>NC_057394.1:73817680-74145859 GCF_019320065.1 Cervus canadensis | reverse complement strand
GATCTACCCTAAAATATTTCTTTTCAAAAACTGTTTTTAAACTCTATTTTCTCTCTTCTTATATTGCACCTTAACTGCTGTACATTTCACTGATATTTAATATATTGAAACTTTATAAGTCTAAGTGACACATCAAATGAAAATAAAAGTATTCTTCATCATCTTTCTTCACTTATGTCTTCTGGTCTTTTACCCAATTCAAAAACATTGGTCATTGGCACATATTTACAGAATTAAGAAAACACTTTAAACAGTTAAAATAAATGAATAAATAAAACCCACATTGTTTGTATGAATGAAATCATACTCACTGCTCTGCAATGAGTATATTATACTCTATACTAGAAACAGTATACTTTGTACTCTATACTTTTTACTGGAATATCTTCCTGGAACCTTTTCTTTTTTCTTTTTTTTAAAAAATTAATTAATTAATTAATTAATTTTTTCAGTGGGTTTTGTCATACATTAACACGAACCAGCAATAGATTTACCCGTATTTCCCATCCCGATCCCCCCTCCCACCTCCCTCTCCACCCGATTCCTCTGGGTCTTCCCAGTGCACCAGGCCCGAGCACTTGTCTCATGCATCCCACCTGGGCTGGTGACCTGTTTCACCCTAGATAATATACAGGCTGTTCTTTCGAAACATCCCACCCTCATCTTCTCCCACAGAGTTCAAAAATCTGTTCTGTACTTCTGTGTCTCTTTTTCTGTTTTGCATATAGGGTTGTCGTTACCATCTTTCTAAATTCCATATATATGTGTTAGTATGCTGTAATGTTCTTTATCTTTCTGGCTTACTTCACTCTGTATAATGGGCTCCAGTTTCATCCATCTCATTAGGACTGGTTCAAATGAATTCTTTTAATGGCTGAGTAATATTCCATGGTGTATATGTACCACAGCTTCCTTATCCATTCATCTGCTGATGGGCATCTAGGTTGCTTCCATGTCCTGGCTATTATAAACAGTGCTGCGATGACATTGGGGTGCATGTGTCTCTTTCAGATCTGGTTTCCTTGGTGTGTATGCCCAGAAGTGGGATTGCTGGGTCATATGGCAGTTCTATTTCCAGTTTTTTAAGAAATCTCCACACTGTTCTCCATAGCGGCTGTACTAGTTTGCATTCCCACCAACAGTGTAAGAGGGTTCCCTTTTCTCCACACCCTCTCCAGCATTTATTGCTTGTAGACTTTTGGATAGCAGCCATCCTGACTGGCGTGTAATGGTACCTCATTGTGGTTTTGATTTGCATTTCTCTGATAATGAGTGATGTTGAGCATCTTTTCATGTGTTTGTTAGCCATCTGTATGTCTTCTTTGGAGAAATGTCTGTTTAGTTCTTTGGCCCATTTTTTGATTGGGTCATTTATTTTTCTGGAATTGAGCTGCAGGAGTTGCTTGTATATTTTTGAGATTAATCCTTTGTCTGTTTCTTCATTTGCTATTATTTTCTCCCAATCTGAGGGCTGTCTTTTCACCTTACTTATAGTTTCCTTTGTAGTGCAAAAGCTTTTAAGTTTCATTAGGTCCCATTTGTTTAGTTTTGCTTTTATTTCCAATATTCTGGGAGGTGGGTCATAGAGGATCTTGCTGTGATTTATGTCGGAGAGTGTTTTGCCTATGTTCTCCTCTAGGAGTTTTATAGTTTCTGGTCTTACATTTAGATCTTTAATCCATTTTGAGTTTATTTTTGTGTATGGTGTTAGAAAGTGTTCTAGTTTCATTCTTTTACAAGTGGTTGACCAGTTTTCCCAGCACCACTTGTTAAAGAGGTTGTCTTTTTTCCATTGTATATCCTTGCCTCCTTTGTCAAAGATAAGGTGTCCATAGGTTCGTGGATTTATCTCTGGGCTTTCTATTCTGTTCCATTGATCTATATTTCTGTCTTTGTGCCAGTACCATACTGTCTTGATGACTGTGGCTTTGTAGTAGAGTCTGAAGTCAGGCAGGTTGATTCCTCCAGTTCCATTCTTCTTTCTCAGGATTACTTTGGCTATTCGAGGTTTTTTGTATTTCCATACAAATTGTGAAATTCTTTGGTCTAGTTCTGTGAAAAATACCGTTGGTAGCTTGATAGGGATTGCATTGAATCTATAGATTGCTTTGGGTAGAATAGCCATTTTGACAATATTGATTCTTCCAATCCATGAACACGGTATGTTCTCCATCTGTTTGTGTCCTCTTTGATTTCTTTCATCAGTGTTTTATAGTTTTCTATGTATAGGTCTTTTGTTTCTTTAGGTAGATATACTCCTAAGTATTTTATTCTTTTTGTTGCAATGGTGAATGGTATTGTTTCCTTAATTTCTCTTTCTGTTTTTCATTGTTAGTATATAGGAATGCAAGGGATTTCTGTGTGTTAATTTTATATCCTGCAACTTTACTATATTCATTGATTAGCTCTAGTAATTTTCTGGTAGAGTCTTTAGGGTTTTCTATGTAGAGGATCATGTCATCTGCAAACAGTGAGAGTTTCACTTCTTCTTTTCCTATCTGGATTCCTTTTACTTCTTTTTCTGCTCTGATTGCTGTGGCCAAAACTTCCAACACTATGTTGAATAGTAGTGGTGAGAGTGGGCACCCTTGTCTTGTTCCTGATTTCAGGGGAAATGCTTTCAATTTTTCACCATTGAGGGTGATGCTTGCTGTGGGTTTGTCATATATAGCTTTTATTATGTTGAGGTATGTTCCTTCTATTCCTGCTTTTTGGAGAGTTTTAATCATAAATGAGTGTTGAATTTTGTCAAAGGCTTTCTCTGCATCTATTGAGATAATCATATGGTTTTTATCTTTCAATTTGTTAATGTGGTGTATTACATTGATTGATTTGCGGATATTAAAGAATCCTTGCATTCCTGGGATAAAGCCCACTTGGTCGTGTATGATTTTTTTAATATGTTGTTGGATTCTGTTTGCTAGAATTTTGTTAAGGATTTTTGCATCTATGTTCATCAGTGATATTGGCCTGTAGTTTTCTTTTTTTGTGGCATCTTTGTCTGGTTTTGGAATTAGGGTGATGGTGGCCTCATAGAATGAGTTTGGAAGTTACCTTCTTCTGCAATTTTCTGGAAGAGTTTGAGTAAGATAGGTGTTAGCTCTTCTCTAAATTTTTGGTAGAATTCAGCTGTGAAGCCATCTGGTCCTGGGCTTTTGTTTGCTGGAAGATTTTTGATTACAGTTTCGATTTCCTTGCTTGTGATGGGTCTGTTAAGATCTTCTATTTCTTCCTGGTTCAGTTTTGGAAAGTTATACTTTTCTAAGAATTTGTCCATTTCATCCAAGTTGTCCATTTTATTGGCATAGAGCTGCTGGTAGTAGTCTCTTATGATCCTTTGTATTTCAGTGTTGTCTGTTGTGATCTCTCCATTTTCATTTCTAATTTTGTTAATTTGGTTCTTCTCTCTTTGTTTCTTAATGAGTCTTGCTAATGGTTTGTCAATTTTGTTTATTTTTTCAAAAAACTAGCTTTTAGCTTTGTTGATTTTTGCTATGGTCTCTTTAGTTTCTTTTGCATTTATTTCTGCCCTGATTTTTAAGATTTCTTTCCTTCTGCTAACCCTGGGGTTCTTCATTTCTTCCTTCTCTAATTGCTTTAGGTGTAGAGTTAGGTTATTTATTTGGCTTTTTTCTTGTTTCTTGATGTAAGCCTGTAATGCTATGAACCTTCCCCTTAGCACTGCTTTTACAGTGTCCCATAGGTTTTAGGTTGTTGTGTTTTCATTTTCATTCATTTCTATACATATTTTGATTTCTTTTTTGATTTCTTCTATGATTTGTTGGTTATTCAGAAGCGTGTTATTTAACCTCCATATGTTTAAATTTTTAAGAATTTTTTTCCTGTAATTTAGATCTAATCTTACTGCACTGTGGTCAGTAAAGATGACTGGAATGATTTCAATTTTTTTGAATTTTCCAAGACCAGATTTATGGCCCAGGATGTGATCTATTCTGGAGAAGGTTCCGTGTGCACTTGAGAAAAAGGTGAAGTTGATTGTTTTGGGGTGAAATGTCCTATAGATATCAGTTAGGTCTAGCTGGTCCATTGTGTCATTTAAGGTTTGTGTTTCCTTGTTAATTTTCTGTTTAGTTGATCTATCCATAGTTGTGAGTGGGGTATTAAAGTCTCCCACTATTATTGTGTTACTCTTAATTTCCTCTTTCATACTCGTTAGTGTTTGCCGTACATATTGCGGTTCTGCTATGTTGGGTGCATATATATTTATAATTGTTATATCTTCTTCTTGGATTGATCCTTTGATCATTATGTAGTGTCCTTCTTTGTCTCTTTTCACATCCTTTATTTGAAAGTCTATTTTATCTGATATGAGTATTGCGACTCCTGCTTTCTTTTGGTCTCCGTTTGCATGAAATATTTTTTTTCCAGCCCTTCACTTTTAGTCTGTATGTGTCTCTTGTTTTGAGGTGGGTCTCTTGTAGACAGCATATATAGGGGTCTTGTTTTTGTATCCATTCAGCCAATCTTTGTCTTTTGGTTGGGGCATTCAACCCATTTACATTTAGGGTAATTATTGATAGGTGTGGTCCCGTTGGCATTTACTTTTTGTTTTGGGTTCACGTTTATACAGCCTTTCTGCATTTCCTGTCTAGAGAAGATCCTTTAGCATTTGTTGAAGAGCTGGTTTGGTGGTGCTGAATTCTCTCAGCTTCTGCTTATCTGTAAAACTTTTGAATTCTCCTTCATATCTGAATGAGATCCTTGCTGGATACAGTAATCTAGGTTGTAGGTTATTCTCTTTCATTACTTTCAGTACATCCTGCCATTCCCTTCTGGCCTGGAGGGTTTCTATTGATAGATCAGCTGTTATCCTTATGGCAATCCCTTTGTGTGTTATTTGTTGTTTCTCCCTTGCTGCTTTTAATATTTGTTCTTTGTGTTTGATCTTTGTTAATTTGATTAATATGTGTCTTGGGGTGTTTCGCCTTGGGTTTATCCTGTTTGGGCCTCTCTGGGTTTCTTGGACTTGGGTGGCTATTTCCTTCCCCATTTTAGGGAAGTTTTCAGCTATTATCTCCTCGAGTATTTTCTCATGGCCTTTCTTTTTGTCTTCTTCTTCTGGAACTCCTATGATTCGAATGTTGGGGCGTTTCACATTGTCCCAGAGGTCCCTGAGGTTGTCCTCATTTCTTTTGATCCTTTTTTCTTTTTTCCTCTCTTAAATTTCTATTAATGGGGGAATTTGTTGACAAATAAGTTATAGTTCATTTATTAAATGGAATACTGTGTAGTTATAAGACCAGTGAGATAAGTCTCTACATATAGATACAACAACTAAATTGTTAAAAGGTTAAAAATAAATAGTTAAGATGGATATGTATTATCAATAGATGCTATTTTTGTTTAAAGAAGAGAACATGAGAACATAGTACTTATTATATTTGCAGTGAGAAAGTCTAGTCAAGTTCATAAGAAATAAATCAAGAACAGTGGTTTCTAATGGGGAGTTGGTAGAAATGAAGGTATATATAGATTATGTTAATATTTTAATCATATTAATGTTAGTTATAGAAACAATTTTTTCAGGAACAAATTGTTTAAAAAACTGCAAACATTGAATGTAAAACGCACCTTTAAAATCTTGAGCTTTCAGGAATTGCATTATTAATGGAATTGGATTAAGTAGAATCAATGACTGGTTAGTTAAAATGAGTTACCTATTGGAGAATGATGGAACAGGACTAGGTTTAAGTACTTATCTACACAGTTTAAATAATTCCTATCAATGTGATTATGAAGTTAAATTCAGTAGTAAAAAGAAAAAAACACTTAAAGCATATACAGCTTGATAGTTAATAGAGAAAATTGATTAATAATATACATGTAGTTCATTGGCTCTCAAGTTGGACTGCCTAGGTTTGGATCTTCCCTTAGCCGTGTGTTTTCTGAGTGGTTTTAGAAACATCTTTGAATCTCAGTTTTTATCCCTATAAATGAATAAAATCATACCACTTCCCTCACTGACCTTTATCATTAAATATATATACTATATAATAAATATAAAGAGTTCACAGCATATTGCTACATGCTAATTTGAATAGTTAACCAAAAGGTTAATTATTTAAAGTGCAGTTTTGATAAGAGTGGACTACTTCTTCCTTATATCTTACATACCTGACACCAAATATAAATATGAAACACTAGTGGTATTCAAATAGAAATGAGATGTTTCTACTATAATCTAATCATCACTAGCATTTCAGGATTTGAAACAAAACACTATTAGTAGCAGGAAATAGGTGCCGTAATTAATATACCTAAAATCCTAGGAGAGATATCTTTAAAACTGCTCAAAAAGAAGATATCACCCAAAGTCAGCATCTCATTTGTGTGTGGGAGAATCATTCTATAGTGAAGTGAAATTGTGTCTGTGGAGGAAACTAAACTGAAGTTTAGGTGGGCTCATCTCTACTAGCACTGAGTTTTTGATTTCTGTAAGTACCTAGGACACAGCTTAGGATATAATTCATATACTTTGTTAGCTGAACTAGAGATAGGTTTGGCGTCTCTCATAAAAATTGAGAAGTCTGTTCCAAATAATAAATGTAGTTACTCCCACTGCTTGACGGTGGAACTTAAACCCCCTCTCCTTGAGTGAGGGATGGACTTACATCACCAGTCATATGTCATTTTGATAGCATGTTCCCTGATGTGATATGATAAGGGCACTTCATTTCTGTGGTATTCTTCTAAGAAACAAAAAACCTCAGTCTAATTATAAGCCTCTCAGTTGAGTGACATTCTTCAGAATACTTGACCAGTACTCTTCAAAACTGTTAAAAGACATGAAACACAATGGATGAGAACCTAGTAAAGATCAGAAAGGTCTAAATGTACAGTGGTATTCTGGATTAGATACTGAACAGAAAAAAATAAGTCGTGATGAAATTTAAATAAAGTCTGTAGTTAATAATATTATACCTGTGTTCATTCTTAGTTTTGACATATGTACCATGATTAGGTATGTTAACATATGGGATAGCTGGGTAAGTAATATAAGGAACCTCTCTGTAGTATCCTTTCAACTTTTCTGTAAATCTTAAGAATTTTCAAAATAAAGACACAGAAAATTGAGTAACCTTCTCTTTGATATGTGCTTGAATAGAAAGCCAAACTGGTTCTTCTTGAAGATGGCTTAATTACAGGGACAGAATCTGACAAATGGTTCAACTAGATGATCAAAATGCCCAATGTTATACCATAGTAAGACTATGACAATTTTAGCTTAAAATTTTTAAAGCACATGTTACTGGATATTTACTGTGGAAATAAAAGTTTCTCAACCAAGTATGTTTGTCTAATGTCTTAAACTTCAAACACTGTTGCTTCTGGATGAATTCTAAAAGATAGTTTCACTCAAAAGTACACTATCGGTAGTTAAATGAAACAAAATGCTGTTAGTTGTTCATTCTAGCAATTGCCTGTTATGTGTTGACAGTTGTTTACCTAATAGTTTCTTTCTTTTTTGGACTAGTTGAAATTAGTCCAGTTTATTGTCTGTTAGTAAAAAGTACTGGTGCAGATTCTGGGAATACAGCAGTTAAAAGAATTTAAAAAAAAAAAAATGCTTTCTTCTCATCTACTCTAAACTCCAAGCTTGGCTCTCTTCTACCAAAATGTTGGCTTTTGTAGGTACTTGGGTAGGTATAAATGAGTCTTGATGTTCTGCTGGAGTACCAGTAGACTAAAAATGCCAATCTGTGAGGGTTTTTTCTCTTCCATGGTACTGATCAAACAGCTAATGAAGTATGTTAGCAGCCTAAGTTAAAGAGTAAAAAGCAGCAAATCTTGATCTCAGTGATCTCTGCCTTCCATTCTCTCTCCTCTCCTCTGTCTTCCCCTTCCAAGGCATATTAACTTTGACTTCTGTGTAAGTTACCATCAGAATGGCAAGAGGTACCTGAAATGATGGGATGAATTTTCCTTGTCCTTGAACTTGTGGAAGTAAAAGGATATTGGAGTGCTAGGATGCTGGCTTCAGGACCTCCACCATGATAAGTTACGTACTTCAGATCAGTGTGCTTAGAGGGATCTTTCCCTTACAACAACCGCAGGGACTTCGTATAAAATTCACACCAGGGGGATCTGAGTGCAACATTGTGAAAACAGGAGATAACAACTCATTTGAAGGGGCATAAAAGACGGACACAAGAGATAAGAGAGAATCAAGTTATGTACTCAATGAAATAGAACTAGTGTGGAAGCTCTGATGGAATCTTTCAACTTTATTTTTTGGAAGTGCATCTGAAATTCAAGTAGACTACCAAAGGTGACATTCTGCCTCTTTAAATTATTATTTTTCTGTATTCACCCAAATTAGTAAACTGAAGATCTCAAAGCATGGACCAAAAACATAAAATGAGAGAAAATATAAAGGCATAGGAGACTTACCAGGACTGCTAAGAATAATTGGAGAAGAAACAAGATGGGCAAAAAAGATATCCTGAAACACTTTGTACCACTAAAAACTTAAACATGTTGAGGAAAATATAACAGAATTCCTTTCAGATGTGTAGCTCAGTACACAAAAGTAAGGAACATTTTCTCATGTGCCATATCAAACATAATAGGAGTTATAATTCTTAAGAAGCAAGATCATATTGAAACAAGCTATTTAGCTTTTAAACAAATAACAAAAATAACTTCTGGAAATGAAAAGGTACTAACTTTAAAACTCCATGGACATGTTAAACAGATTATATGTAACTTAAGAAAGAATTGGTGAACTAGAAGAAATACGTGTAAGGAGTACCTAGAAACAAAGATGACAAATAGGAAAGGAGGTTAAGTATGTGTAGAAAGAATGAAAGATTTCATAGAATAAAATACCTAGGAATAAGTTTAACCAAGGAAATGGAAAGATCTATATACTGAAAACTATGACATTGATAAGGAAAAAATAAAAATTGAAGAAGACACAGACAAAGGTAAAGATATACCATGCTCATGGTTTGGAAGAATCAGTTTTGTTAAAATGCACATACTACCCAAAGTGATCTACAGATTGAATGCAATTGCTATCAAAATGACAATGGCATTTTCTTACAGAAATAGACATACAATTCTAAAATGTTTATGGAACCACAGAAGACACTGAATAGCCGAAGCAGTCTTGAGAAAGAGCAAAGCTGAAGGCATCACATTTCCTGATTTTAGATTATAACCCAAACTTACACAGTTTTCAAAACCATATGGTCTTAGCAGAAACACAGACACATAAGTCAATGGAACAAAATAGTCCAGACGTAAACTGACACACATGACCACTACTTCTTGACAAAGGAGCCAAGACATAACAATGAGAAAAAAATACTATCTGCAATAAATGATGGGAAAACTGGACCAAGTTCAATTCACTTCAGTCACTCACTTGTGTCTGACTCTTTGCAACCCCATAGACTGCAGCACGCCAGGCCTCCCTGTCCATCACTAACTCCCAAAGTTTACTCAAACCCATGTCCATTGAGTCAGTGATGCCATCCAAGCATCTCATCCTCTATCATCCCCTTCTCCTCCTGCCTGCCTTCCGTCTTTCCCAACCTCAGAGTCTTTTTCAAATAAGTCAACTCTTTGCATCAGGTGGCCAAAGTATTGGAGTTTCAGCTTCAACATCAGTCCTTCCAGTGAATTTCCAGGACTGATTTCCTTTAGGATTGACTGGTTTTATCTCCTTGCAGTCCAAGGGACTCGCAAGAGTCTTCTCCAACACCAAAGTTCAAAAGCATCAATTCTTTGGCGCTCAGCTTTCTTTATAGTTCAACTCTCACATTCATACATGACTACTGGAAAAACCATAGCCTTGACTAGACAGACGTTTGTTGGCAAAGTAATGTCTCTGCTTTTTAATATGCTGTCTAGGTTGGTCATAACTTTCCTTCCATGGAGTAGGTGTCTTTTAATTTCATGGCTTCAGTCACCATCTGCAGTGATTTTGGAGCCCCCCAAAATAAAATCAGACACTATCTCCACTGTTCCCCCATCTATTTGCCATGAAGTGATGGGACTGGATACCATGATCTTAGTTTTCTGAATGTTGAGCTTTAAGCCAACTTTTTCACTCTCCTCTTTCACTTTCATCAAGAGGCTCTTTAGTTCTTCTTCACTTTCTGCCATAAGGATGGTGTCATCTGCATATCTGAGGTTATTGATATTTTTCCCGGCAATCTTGATTCCAGCTTGTGCTTCCTCCAGCCCAGCGTTTCTGATGATGTACTCCACATGTAAGTTAAATAAGCAGGGTGACAATATACGCCCTTGACATACTCCTTTTCCTATTTGGAACCAGTTCGTTGTTCCATGTCCAGTTCTAACTGTTGCTTCTTGACCTGCGTACAGATTTCTCAAGAGGCAGGTCAGGTGGTCTGGTATGCCCATCTCTCTCAGAATTTTCCACAGTTTATTGTGATCCACACAGTCAAAGGCTTTGGCGTAGTCAATAAAACAGAAATACATGTTTTTCTGTAACTCTCTTGCTTTTTTGGTGATCCAGCGGATGTTGACTTTTTGATCTCTGGTTCCTCTGCCCTTTCTAAAACCAGCTTGAACATCTGGAAGCTCACGGTTCATGTATTGCTGAAGCCTGGCTTGGAGAATTTTGAGCATTATTTACTAGCATGTGAGATGAGTGCAATTGTGTGGTAGTTTGAGCATTCTTTGGCTTTGCCTTTCTTTGGTATTGGAATGAAAACTGACCTTTTCCAGTCCTGTGGCCACTGCTGAGTTTTCCACATTTGCTGGCATACTGAATGCAGCATTTTCACAGCATCATCTTTTAGGATTTGAAATAGCTCAACTGGAATTCCATCACCTCCAATAGCTTTGTTCATAGCGATGCTTCCTAAGGCCCACTTGACTTCACATTCCAGGATGTCTGGCTCTAGGTGAGTGATCACACCATCGTGATTATCTGGGTCATGAAAATCTTTTTTGTACAGTTCTTCTGTGTATTTTTGCCACCTCTTCTTAATATCCTCTGCTTCTGTTAGGTCCATACCATTTCTGTCCTTTATTGAGCCCATCTTTGCATGAAGTGTTCCCTTGGTATCTCTCATTTTCTTGAAGAGATCTCTAGTCTTTCCCATTCTGTTGTTTTCCTCTATTTCTTTGCATTGATCACTAAGGAAGGCTTTCTTTTCTCTCCTTGCTATTCTTTGGAACTCTGCATTCAAGTGGGTATATCTTTCCTTTTCTCCTTTGCTTTTCACTTCTCTTCTTTTCACAGCTGTTTTTAAGGCCTCCTCAGACAGGCATTTAGCTTTTTTGCATTTTTTTTTCTTGGTGATGGTCTTGATCAACACCCTCTTCCAACAACACAGGAGAAGACTCTACACATAGACATCACCAAATGGCCAACACCAAAATCAGGTTGATTATTTTCTTTGCAGACTGAGATGGAGAAGCTCTGTACAGTCAGCAAAAACAAGACCAGAAACTGATTGTGGCTCAGGTCATGAACTCCTTATTGCCAAATTCAGACTTAAATGGAAGAAAGTAGGGAAAACCACTAGACCATTCAGTTATGACCTCAATCAAATCCCTTATGATTGATTATACAGTGAACGTGAGAAATCATTTTAAGGGACTAGATCTGATAGACAGAGTGCCTGATGAACTATGGGCAGAGGTTTGTGTAAACTGGACAACCAATTGCCAAAGTATGAAACTGCAATTCTGTCTTACACATTAGATAAAAATTAACTCAAAATGAAAAAAAAATTAACTCAAGATCGATTAAAGACTTGAGCATTACACCAGAAAACATAGGAGGTAAGCTCCTTGAAGTCAGTCTTGGCAGTGGTTTTACGGATTTGACAACAAAAGCAAAAATAAACAATTACAGCAACCTAACAAATTTCTGTCCAGCAAAGTAAATTCAACAATATGAAAAAGAAACCTACTGAATGGGAGGAATGTTTGCAAATCATATCACTGATAAGATATTAATATATAAAATATATAAAGACTTCATAAACTTAGGAGCAAATAATCCAATTTAGAAATAGAAGATGTGAATAGACATTTTTCCAAGGAAGACATACAACAGTACAAGAAAATGTGCTCAATATTCCTAATGCAAATCTAAGCCATACCTGTTAGAATGACTGTTATCAAAAAGGTAAGAGGTACAAAGAAAACAATCCATGTCCACTGTTGGTGTGAATATAAATCGGTGCATCCACTATGGAAAACTTTATGGAGATTCTTCAAGAAATTAAAAGTAGAACTACCATATGGTCCAGTGATGTCACTTTTGGGAATCTATATCCAATGGGATTAAAATCAGAATCTCAAAGAGATTTCTGTACCCTCATGTTCATTACAGCATTCTTTGCAAATAGCCAGACATGGAAACAATCTAACTGTTCATCTGTGGATGAATAGATAAAGAAAACGTGGACAGTTAGGTTGTAGATTTCCCTGTTCTTTTATTTATAAAGTGTAATATTACCCAGGCATAAAAATAAGGCTATCCTGGCATATGGCACAGCTTTGATGGATCTTGAGGGCTCTATGCTAAGTGAAATAAGTCAGACAGAGAAAGACAAATACTCTGCCATCTCACTCGTATGTGGAATCTGTAGAAACCAAACTCATAGAAATAGAGAACAGATGGGGCACTTCCCACAGCCTGCAGGGTAGAGACTAGGAGAAATGAGTGGATGAGGTCAAAAGGTACAAGCTTCCAGTTGTAAGATAAATGAGGTCTGGGGATGAAGTGTACCATATGGTCACTATAGTTAACAATACTGTATTGTATATTTGAAGGTTTCTAAGAGAATCGATTTCACCACAAGAAAATGTTTTCATCACAAGGTTTGTGAAGTAAATTAATGAAGTAAATAGCACACTTCTAAATAACCTCTGGGTATAAAAAGAAATCACAATGAAAAATAGAAGATAATTTGGTTTGAATAGAAGCAGAGCCACAATGCAATCCTCATGCATTGCTGATGGGAAAGTAAAGTTCTCCAGTCAC
Organism: Cervus canadensis; assembly: GCF_019320065.1. Lineage (NCBI taxonomy): Eukaryota > Metazoa > Chordata > Mammalia > Artiodactyla > Cervidae > Cervus > Cervus canadensis. Next base: position 74,132,862 of record NC_057394.1, on the reverse strand, counting down.
ATTCCAAGAGGGGTTTCTAATTTCTTAAAAAATGTAGCATGTATCATACAACCTGAAGTCTATTTCCGTCTTAAAGTTAAGCATGTTCCCTGAATATATACCCTAGTGAAAACTCTCTGAACTGAATGCATAGAGTTGGGTCTTCCGTTAGCTGTCCTGTGGGAAACAGAATCCTGTGATTTCCAGGGCCAGTGCGCCCACTTTGTGCCTGAAATGATGAATGCCGTGTTTGGCTTTATGTTGACTGCTGTGCAGCAGCATTTATTGGTGAGTACTGTTTAAAAGGAGACTGCGAGAGGAAGCTGTCTCATCTCTTCCCTGGTGTAAACACAGTATTCGTCAAGTCCCCCAGGAGCTGGAGTCAAGCCCCTGTGTAAGCACTCACACTGTAGGAGGCAATCAGGAGAGCGTGCGTTTCTCCAGTAGCTGAAATTGTGTGTCACAGTTAAGAGGCTGCCCTAACGTTCAGATAGCCTCATTCAACCAGTTCTGTGTGTCAAAAGATATATCGAGGGATATATATTGGCATTTCTGTTTTCCTGACCAGGAACAAATGAAAGTGCCTGACTTCCTTTCCTTAGGTGTGGCTTGAGTTGGAAGAGACCAAAGTCTTCCCCTTGGTAATCCTGTAACATCCATCTGTCCTGACATATACATAGCCGTTAGGCACTTGCCCTAGCTGCCTCTTGGGTTTAGGTAATTCTGCTGTTTTCCCTTCTGGGCTGAGGAGGATTGGGTGAGGGGAACAGCTGTCCCGCCTCTTTTGTGTTGTGTACTGTGGAGGAGAGGATTTCCAGGTGAGTGGTGTCCAGATAAATGGTTCGTTATTTGATTTCTATATTGATTAAGATGGCGAAAGCTCCTGTTAACAGACAGTGAAGTTTTAGTAACTTACCACACTAGTAGTTTCTTTTTTATTAACTTAAGAGCCAAGTGGGTATCCTCGGTAGGTGATTTCTTCAAGCGATGCTCCTTTCATCTGGTACCTCTTCGTCCTTATCGTAAAGCTTCTGTATTGCTTCTATGGGGAAGAGTTTTTTTCTGTGGGCTAGACCTAAAAATGACCCACAGACTTTCTGCTCAAATTCCATTGACTAGAACTCAGTCTAGTGGCCACATGTAGCTGCAATAGAGACTAGAATTACAGCAGCTCTGGGCTCAGGAAAAAAGGAACGAAAGTTTGGTGATTATCTAGTCAGTTTATGTTATAGTTGCCAAATCCAAACAACAAGGAAAATCAATGTAAGAAATGAGATACTGAGGGTTTAGAGCCAAAAAGATCCAGATCCAGACCTGTAAGAAAGTGATGTGAATGAGAGGTGAGTAGTAATTCCCTGGGCTCAAGCTAAGCGTTCCAGGAGGTCTCTAATAAAGCTGTGCTGCAGTCCATGGGGTTGCAAAGAGTTGGACAGCACTTAGCAACTGAGCAACAACAAAAATTCTAGGTATGGGTTTGTTGGGGGAGCAGTTAAATGAGCCAACAGTTAAATGAGCCACAAATACAGGCAGTAATGAATTTCCTTTACTTCTGCCAAATTATTTGCTTTGTATTCATTTTTAACCATAATTTAAAAATTTTGTTATTAAAGTTTTACATAGATTTTGGACAGAAAGGTTTTGAAAAATCTGTGCTCTGTATATTAAACCAATAATTTAGCATAATAAAATAACTCATAAATAGTTATTAGAAAGTTGAAAATTACAGCTGTCAACATTTATATAATATTTTGTAATTTGTATACCTAACATTTCAGTTTGTGCAGATGATTTGAGAAGTGTTTAAATAGTAGTCTTGGTAATTTAGAAGGCAGCTATGCTATAAACTGTCATTTGTTTTAGAAGATGAAAGTTAGTAAACATAACTACTTCTGTAATTCTGTATCTGCTTATAGATTTTACTACTTATCATAAAGTCATATGGTTAGAAAATCCAGTGTGTTTAATAGTATTATGTTTTTCCCCCTTTTTCTTCAGAAGAAAAGTTGAAATCATGCATACCCACAGCCTTTTCACTCTTCTTGGAGAAAGGCTGATGTTGCATACAAACACTGTGACTGTCACCACATACAACACCCTTTATGAGGTAAAACTTTTTAAATGTGTGATGAGAATTTTAAACGTATGCAGTGGAAACTCTATGTGATTGAAGTAGTAGTTGGTCATCTAAAAAGGTAGTAATTCTTAAAAAATAATGAACACATAGTTACATTTTTAAAACTTTGTTTTAAAGGAAAGTTAATTTATGAAATTAAGAGGTCAGCAGAACATACTACAGTGCTGGAAGACACTTGGGGAAGGTCAATCTAACAAGAACGATCTTAAGATTCTCATCCTGGTTTTACAGCAGTGCCCTGTTTACAACAGATTGTGCCCTATCTCATCTGCAGCTAAAGAATAAAGGATTCTGATTAGAGAGAAGGCTGCCTACAAATTAGTAGGCAGCTTCTTGGAACTTATGCACAGAACTTAAACCATTTGAATCTGTTTTGTGCTTAAATCAAAGAGCTTTGATCAAATGCATAATCTGCCATATCTTTACATATTTGTTGGTAGCAATTTGTATTAAAGAAATCACAAGTGCAAATAAAAAGTCATTTATTATTTAAAAAAAAAACTTTGTTTTGAAACATATCCATGTACAATTACTTGCCAGTCTTCCTATGTTGTGCCTAGGCCTTTTCTTTGAGTATTTAAACAACAAAGTGTTTGTTTCAATAAAAGTATGAGCGTGAAGACAGGGTTGCTTGTGCCCTATATTTATTATTTTAATAACAGTAGGTTATTTTTAATTTTCAGTCAGTATCTTTTTGATACACATTTATAGTATACTTAAGTAAATGTTCTATCTTCTTTCTTGTTTTTTTTTAAGTCTGAGCAGAAATGTAAGAAAAATGCCACTGCTGGATGTCATGATCTTTTTCTGATCTGAAAGGCCATCCCTGTCTCTTGATTATTTTACTCTCCATCCCCAACTTTTATAAGTAGCTATGTATAACTAAGCTCTCAAGTAACTTGTATAGTTTCCTCAAAGTTTTCTATATTACTTTAGGTTGAGCTATTTAAAAAGTTTCATTCAAAACTCAGTGTGTTAACCTAAATCATGAAATTAAGTCATAATATAAAGTGATATCATTATTAAATATAATTTCATTGGGTTTTTTTAATATATGCAAGAAAAGAGGTAAACACAGGGTATAGCCTAAAATACAGTGAAAAATCATATATCCGTAATTTCTGTATGATTATTCATTCTTCAGTGTGACAGATGTTTGTTGACTATGGGCAGTGTGTTAGGCACTTTGCTAATTGCTGGGAATGTAGCAGTGAAAAGGGTGTATAGAAATCCTGGACTCATAGAGCTTGGGTGCTAGTAGAAAAGTCAGTAAATGTTTTAGAATTCTGTCTTTCCTTTATATGGTCAACATTGGTAATTTCTTCTTACTTAAAAGAAGTTTAACAAAAAAACTCATTGGGGGACTTCCCTGGTGGTCCAGTGGTTAGGAATCGCCTTACAATGCCAGGGACATGGGTTTGATCCCTGGTCCTAGAAGATCCCACACACCTTGGAGTAACTAAGCCCATGCTCCACAGCTACTGAGCCTACACTCCAGGGCCCGTGGGCTGCAACTCCTAAAGTCTGGGCACCTACAGCCCGTGCTCTGTAACAAAAGAAGCACTGGAATGAGAAGCCCGGGCACCACAATGAAGAGTAGCCCCTGCTTACCACAACTAGAGAAAGTCCACATGCAGCAACAAACAACCAGCGTGGCCAAAGATAAATAAATTAATTAAAACTTAAAAAAAAAAACCTCATTGGTTAATGACAATGAGCCACATTTTTTATAAAGATTTTTTCTTTATTGTTCTTCATTTGAAGTTGGCATCCAGGCTCAGACATTATTTTCTTATTTACTGATTTTCTAAGTTTTTTTTTTTTTAATGACAAAATAACAGTCAAGTGTTTATGGTCCCCAATTTAAATGTTTTAAAGATGTGCACTGAAAAGTGATTTCAAACAGAATTTGTTCTTGGAATTCCTAGTGAATCTTCCCTTCTATAGCTACTGGCTTTAGTTTTGTCTGTATCTGTAACAAACAAAATTTGAAGACTGTAGAATTAAAAGAGTTTAGAAGTATGTGGAATTTACTGGAAGACCCTTTAAAAGATATATTTCTTTTGATATGAAAAAATAGACATTTTTTGCAGATTCTTTGTATATCTATAATTTGTAATTATGAATTTATTTTCTAAATTCAATTCAAATTCTGTCTTTTAGATTTTGACAGAGCAAGTATGTACTCAAGTTGTACACAAACCACATCCAGAGCCAGATTCTACAGTGAAAATTCAGAATCCAAGTGAGCAAAGAGCAATTCTTTAATGCAGTAGTAACATGGTAACATGTGAAACTAAATCAAAACTTTTCCTAACCACCTGAGTCGGTATGGCATTTATAGTTTAACTTACAACATTTACAACTCACCAATCATGCTAAGCATTTAGTTGAAAATCAGTAAAGACTATTGGAGCAGAAAATATGATGCAGTTATAAATCTTTACTGTAACCTTTATTTGTTTTCAGTGATTCTTAAAGTGGTGGCAACTTTGTTGAAAAACTCTACACCAAGTGCAGAACTCATGGAAGTCCGTCGTTTATTTTTATCTGATATGATAAAACTTTTCAGTAACAGCCGAGAAAATAGAAGGTGAGTAGTTTAAATGCTATACCAAAGCTTTATCCCATAACTAATCTTATTTTCTCTCCATTATTTTCAGTCTCTTGCAAAGAAAAAATTTACATAACCTATATTGCTAATGCTTTTAATCATTAGAAAAGGCATTTATGTCTCTTTGATATAGTTTGCTTACTTTCATTTATTTTTATATAATTTTATTTAACTTTATGGGTAATATATTTTAATAGTATATATGAATATACATACCTCAAACCCCTTATTTAAAATGTACAATTCCTTTTCCTGGTCATTGTCTACCACCAACAGTACTTTAAATGAAATTATGTTGGATTGGCTCAGATCATCTATGCTTTTCTTAAGGTGGTCTGATAACTGATTCTTGTCATGTAGTTTTAAATTGGTTGGCTAGGACATGGGGTACAGTTTGGAACCATGGTTGCTGCATGAGTCTTAAATTTAACAAATATTGATTGACTCTCTGCCATATATAAAGCACTGTGCCGCACAGGTTGTCTTGGTGTATGTATATCTTATTTGGTACAGTTTAGTGGGAAAGATAACAGTGAAATGATGATTAATTTATAATATGGTAAGTGCATTGTGAGTGCTACATGTGATGAGGGAGTAGGGAAACAGTAACTAATCTAATTGGAAGAGTTGGGAAAGCAATTTTAAATTATAATATGGATTTATCTAGGTAGAAAAATGGAGAAAGTCATTCCAGGTTAGAATATTAAATGTGCAGAATAACTGTATACCTTGGTTACCTAAGTCAGATCATATTTTCGCTATTTATCTTAAATAGTAAATTCTAATATAATCTAAGAATTTTTAATGAGTTTCTCCCCCCCCGCCCCACCGCCCCCTGACAAGATGCTTATTGCAGTGTTCAGTGTGGCAAGATTGGATGTTTTCTCTTGGCTATATCAATCCTAAAAATTCTGAGGAACAGAAGATCACAGAGATGGTTTACAATATCTTCCGGATTCTTTTGTATCATGCCATAAAATATGAATGGGGAGGCTGGAGAGTCTGGGTGGATACACTCTCAATAGCCCATTCCAAGGTAACAAGGGATTTAACATTTTACATCACCAGGGTTTCAGCTGTGTATTAGATGTCTGTAAACACTCTCTTGGTGCCATCTTGTGGGCATCTTGCATTATGGCTGATTCCTTTATCACAATTTTCTTTCTGTTCTGTTTCTGTTTTTCACTGTATTTTAGGGGTCCTGTTATAATTAAATTTTGCACTCTAGATATGACCCGCACATATGTTTTATAGGATATCTGGGAACTTATGTCTGAGTCTTTTAACTCAAACATCTGTATTGGGTCTTCTAAGAATGTTTCATGAAATAGAGTATGATATATACTTTTTAAGCCTTTCTAAATTGGAAATTGTTTTTATTTCTAAGTGAATAATAAATAGATTTAAAGTACTTAAGTTTAGTATTGTTCTTAATTGCATTATCTTTATTTTTAATCCTAAGAATCAATGTTTGTTTATATTTTAAATATTGTCTGATTTGGGGGGAAAGGAAGTAGTGAATTAAAATTAGAAAATGTACATATTAGAGTACAGAAGTTCAGTTAAGATTTCTCATCATGTGGTGGTGTTACAGGAAAAGCATAGGTGTCAGAAGTTGGCTTTTGATCCAATCTCTGCCACAGTTCAATTTTGTGGCATTCAGTTCAGTTCAGTCACTCAGTCGTGTCCAACTCTTTGCCACCCCATGAATCGCAGCACACCAGGCCTCCCTGTCCATCACAAACTCCCGGAGTTTACTCAAACTCAAGTCCATCGAGTCAGTGATGCCATCTAGCCATTTCATCTTCTGTCGTCCCCTTCTCCTCCTGCCCCCAATCCCTCCCAGCATCAGGGTCTTTTCCAGTGAGTCAGCCTTTCGCATGAGGTGGCCAAAGTACTAGAGTTTCAGCTTCAGCATCAGTCCTTCCAATGAACACCCAGGACTGATCTCCTTTAGGATGGACTGGTTGGATCTCCTTGCAGTCCAAGGGACTCTCAAGAGTCTTCTCCAACACCACAGTTCAAAAGCATCAGTTTTTCAGTGATCAGCTTTCTTTACAGTCCAACTCTCACATCCATACATGACCACTGGAAAAACCACAGCCATTAGGAAAGTAATTTAATCCCTTTGCACAATGATTATTAGGCTTTGTTGGCTGTGCATCCTCTGATGCAACTACTCAACTCTGTCATGCATTGTGAAAATAGCCATAGACAATATGTAAAGTTTGAACATGGCTGTATTCCAAACAGGACATAAGCTGATTTGATCCATGGGCCATAGTTTGCTAAGCCCTGCTTTGGGGACTTGATTTTTTTTCTGTAAAATAAAGGGGTTTTATATTAAGGTAATCCTCAAAGCAAGAGCTCAACCTTAAATTCTATTATACTGTCATTTTAAATATAAATTAACATCATATGTGTCTATAGGATTTTAAACATCAAAAATTTTAAAGACCTTTATTTCTGTTATAAATTTATATTGTATAATATATCAGCACCTCATTTTCATCATTGCATTAATAAGTTTGCTTTAGTGTTTTATGGGAAAACTCATTGCAAGTCTTTGTGTGAGAAATATATATATCTAGCTACACTGTGTACTGATTATTCCTAAACAAGACTATGTAAAGTAACAAATTAAAGTAGCCTATATAAAGATACAATGTTTTAACATTTTATAACTATATATTTGTAAATATGTGTTATTTTTTTGACCTCACTGGTTGCAATAGACAAACTTTTTTTTTTTTTAATATACGGTGAATACTGATGTAGTAATAGTCCTTTGGGGATTCCCTGATGGCTCAGACAGTAAAGAATCTGCCTGCAGTGAAGGAGACCTGGGTTTGATCCCTGGGTGGGAAAGATCCCCTGGAGAAGGAAATGGCAACACACTCCAGTGTCCTTGCCTGGGAAACCCCATGGACAGGGGACTTCAGTCCATGGGGCTGCAAAGAGTCGGACATGACTGAGTGACTAATACACACACACGCACACACACACACGCCATGGTACTTTGGATATTGTGTATTATTAGCCAACTCTGATTTAGCTCAAATAAATGAAATATGGAGGAGTTCAGCTGGCATATTAACTGGGGTAACATTGAAATACTTCACTTAAAGATACCATTTTATTTAAATCTTTAATGCTAGTTGGCCTGTGTTGACAAATCATATAGTAAGTCATATATAACTATTTTGATGATATTCTGATTACTTGATGAAGTTAAGCCGTTGTCTTAGGGTTATTAATTTATATTTGATACCTTAAAATTACTGATACCATTTTTGCTATTATTATAAGTTTATATCATTTTTTTCTTTTAACATGTACAAAAATGGCTTTAAATGTTTTCTTTACCCATTTCTAAGGTCACTTATGAAGCACATAAGGAATACCTAGCCAAAATGTATGAAGAATATCAGAGACAAGAGGAGGAAAACATTAAAAAGGGAAAGAAGGGAAATGTGAGCACCATATCTGGTCTCTCATCACAGACAACAGGCGCAAAAGGTGGAATGGAAATTCGAGAGATAGAGGACCTCTCACAAAGCCAGAGCCCAGAAAGTGAGACAGATTACCCTGTCAGCACAGACACGAGAGACTTGCTCATGTCAACAAAAGTGCCCGATGATATTCTTGGAAACTCAGATAGACCAGGAAGTGGTGTGCATGTGGAAGTACATGATCTTTTAGTTGACATAAAAGCAGAGAAAGTGGAAGCAACAGAAGTGAAGCTTGATGATATGGATTTATCACCAGAGACTTTAGTAGGTGGAGAGAATGGTGCTCTTGTGGAGGTTGAGTCTTTGTTAGATAATGTGTATAGTGCTGCTGTTGAGAAACTCCAGAACAATGTACATGGAAGTGTTGGTATTATTAAAAAAAATGAAGAGAAGGATAACGGTCCATTGATAACATTAGCGGATGAGAAGGATGAACTTCCCAACAGTAGCACATCATTTCTCTTTGATAAAATACCCAAGCAGGAGGAGAAACTCCTTCCTGAACTTTCTAGCAATCACATTATTCCAAATATTCAGGACACTCAAGTACATCTTGGTGTTGGTGATGATCTTGGATTGCTTGCTCACATGACTGGTAGTGTTGACTTGACTTGTACATCAAGTATAATAGAAGAAAAAGAGTTCAAAATCCATACCACTTCAGATGGAATGAGCAGTATTTCTGACAGAGACTTAGCATCATCATCTAAAGGGTTAGAATATGCTGAAATGACCACTACAACGCTGGAAACGGAATCTTCTGGTAGCAAAATTGTACCAAATGTTGATGCAGGAAGTATAATTTCAGACACTGAGAGATCTGACGATGGCAAAGAGTCAGGAAAGGAAATCCGTAAAATCCAGACCACTGCCACAACGCAAGTAAGTTACCCTTTATGTGCTCAAAATGCATTGAAGACATACGGAGTTGTTAGCACCAAAGCAGAATAGTTTCTTACCAGTCACAGCATGTTTATACTTAATTATGGTAGAATAATAATTTATGGAATTGAGTGGTATGGGTTTACATATAGAATAAATTCAAAATATCTGAATCATGTATCCACCTCTACCACATTCTGTGTGTATAACTTTGCTCAACCTCTCTGGGCCTGAATTTTCCCTTACAGTGAAAGAGCTTGTGCCAGATTGACACATGACCTTTAAGGTCTCTACCAGTTTGAATATTTTCTGGCTCTGTGACTACATTTACACATTTGTACTCAAGATTCTCCTTCTGAATACTTGATTAATTTTAACATTTTAAGTTTCAAGCCCAACCCTGTTCTGTGATTATAGAGAAGGGGACTTGGAGTCCATATTAAACTAATTAATGAAATGAACAGGAAAGGGAAAAGGGAACTGTTATTTATCAAGTGCTTACTATGTTTCGGGCTTCCCTTGTGACTCAGCAGGTAAAGAATTAGCCTGCAGTGTGGGAGACCTTGTTTGAATCCTGGGTTTGGAAGATCACCTGGAGAAGGGAAAGACTACCCACTCTAGTATTCTGGTCTGGAGAATTCCATGGACTACAGTCCATGGGGTCACAAAGAGTCGTCGAACACAACTGAGCAACTTTCAGTTGGCTACTGTGTTCCAGGCACTGTACCATATGTTTTCAGATTTAATCCTCACAGCAGCCCTGTGAGGTAGACAACATGGCTGAGAAAATTTGCAGTTATTAGCAATGAGAGTTTTCCTTATAGGGGGATTTGTATGGGAAAATTAAAGACTCTCAGACTCGGTAGTAAGGAAATGTTAGTGCTGCAGTTGGGCCTCACCATACTAAAGCTAGAAACAGATGATGTTTTCTGATATGAATTTTAATTATTGAGCTTTGAGTATATACTTACCACTAAATAATACCTTATGTTTAAGAGTTGAAGAAACTTTTACCCTTAGTGACTTGATTTTTGTTGCTGTTGCCTGGGTTTTCTATTAACCTTTTGATATCATCAAAGAATAATTTAGCATGTGTCCATTAGCGTTATGTTAAACTGTACCTCACTAGTGTCTTTGTATTCAAATAAGAATCTTTGAAAATATATTCTGTATGTGGAAAAGGTATTTTTATTTATTTCCTATTAAATACTACCTGTTTCCATTTTTGTGGCAGTTGTGCTACCGTGATAATTAGCAGAGGAATGAAAATGCTAAATTAAGCCCAAGTTTAAAATAAAGGAAACCATGGTACATTGTTTACTGAGCTTAATAATACTAGGTTTGCCTGGTTTTCACTCTGAGTTCACAGACCTTTGTCTGGTTTTCTAAATTATAAAAGGAATTGTTTTTCTCAATTGAAATATTGTAAGTGAAATACACTTTGAAGTTAACTTGAATCTGTTCAAGTAATATTTCTTTTAATCTTGTGTTTCTTATTATAATTAATTGATGACATATATCCGGTATTTTTCACTTTGAATATTTGCTCACTTTCATAAAGAAAGAATGTAGTCTAATGTAAAAACTGAAAGAGGGCTAAAGAGGACCTGGTTTTCAGCGTGAACTTTGATGTTAAACTTAAGTATTGGATTGCCTTGCCTAGTTTCTGAAACATAATAGAATAAAAATAATAATAGTATCCTTTTCTTCTCAGAAAACCTCCTGTGCAAGCGATCACCAGGTGAATGATAGAAGCAGATATACTAACCTATTAAAGTCATATGCAAAAGTTTTGCTCACCTAACTGTACTTAACTGTTTTCATTTTGAAATCAGACATTTCTTTTGCACTATACAAAAGTCCATCTTTTCCATCTCTAGGCTGTTCAGGGTCGGTCTATCACACAACAAGACAGAGATCTCCGAGTAGATTTAGGATTTCGAGGCATGCCAATGACGGAGGAGCAGCGGCGCCAGTTCAGCCCGGGTCCACGCACCACGATGTTCCGCATTCCTGAGTTTAAGTGGTCTCCAATGCACCAGCGACTTCTCACCGATTTGCTCTTTGCATTAGAAACAGATGTACATGTTTGGAGGAGGTAGAAATATTTTTTTTCTATAAAAAAGACTACTTTCAGTGGGGGGAAAATGACTATTTTAGATTAGTGGAATCACCTGATTATTAAGTAAATTATATCATTAAAAATCTCACAAATGTATTAAAAAGAACATTGAAGTTTCTGTAGAAACATAAGTATTTTCATAAGATTTCATAAGAGTTATGACCTGGGGTGGTTCACATTAAAAACTAATCAAGAATTTAGGCTTAAATTAATTAAAAAGCAAAACTTTGAAATCTGGCATCGCCTATTCTATATACAAAAGAGAGTAAAACAAAAAAAGGTTCAATACTGGTTCAGATAAATTTCTACATTTTATCTTTTAATGTTAAAATTAATGTCATATATTACATTTATTCTTGTTAATAAGATTTAACATATAGTGCTAAAATTTTAAAATCACTATGACATCATTTTTAGAGCTTGTACTGTTTAAGTGGTAAGTGGACATCGTTTCAGATATAATCATTTAAAGAAAACAACATAAAAAAGCAGTTCAGTTGTTTTATGTTTTTCAGTTTAAATAAATTCTAAAAAAGAAAACAAAGCCTACATAAATGTTAAAATTACCTGTCTCACTTCCAATTTTATTTTGTAATAGCACATATGCAGCAAATTAATCAGTTTTGAGACGTCATATGCAGATAAATTAGGAAGTGGATGGCTGTACATAGCAATACCCTACCATCAGCGATTCAAAAAATCAGGGGCACAATATTCATAACACACAAATAACTTCCTTTGCTTTTCTTGGTTATCCTTCTAAGATTCAAGGTGGTTGCTTCGGCTCCCAGGATCAATTCAACCCAGGAGACTTCCCTCAACTAGAAGGCAGGGCTCTGCTGCTGCTCTCACCCCACTCTCCTTCCTCTTCTTCCTTGTGTCTTTTTTCCTCCTCCTCTCTCTCCTTTTTCTTCTCCTCCACTTCCTCCTGATTGTGTTCTTCTACTTTTTCGAAGTGAAGCCCCTCATAAAATTCCCTATTGATTGATATCTCATGTGTCAGCTGGATCATATGCTTTCTCTAAGTCGATGACCAGCAGACAGGAATGGGATTATAATGATTGGCCTCCACAGGCAATACTGCTCACAAGCACAGTAGCTGTGGTGAAACCAATATTTCCTGTACCTGATGTAGCTCAGCAATAGAACAAAATCTAGATCACATTAGCAGAGAAAAAAGAAATAACTTTACATAAGTAATCAGCATCTGCCATAGACAGTTTTTAGTTCTGATTTTATTTGGTCAATTTGTCCTTAGTCTACTTACGTGATAGAAACAATGGTCTTTCCATTGCTAATGTTACATGCTAAGTTACCTGGGGGGGTGGTAAATAAGGAGACTGGAATACCATGAAATGCATTACTGTTAACATGAGTATCAATGTGTGGAGAGACATATAATTTACTACCTGTTATATTTTAGTAGCTGCTGAGTGAGTGATACTCAACTTTCCTTCTCTTAACATACTGTGTGTGTCTTTCTGTGCTTTATTTCATGGACTCTCATAAAATTCCCCAGTCATAATTTTGTGTAATTTAACAAATTTTTTAAAAAGTTTAAAAGATAGATAGCACTTTAGTTTTTAGGACATGAGAAAACATCATGAGATCTAAGATATAATAGATGATGTCTTGCAATTCTAAAAAGGTTAGAATCACTGACTTAAATTTGATCATGGAGTAGGGTTTTTCCTGTTAGAGAACAGTTCATATTCCTGACTGACAGACGGAAGCAGTGTGTGTGTGTGTTTTTGGGAATCGGTATTGTATGTTTTGTATGGCAAAGCTGCACTGCTGACTTTTGAGGTCTTTTCCACTTTTATGCAGTAAGTACTTGAATTTTTACTGACTCATTTATGCTACCCTATCATGTAACTTCTGTGACTAGCAGTATACGTTTTCAATGTCTGGTCAAAGCTGGAGCTGTGGTCTGGTGATAAAACAATTTGTCAGCTAACTATCCACTTCCTCTGCTTTTCAATACCAAACAACTAGCTTTTGGCAAAAATAAATGTTTTAGCCAAATTCATTGACCTAGTCATGTGTCTTTGAATTGAGTTAGTACACTGTAGTGTTTTAAGCAGAAACAAAATAATAAGTTAATATGCTTGGACTCACAAAAAATCCATGATGAGATGAATGCTGGATTTGGTAATATGACATCTAAATTGTTGTAAATTATTTTCTTTTCTAATGACTCCATTTTGAATTTGCCTAGCTCTTATTTTTCACTTTAAAAATGACATTAAAAATAAGTTGTAAACTTTTTATTCTTAAACCAAAGAAATGTTCATTTGTGTTTTGTCTTTCTGCTATTTTAGCCATTCCACAAAGTCTGTAATGGATTTTGTCAATAGCAATGAAAATATTATTTTTGTACATAACACAATTCACCTCATTTCCCAAATGGTAGACAACATCATCATTGCTTGTGGAGGAATTCTGCCTTTGCTCTCTGCTGCTACATCACCAACTGTAAGTACTTTGACTCCATCTAGTGGTTACATTTTATAATTACATTATCAGAGCATGTCAGTGACGTTCTATACTATAAACGTGGATTTTAACAAGACTTGTTCACCCTGAGAAAAGTTTTTAACTATATAATTTGAAATTACATACATTTATATTCTCACTTCTTAATTGTCAGTGTTGGATTTCAGCTGTGTGTGTTTATGAAAATATTTTTCCGATAATTTTGATGAATATACCTTAGGAAGAGCTATGATCATAAATGGTTTAACTTTATTTTCTCTATATTGTTTATTTCTTCAAATCTACATTAAAATAAACTTAAAATTTTTGTTCTGTATATCTTGAATTTTGGAATACAAGTATGTATTTATTATATAACAGAGTCATGAATCTAAATTAGGAAAAGTCATCTTTAGATATTTAGTCTCATATGATTAGCTTGAAATATTATTTTAAGCTTACTATTAAGCTATATATAGTAGCTTTATATTTCTGTTCTCTGAGATTTAATCTTGAAGCCAGTAATTTGCTTCAAAAAGAGAATCAGATGAATTCTTAGGGTGTTTCTTACTTAAAATTTAGGTACCTCAAATAGAAAAACTATAAATGTCATAAGATTTTCTGTACTTGAAAAATTTGGCACTACTTAAAAATCTCAAAGAACTTTATGTTAGTCATATGACATCTTTTAGAATTTTTATCTGACATGATTTTGTGGTTCAGGATTTATATTTTAAAAATATAGACTTACTCTTTGTAAGACATCAAAATCTAGTAACATAAGTTGAAAGACATTCAATGTTATTTATATGCCATTTAACATATAATAGATAAATAACTCTGTTTTAGTTGTCATTTAAAAATATATCTTTGAAAAAAATACAAATATATCTTTGATTCACATTTTGAAAAACAAGCTCCATAGCTAATTGCTCAGATGGGCAAGAATATGCTTCTCATATTAATAACTGTGTTCTTGCCGCCATATTGGAAACTCATCCGTAAGCCCGAAATAGATCACTTTTCCAGAGAGAAGCTTGCCATTTTATTAGGATGTCTTTTACTTGGTGAGACAGTGTTTCCAAACTGATCTCTGGTTTTATTTTATCATTAACAAGCTTTTTCTACATGACTCTTTTTCTCACTCTCCCTTTGTCATCATCCCTGAAGCAGCCCTGAAACTTAAATATTAGCAGCAAAAGAGTGTATACATCCTTAGCACACTTCTGCCTCACACATGGTACTTCTCTTTCATCCATAAATTTATTCAAGAGTCTCCAAAGGCAAGGCTAGTTCAGGAGGGAGTGCAGCAGATCAGGTCCTAATTAGGGCCGTCGTGAAATTAGCAGTTGACTAAGGAAACAGAATCAGGAAGAAAAATAGCTGATGGTGTGTGAAGGTGCAGGTATCCTGTAACATACCATCCCTTCTCTTCAATCTCTGATTTCCTCTCGTAACTTATACCACATTCTGGTAAATTGAGGCTTGCATGTGATGTTAAGAATATATTCTAATATTGAGACAGGAAGAGGTTTTTGTCTCTTCTATCCATTGAAGACTGACTTAATGTTTCATCCTGGGATTTTTCTCCATCATATACTTTTTTTTATGTTTAGTATTATCATTGTTATCAGGAAATTTTAAAAAGTTATATTGAAATTTACTTTAAAGTATAATATTGTTTTAAAATCTTCTGAAGAACAGAAGCGATCTTTATATAAAATTAGCAGTAAATAAGAAAACTTTTATAGATTTGAAATATTTATGAGTTTTCTAAACTAGAAGATCTCCATCAAGGTAGAGAAAATAATGAATAAAGTGTTAATAAACATTATGAATTAAATTATACTATCCAGATTTGCTCATTGTTTTAATTTTATAATGAATGTATGATAAAGATACTGATATTTTGACTTCCAGAATTATTACCTGTGCAGTTATAACTACCATATTCAGAAGTTAAAACTGCAGTATTTATTTCTTCAGACTGTTTTCAATAGACTTTGGAATTCATTCAATTGTAGAAACTTTTCTTCATTGTCTGTCTCAGTATTTCTGCTATTTTGGCTGATTAACTGATTGCACCTGTGCCTGCTTCTACACCATAGCTAGTTTTATATTCTTTGAATGAATTGCTTCCTTAAAAGAAATATCAAGAACCTTTTCTCCCACTTCCTACTGGGAGAAAACATGGTTGGTGCCAATTTCGAGCAATGTTTTCTGCTCCTTGATTGCCTAATTCTCTTGCTAAAATTTTAATTTAATAGTGGGAAAAAGTGAGCGAGGAGGAGATTGAATAAAGGAAGAAATTAAAACTAAAGACATGGAGCTTTTTAACTTAGATTTTTAAAGAAATTTTTATTGGAGTGTAGTTGATTTACAATGTTGTGTTAACTTTCTTTAAATTAGATTTAAAATATTAATATAAAAAGCTGAAAGAGAATTCTGGATGGAATAAGTCAAAAAGGAAACATTGGCAATATGCAGGTTACCAAAGGGGGAAACGTCATGGATGCCCTAGAATTTCAATCCTAGATATATGAAGAGAGATAGAGACATTTGAAACTAATGTTTGAGTGATCTGTAATATTGTTCAGGTTTGTGGAGTTTTTAAAAATACTCATACATTATATACAGATATGTATTTAAGGAATAAGTATGAGTAATGTTGGTATGCAGTGGTTGATAAATGATCATATAATAAATATTTTTGGTTTTGAGGGCTGTTTAGTATCTGTCTGACTACTTAAATCTGCTGTTGTTTGCAAAAGCAGACATATGTCATAACACAGAGGAGTATATGTGAATGTGTTTCAATAAAACTTTATATTTGATTTGTGGGTCCTAGGTTGCTGACCACTGACTTACAGCACCATTTTGACCTAAAATACGAACACCATAGTATAATGTTTCAGTGTAAAGCATTAAATTAAAAATTCGTTAAAATTTAGTCGTTAGTGTAAGATAAATCCAGGTTTCCTATTAAATAAGAGCTTGCATTTTACTTAATGAGCATTTATCAAAGTTAATTTCAACAAATTCACTGAATATTATGGTCATTATGTTTTAGTAGAAGATATGTAACTTTTTCACATGCAACCAACTAAATTTTTTTAGCATTTGACACATCTAATGTTGAAATTGTATGCAATTTTGAGTGGGTAAGTAGAATGCTAAGTATTCTTTATAAATCGCTATTAGAAGCTCAACCCAGGAAGATAGCTTTTCTATTTCTCAGTATAAGTGTGTATCTCAAATAATTTACTCCTTTTCATCAAAAACAAGCTTGTTTTCCAATAATCAATGAGATTCAGACACGGTTTTCTTTTCAGTTAGGATTTAACTGAAGGCGTTTGCATTTTAGCATAAGATAAATCTGTATTTTAACCTGGGTTCTACCACTTACTAGATATGATGTCAACTTTAATTTCTTCGTTTTAACAATGCTAATTTTACTTACCCCACAGGAACTTGTGACACTTAAGTTAGGTAATGTCACTAGATGGAGAAGGCTCTTCCCGAATGTTTCCCTCTTACTTCCTTTTGGAGCTTTTTATTCAGAATTGTATCATGATAGAATGATCACCCGTTTACAAAACAAGCCTGTCAAATGTAGAACTCTGAAGTTTAAAATAGGATATTTGAGCCATGTTAGTTATTATGGGTGATCCACTTTGATGGCAAAAAGTAAAATGGTGTAATCTTTTTGTCTGCTGTCTCCATGGCATTGGTATAGAGGTGGTCTATTTTCTGCCCTGGGACCTTATATGAATACCATAATTCATACTAAGAATAGCATTTGTGTTGTAACTGTTGTAGTGTCATCACATGAAAAAATCGCAGCTGCTTAATCTTACTTCTAAAGAAATACTTCAGTGGAAACTTTAAGGAAAAAAAGAGTACAGATATACATTATTTGTGTTATACTGACACCTTGAAATTGAAGAATATTAGAGTTTCAGTTTTATCTAGATTATATAAAATGTTATGTAGCATAGAAAATAAGTTACAAAAATAGTTGCAAGTCTTCAAATTAGAACAATAGTTTAACTTAAATAGTCAGCTAAAAAAATTTAAAATTCTTAGTATGTAGCTTGACTAGTCTGGTTTTGGGAAGGAGCATTATTTTTATTTGGGCTTCTCAGGTGGCGCTAGTGGCAGAGAACCTGCCAGCCAATGCAGGAGACATAAGAGACGCAGGTCCAATCCCTGGGTTGGGAAGATCCACTGGAGGAGGAAATAGCAACCCACTCCAGTATTCTTGCCTGGAGAGTTCATCCCAAGGACAGAGGAGCCTGGCAGGCTACAGGCCATAGGGTTGCAAAGAGTTGGACACAACTGAAGCAACTTAGCCTGCATTATTTTGTTACTGTCCTTGAGGTTTTGAAGTTAATGTTTCCATCACTAGTCAGTTGACTCCTCTCACTTATTTTCTACACTTTGTTCCAAGTTGGTCATGAATGAAAGCAAGGAATTGGAGGGAAAAAATGAAGATAAACAAAGAACGTAAATCAGCTACAAATTGCATAATCACTTCTGGGTTGTGGTCAACCCTTTTGGTCAAAAATCCAGAATACTGAATGTTTAGAATTTCATTCAGTTTCATTCTCTGTTACAGAAAAATAATAAAGACTGATATGTCTGCTTTTCCTAATAGTTTTATAATCATAAGAATGAAGAGCAACAATTTCTGGCAAAAAATAAAGATAAGGACTTAGTTTTAGTTTTACCTTTTCTTACCATTATTAGAAAATGTAGCTAATAAATTTGGAAAAACCAGTAATAATTTCTTTGTTTTGTTTATCTCACAACACTTACTATACTTCCGTATTCTCAGAATGCTTTTAAATGTTCTCCTGTACTCAGCAAAGAATCCACCTGCAGTGAAAGAGACCTGGTCGATCCCAGAGTCAGGAAGATTCCCTGGAGAAAGGAATAGCTACCCATTCCAGTATTCTTGCCTGGAGAATCCCATGGACAGAGTAGCCAGGTTGGCTACAGTCCATGTGATCGCAAAGCGTTGGACACGACTGAGTGACTAAGCACAGCACAGCACTCACTCTTTGAAAATAGTGTTTAGAAATATGTCAAAACTCCAAGATTAAGAACAGTTGTTGACTTTATCATGAAGCTTAATTGTATCTAGTTTTTAAAATATAATTCTTAGTAATACTCTGAAACTTGGTACAAAGTCTCTGTGATTATCTTAGTTCACATGCAATCTTGTTTAGTGTATCAGTAAGTTCTTTTCTAGCAAAGGAGAGTGGTTTTTAAGTTAGAATCACTCAAATATTTTATTGTCTTACTGATTCCTGGAGATTTTGTTCTTTAAGAAGAGCTCCAAATATTTTAGGAAACAAAATAGCATGATTCCTTAATGAAAATTTTAGAAGGTGTTGGTATAGTTTATTTTTCTGTCATTTCTGCTTAAACTGATAGTAAGTTAGGGCTTTTACAGAGACATTATGTCAGTTTGTTTATTGAAATGTTCCTTGGTCATTTTTTAGGAAAAGATATTTATTTTGTAAAATAGAGTTTGCATATTTATAATATATGAACTTTATTTACATATGTATTATTTGGGAAGTTACTCTAATGGAAAAAATAAAGAGAAGTCTATTTGATATTTAATCTTAATCATGTAATTTATAAAATGAATATCTCTTCTGAGTATTTTTGCTTTTAAGAAAATAATCAGATATAATTTTTAATATATTATTTTGTGTTTCAATTTTACATTGTATTTTCATTTAATTTTAATGATTTTCTTTTCTTGTACTTTTTTTGGTCTGTTGTCTGTTTTGTCTAATGCATGTCCAGGGTTCTAAGGTTAGTATTACTTTAGTAATTTTTCAGGTTTTCAGTTTTAAATTTTATTTTTGCTTATTTATGAAGTTTTTGACTTGGTTATATTTTGAGTTTCCATACCATCTTTAACATTAGGCATATTTGAAAGATTCACTGGAGGGTTATTTTCCCAATGCACTGATGAATTACTGTTTTATTATTCACACTAATCTTCAGACTAAACTGTCATAATATAATGAAAACAATAATATTTCAGTCATATGTACCTCCAGATTTTAACAGGTGTCACTGAAAGAATATATATTAAGATTTAATAATAATCATATGTGGATGTTCTTTATTTTTAGACCTGTATTATGATGTTTATATAACATTTCATCATATTTATAAACTGCTTTTAATTAGAATTAATGGGAACTTCCTTTTAGGTTATTAGTTGTGTTAAGAATACTTATTATTTTAAAATTTTATTTTATTTTGTTTATTCAAAAATAGAAGTTTGGCAAATTTCATGGATGATTAATAATGCTGTTTATAATGTCTATATAATTTATTAATTTAAAATTGAATATTTTGATGTTTGCACTTTATAGACCCCAAAAGACTTCAAAATAAAATCATTAATTAATAAAATGAGTTAGATTTCCATAATTTTCCTAATTCAAAATGATGAATTTCTTTAAGAATCCATGTATAGATACCCTAAAATTCTAATATTGTGAAAGTTTTCAGAATGCTTAATAGGCCTAAGCAATGGCCAGATCTTCCATTCCATTGTAAAACACTTATGTTCATAACTGAGATTTTAAAAGGAGGTTTTATATAAATTTTCATTTTTTGCCTTTATTCTATTATAACAAATTTTTAATTCATGCTATGAAATGATGCTGTATATCAGTGAAGTGCTAGCAAATAAGGAATCTTTATTTTTAAAAACATCCTAGTAATGAAATTAATTTCTTTAGGCCATAGAAGCTGAATTGGCATAATGTTATAAATCAACAGTTGAAAAAAAATTGTCTATTTCCAAGCTCCTCTTAGAGGGAATGTTTTAACAATATTTTGATGTTAAATGGAAGGGATAAAGGTTGTTCCTTTTTATACTCCATTTATAATCATTTAGTTATATAAGTGCTTGCTCTAGTCAGCTATCATTTGTCTTACCCATGTTTTAAACAAGAAGTGTTGAAGAGGTTGTTTTTTAATGTGTTTCCTGCTGACATTTCCCTGTTAATGTGAGTGGGTATATGTCTATGTAGAATAATGGGTGTGAATTATGTCAAGTGGAGCATTAAATGGAGCAGATACCTATAATACATGTTTACTTTGTAGTTGAATTTATCATTTGGTGAAAAAGTAAAGTTAATCAGTATGGCTAGCTTGCCCATTTTCAGATGATTTAAACAGTAGTATTTTTTTATTTATAAAGTATTCCTTACTTTTCTCTGTTTTTGAGGCACTGAGAAAATGAGGCCCAGTCATAATGAACCAGGAGAAGGCAATGGCAACCCACTCCGCTACTCTTGCCTGGAAAATCCCATGGATGTAGAAGCCTAGTAGGCTGCAGTCCATCGGGTCACTAATAGTCGGACACGACTGAGTGGCTTCACTTTCACTTTTCACTTTCATGCATTGGAGAAGGAAATGGCAACCCACTCCAGTGTTCTTGCCTGGAGAATCCCAGGGACAGGGGAGCCGGGTGGGCTGCCATCTCTGGGGTCACACAGAGTCGGACACAACTAAAGCGACTTAGCAGCAGCATAATGAACCAAAATAATTAAAATCTTGTATAACATACAATGAAAAATAAAAGAAGAAATGTTGCTATTGCTTAAAAGATGCAAAGTTATATATCTTACAAAACAGAATACTTTGTACCATTTCCTTTCAAAGCAGAAAATTATATTTTAGCATAGACAGTATTTTAGTGAAAGTACAGCTTTGCCAGTCTAAAATGCTACTGATTATTCTTATTGCTAGTGTCACTGGTTAATAGTGGTAGAGGAATTAATGATCTTGAGTATTTTTACCCTAGATTTTTGTTACTCATACAAGGTACCTCGTGGTTTCTTACTCATTTATTCTGAAATGGATAAGAAATTGTCATATATTCTAATTGGACAGTTGACAGTTGTCTCCCTTTGATATCAAAGGAAAGTGCCATATACCTTTCCTATTATCATACATTCATAAGAAAGAAAAATTAGCATATTTTTATAAATAAGAATGAGGATTTTAGGAAAGAAATATGAGTTGCATGTCTTTGTTAACAAATTTAAAATAGAACAAAACTAGTATAAATATTTACATTGATTATTTCTAAGTATCTTTATGAAATCTTAAGTTTGGAATGTGGTTTTTACAAGTAATGATATTTAAATCTAACACTGATTTTAAAAATCAATTTTTTCTTTATTTGAAGATAATTCATAGCTAAGCTAATGAGCTTGATAATCATCTCTTATACTATATGGAATTACTTTATGATTTATAGCTTATTTTGTTTACAAAATATACTAAATATACTAAACTACTGTTAAGCTGCAGTATGTATGTGCATGTATTATATTTCCAAATTTTAAACAAGATGTAAATCTACTTTCTTAAAGACGGAATTGGAAAATATTGAAGTGACACAAGGCATGTCCGCGGAAACAGCAGTAACTTTCCTCAGCCGACTGATGGCCATGGTTGACGTACTCGTGTTTGCCAGCTCCCTGAATTTTAGTGAGATTGAAGCTGAAAAAAACATGTCTTCTGGAGGCTTAATGCGGCAGTGCCTGAGGCTGGGTAAGTCCGTGGAGAGTCGTGGCGCGTGTTGTGTAAGTACCTGCAGAGTATTCTTGTATATTCTGTGATACATAAAGTTTCAGTGATACAATTTGATTATGTAATGTAGAATTACTAAATTAAAAATAAAGTATCATCACATTGGAGATTTCATGGGATAAATCTTTAATGGATTCTAATTTGAAGCTGAAGTTCTAACACTTTGGCCACCTGATGCGAAGAGCTGACTCATTGGAAAAGACCATGATGCTGGGAAAGATTGAAGACAAAAGGAGAAGGGGACAGCATAGGATTGAGATGGTTAGATAGTATCCTGACTTAATGAACTGTGAATTTGAGCACACTGGGAGAGAGTGAAGGACAGGTGTGCTGCAGTCTATGGGGTTGCAGGGTCGGACACAACTTAGAGACTGAACAACAACGAAATTTGAAATAAAGTCAAATATATTTTGAGCTCTTTCAAAATCAGTAGGACAATAGCATTTTTCATTGAAGTGATTTTAATGTAAATCCATTTATGAATTCTTTTCTTTTTCTGTACATGAAAACACAGGCCAGTTATCCTGGGCCCACAAATAAATCAGAAAACCCATAGCATAGTTTTATAAACAATGCTAAAGGATAAAACTGACTATGCCAGTCTCACTGTTTTTCAGAATGAACATTTAATACTAGTAGATATTACTATAGCTACGATTTTTTTGTTGCTATCTTGTGTTACAAATAAAATTTAGCCCTGAAAACTCTTAGTAAATTTGACCAATTCCTTAGGCAGTATTCATTCTTACATCTTTTACCTTTTATAAAGGCAAAATTTAATTTTACTGTTTAGTCATACAGGGGACCAGACAACTACTGTTTTCAGACAAAAATGGCTACTGTTTTCCTACTTGCCTTAGAGTGCGAACAGGGAGGATATGAGAAAGTAATAAGGCATTTGATAGGATGTTCTTGACATGTATTCTTTTCACCCATTATTTAAAAGGTTATGTAAAAATCTTCATATGTATAGTTTCAGGGTACAAGTTTCTAATCCAAGAAAGAAATAAGAGCTTGATTTAAGAATGGTGGAATAAATCTACTTTTTACTGCCATTTTGTATTTCCTGCAACGAATCATTTCACATTGTATTAGGGAGAGATTGACCACATGGATAACTTCAGCCAAGAGGTGTACGATTATTTACTGTGGGCCATATGGACATTTCCATTGGTATTTAATAATAGCTGACAGATTGAGCTTTGTGAGAAAGAGAAATATTTTTTAATGCCTGAATATCTTAAAAACAGCATTTATTTGGTTATTTAGAACTTTTATTTCTGAATATATTCCTAAGTTTTACTGCTGATTTCATTTTTTAAATGGTAATTTTTAGCAGATTTGGTTTTTATCATTCACAGGGAAGTTTTCTAGGTGAGTAATAATGAGGTAAACAATTAATGTATCAATATGTACTGTTTACTCTTCTAAGCACTTTGCATATATCGATCCAGCTAATCCTCAGGGTAGTCCTCTAAGGAAGTCACTGTGTTTGTACTCATTTTACACATGAGGAGACTGAGGCACAGGTAGTTGAAGCAGCTGGCCCAAGATCACACAGCTCATAAGTGGCAAAGCCAGATTCAAGTTTATGGGGACTGATTCCAAAATCTGTACTATTTATTACTATGCTTTGCTGCTTCTTGTAATAATTAAGTAAATAGAAAGCAAGTACATAATTATTGAATGTTTGTTGATGAAGGTGACTTTGCCACCATGAAAACAAGTTGATATTGGGACTTGTGAGACGCGGCTGTACAGATGTACCTCGTTATTATTTCCTAAAATGGGGAGCCGTGCTCTGTATAGCCAAAAGATAGTCAAATTGTGGGCAGATAATTATTATTTTAAAAAATCATCAAATATGAATACATTTTTAATTAATTTTAATCAAAAATTTAAGAATTTTGAAGGATGGAAGGGGATAGAATAAGGAAGGATATATTGGGAGCCTCAAATATCCTAGTAGTGTTGTTTCTTGAGTTGGTTGATAGTTTATGGTAATTTGTTTTCACTTTTTTAATTACATGAATTTTTTTGTGTGCTTTTCATTACTGTATTTTCTAATTAAAAATATTTATTGATCTGGTTGATTTTATGAACAATAGTGGGATGGTGAAAGTTGAAAGAAAGAAAAAATAGAACCAAGCAACTTTTAAAAATAACATCAGAGTCAACAATTTATATTAATAATATGCTTTCATTCTTTAAAATAGTTTGCTGTGTTGCTGTGAGAAACTGTTTAGAATGTCGGCAGAGACAGAGAGACAGAGGGAACAAATCTTCCCTTGGAAGCAGTAAACCTCAAGAAGCTCCCCAAGGTGTGACTGCCACAGCAGCTTCCAAGGTAATTAAACATTTTCTAAGTTAAATATAACTTGCCTTTTTTTTTTTTAAGTTTGTGAGCACAAAGTGACAAGGAGTCTCCAGTGCTGGCTTCTTTTCTTCCAAATTGTTAGGCTTCCCTGGTGGCTCAGATGCTAAAGAATTGGCCTGCAATGCATAGACCTGGGTTCAGTCTCTGGATCAGAAAGATCCCTTGGAGAAGGGAATGACTATCTATTCCAGTATTCTTGCATGGAGAATTCCATGGATAGAGGAGCCTGATGGGCTCCAGTCCATTGAGTCGCAAAGAGTCGGACACAACTGAGCGACTAACACTTTCATTTTTCAAAGGAAGATTCTAGTAATTTCTAATTCATACGATTCTTATAAAGATTATATCAGTTCATAGCTGAAAAGTTCTTAACTATTACTAACTTCAGTAGTTAAATTTTCACCAAGTTCTGTGTATGAATAATGTACTTTTTAAATGGTTATGCTTTGGGGGATAGAATTCCCATGGCATTCAACAAAAATTGTTGAATACCCATGAAATGAGCGTGTATGGTATACAGTGTTTCAGAATGCAGCAGTGATTGTCATTCTAAATTAGCTCTATTTAACATGTGTTCATAGTTACATATGACCATTTGCATCACTTCCAAAGTTTCAGTAGCGATTTTTAGTTCCTGTATGTTTTTGTTGCTTACTTTAGCTACAGCTTGGAATCTCTTACCCTTGCTTTTACTCTTTTATTGTGTATTACTGTTTTATTTCAGTCACACTGTAGACTTCATACAGTTCATCAGAAGAATTTTTTTAACTTTTTAACTTTTACATGGCTTTGTTTTTCTTCAAGTTCCCACCCTTATTTTTCACCCCAGTAAATATGTTCCACTTTTGGCATTAGCTTAAGTTCAACTTTGAGTAAAATGTTTTCTAATACCTTCACTGCCAGCTCAGTCTAGAGGAGGTTCCTTTGTTTGATATTTCTGTAAAACTTAGTATGTCTCTTTACCACTCATGGTGATTGTAATTAGATGTTTGACACTGACCAGTGAAGGTTCAATAAGTGAAGGAATGAAGTAAGAGTTTAATTCATTAAAAAAAATTCTATTGCTTCAAACTTTTGCAGTTTTCAGTCAGAACAACCACACATTTAGCTTATCTGTTTTATAGCCTCTTACTTTTTCACTACTGTTAGGGACACATTCCTAGAATAATTAAACCATATGTTATTTTACTGTTGACGAGTCTCCACAAAGCCCTCCATTGCTTAGAAAATTAAATGCAAACACATTAGCAGTGTTGCTTCTAGTTATTTGTGTACCCAGTTTTTCTCCACAACAACACCCGACTACACATTGCACAACCAACACTTCAAAAGTTGAATGGATTGAACTTCAAAGTTTTGCCTCAGCCGCCTTATTCACCTGAATTCTCACCAATCGACTACCACTTCTTCAAGCCTCTTGACACCTTTGTGCAGGGAAAAATGGTTCCACAACCAGCAAGAAGCAGAAAAGTTTTCCAAGAGTTCACTGAATCCTGAAGCATAGATTTTTATGCTACAGGAATAAGCAAAACTTATTTCTTGCTGGCAAAATGTGTTGATTGTAATGGTTCCTGTTTTGATTAATAAAGATGTGTTTCAGCCTAGTTATAATGATTTAAAATTCATGGTCTGAACCACAATTACTTGTATACCAACCTAATAGTACACTGATGATAGAATATGGACAGAAAAGCTCAATGAGCAGGAAACTCATGATATTTGAGCTAATCTGTCCTTTTAGGAAGAACCTTAGCAATGAAAATTAGATTATAAGTTATGAGTATAGAACTATTAGAGGAAAAGCTGACTTGGTAAGAAAACATGTTTCAAAACAGAGAATCAGTGAACCAAGTTTGTGAGAGTTGTTTCCCCATTTTTATGCATTTTTAATGTGGCACTTGAGTAAGTAAACCATAGTTATAATTTCAACGTGTTACGAACCTGAGTGGACTTGCGTTAGCCACACGTTTTCTTTGGGCCTCATTTTTTATATTTTCTAAAAAGGATGTATTAAATAAGATTTTCCTACAAAACACATGTCTAATTAGATTATGGACATAGAAGTACTTTGTAAACTGTAAAGTAGTATGTAAATTAAAATATATGTAGTTTTTTCAGCTGTATTGTAAATAGTATATTATTTCTTTAATCATCCTTTGATAAAGATCATTAGCCTATTATTTAAATATTAAAGCTAAGCTCACCTAAGCTTATATAGCTGGTAAGTTTTGGAATTGTAATGGAAGTAAAGTAACTATCAACCTTCAAATACTGTACTCATGTGCTGCAAGAGAATCAAATATTTTAATTTAAGAGTGGAATAGTATAGTTGAGGTTTATAGAAAATAGAAGGAGGCCTGTTTATTATTAGTTAATAATAAAATAAATAAAATAATAAAAGAGTTACTTTTATATGCAGGAATTGTATTTGATACTTTACATACATTATCTAATTTAATCCACACAATTCTTATGTTTTGTAAGTGAAAAAGTACTTGACTGAATTTCAGGGATCTTGGCAGTCTTACGAGTTTGCTATGTGACATGTTACCTAAAATTAGTGGATTTTTGTGTCTTCTGATATAAAAAGGATTTTAGTGGTAATGATCTTTAATGTCTTTCAGCTTTAATATTAAGGCCTGAGTAAAACATTTTTTGCTTACCTTTTCTGACTTTTTGTGGATCATGGAATGCTTTCACAGATGAAATTTCATATAATAATGTAACATAATAATCTCACATATTATGAAAACATGACAGATAAATGAACCTGATGACTTAAAGAGGCTTGTTAACTAGAGGTAGGGAATGTAAAGCTTAGAAAAAGTTAGTAACAAGCTTGAGGTCACACGGGAGAGATTTGAGCCCAGAGTAAGTGTTTAGTCTTTTTTTCCGCCACAGTCCTCCAGCCTTTATCTATAGCAGTAGCTATGCAGATGAAGAACAAGAACATTAGTAAGTGAAACCATGGTAAAAGTAGAAGAGAACAGAAGTGCCCACTTATAACATTATTGTCAATAAATATTGTTCAGTGATAAGAGGAGGTAAAGTGTGTGGCCAGCTTAATTACAAAATTGAAGGTATTATTAATAGAAATTAATATAAATTTCTGTATTACACTATTTTTTCACAATTCTCTCTCTCTTTTTTAAGACTCCTCTAGAGAATGTTCCAGGTAACCTTTCTCCAATTAAGGATCCCGATAGGCTTCTTCAGGATGTTGATATCAATCGCCTACGTGCAGTTGTCTTTCGGGATGTGGTGAGTTACGCCTGCTTGATTTCCCGGAAAAAAAAGAACACTTTTCACTGTAATTTGTGTAAAATAATTTAAATTTCATAGGAAACTTGCATTTTAAAACTCAGTGTCCTAGTGTCAGGGATTGTAGGTTTATAATGCGCTTCTATTTGTAAAATGATTGAGCTTAGCTTTCGCTGAAAGCTTACTCATGTTACTTTTTAATGATGTGAAAATTATAGTTAATTTGTATGTATACTAAGAATGGAGATAACTTCGAAGGTTATAGCTGATTTTATCTTGAATAACAATTCCTGTCTTTTAGTATTCCTTGCTCCATCTCTAGGTTCTGAATATCTTTTTATTATCAATGTTCCTTGTATTATTGGTAAAAGAGATTACTTCATAAAGATATTCTTGGGAATTACTTTTGGGGGCAATTACTTTTGAGAGAAGAATCTGCATTTAGAAATAGAGATACCAATGGGAATTTGAGTTAGAAAGATTGCTTTTTTTTAAAGCGTATTGAAAATATAGCTTAAAGATAGAATTTCATAGACCCCTCCAATTATATGATCAATTATTCAAAGTAAGTAAAAATAAGATTGGCCCTTCCACAAACTGTGTAGAAGCATCCATAGCATTTCACAGCAGACTCAATGTTGGTAGTACTTCTTATTACAGTTGTTATTTATCAGCAATTTTGGATTCTATTTTTCTTTTTTTAATTGATGATTTATGAAACATAGACATTTATATTTTAAATTTGCATTTAATAATAACTTGGATAGAGTACTTTGTACTTGAGAAAGTGGTTAAAATATTTAATACATACTACATGGTAGAAATATATAATAGAAAAATTCACATTCTTTTTAATGTATAACAGTTCTTATAAATCACTAAGAAAATTGCAACCGTACCAACTGAAGAATAGGCAGTAGATATGATATATGAAAATAAGGTGATAAAGATATGATTTAAAAGTCAGTGTAACTAGCAGTCTAAGAAATGCAAATTAAACCAGAGTAAGATATTTTTACCAAAAACTAAAAATTTAAAATAATAGTATCTGTCATTACAAAGGTACACTGAAAGTGCTCTATCATTTATCACTGGTAGGAGTAGAAATTGGATACACTTTTTAAATAGCTTTTTACATTGTGTTAAAGCTCTTACAGATTTGATGCCTATGACCCATTGGTTCTACTCATCATGTGCTTATCAGAGCTGTCCTCAGGAAAATTGGCAACATCATAAATATCCAACACAGAGCGTAATAAATCACAGTATATTCATTTAGCAAAAAGTTATATAGCTATTAAAATCATATTTTTGAGGGAAACTTTGTGACATGTAAAATACTCCCGATATATTGTAAGGGAAAGAAGCACTATACGAAAGTACTTAGACTACACAAATACTGCATTTTTGTGTGTCAAGTATATGTACATGCACATGTTCACCTTCATTTAAAAAAAGGCATCCAAATGCTGCCAGTTATTATCTCTAGGTAAACACTTTTTATTTTGTACTTTTTTAAATTTTCAGTTTTTTATAATGAATTTATATTGCTTTCATAATAAAAGTAAAGTAATTTTTAAAATGGGAGATAAAACACATTAATAGTGTAAAAATCTTGTTGTAAGGATCTGCATAATCTGGACTTAGAAAAAAATACTTACTAACAGTTTAACCATTCAGAAATGGGAATTATTTATCCTGAAAAAAAAATGTATTGTGGAAGAATTTTTTTTAAATGATAGATGATTTAAACACGGATCATGTTTTCATCTCCAAGAGATTCACTCAGACCTAACATAGAAGGAATTTATGTTGTGTGACATGGCCTTTAAATTGTTAGTAAGTTCTGTATCAGGTTATTATGGTGGATTGTATAATTTTTCTAATATCTATGGATGTTATGTAACTATTGTATATCAGATAACCCTACAATGGTTCTTATTAGCCTTCTTCCGAAGGAAGGGAATGTTCTGGTGTTCCTTCCAAACATCATTGAGGTAACATAACTTTTGTTCATTCAATTTACACTGTGTATCAGACACATATATATTACCCTCAGCTTTCAGTAAAAGGTTAAGAGAAAGCTTAAGACTAAGAAGTATTAAGATCACACAGCTAGGATGAGGTAGGGTCAGAATCCCAAATTAGGCTATTCCAAAGCATTCTCTCTCTTTTACCACCATATTTCATAAACTCCAAGGAAAACTTTTTTTCTTTTAAATAATCTCAAAAATTGAAAGTATTTTTTAATTGTTATATTTTAAAGTCAGTTGTAGATATTATAAGATTTCTACTTGACCTTTGAACTGTTCAAGTCACTTTAGGTTGCCTTAAGTTCAGAAACATATGAGATTTTAAAATTTAGGTATTTAAGGAAAAGTAATGTATTTAAAAGCTGTCTGTTACCCACAGAGTATGAAACACTAAATTCACAATATTTCAGGACAAATGTAATCTATTTGGGTTGTTTTCTCCATTATCTATACTAATTCTATTTCAGAGTATTAAGTCATCTGTAAGTAGTTCTTGTTTGCTTTTTTTTTCTGACAAATGCACATAAATTTTGAGTCTTGTTCACATAGTGCTTAAATGAAGTAATGAATGTAAAGTGACTGTTTATGGAATTAATAGATGTTAATGCATGTTTGTTTTCCTTATTTCTGTTTTATCTATGGGCCGTGGTAATTACTTGCGGTTTTGGTTTGAGGCATCACTTTTACCTAACTTAGAAAAAAGGCCTAATAACCATCTATTTATGATTCCTTAAATATAGTCTAATCTGAAAATAGTTTTAGAGGTCATTTAATATTTTTATCCCTATAGGATAATTACCTAGGCTTTTTCAATAGAGCTTTCAATGTTATATGCAGTTCTGATTCAAAGAAATGAATAACTATTATCTGTTTATCCTAACATGGTCAATCTTTTTCAGATCTTTTACCACTTCACTGCTATCCTCTGGAATAACTTCTTCATTTTGTCATTGAGCTTTTGAAATTTGGAGCCTCAAATATTGGCTCCCAATTCTGCACTGGAAAAATGAGGTTATTTTTCCAGTACAGAATAGTGGGGCTGTTATTTATTTTTATCTGTTCATGTGTCAAACATTGCATTAGCTTTTTCTGAAGCTGCCATATTGAACTTGTATAAAATTCATGCTTTATGCTCCCTGATTTTTATATCTCCCTTATTTTACTCATATTTCCTGCTCAGGTAGTGATATGTTAAAACTGTATCTGTATTCCAACAGTAACTTTATTCTGTTACTATTTTTCAGTTATAGTATTTGAAACTCTTGACATTTTTAGCCAGACATTAAATTTTTCTTTTCAAATTGTGCTATCTGCATATCTTATAAATATGCATTCTCTGATGTTATAGATGTAATAGATGCTAGTGGAGAGGACAAATAATAAATTTTGTGGCATATTCAGCAAAATTTTAACATTCTCATTTTTTTAACTTACATTTCAACCTATAAATCAGATGGTATGTTTCTAGAGTTTTTTTTTTTTAATATATACTTAGATAATGCTAACAGTATATGCTTACCAAGTTTCAGCAAAAGTTAAATGTCATATGTTTTCCTCCATAAAGAAAATAAGACAGGAATAGTTTCTTATACTCTGAGAACTTATACTTAAAATTTTCTGAGTGTCAAAACTACCTTTTCATTTTACGCAGGATGATAGCAAGCAGGCACAGTTCTTAGCTCTAGCTGTTGTTTACTTCATTTCGGTTCTGATGGTTTCCAAGTATCGTGACATTTTAGAACCCCAGCGAGAGACTGCAAGAACTGGAAGCCAACCAGGTAGAAACATCAGACAAGAAATAAATTCACCAACAAGTACAGGTACTTAACATTTTTCTAATTATTTGAAATTTCATCATCATTTATCTCCTTTTTATTTAATTTTTACATCTAGATTTAGACTGGTTCTATTCATAATCATCTCAAGTATTTATAAGTAGGCAGTATATAAATGGCAATTTAATCTTGTTTAATTACACAAAAATGTAGAATGATATTTGCTATATTCTCATTTTATCAGGGTTTTGGGTTAAGTTTTTCTGTTTATTAACATAAAACATCTTGCTACTACTTAATATACAAATAACTCATATATTTTAAATGTATTATTTTTAACCTTTATAAACATATGAAAGTAGGAGGTCCTTATAGAGTAGTTCAAAAGCCAAACTATAAATCTTTGTAGCCAAGTTCAGTAGCATCTTTCTTTCTTTCGTCTCCCTTTCTTTCTTTCAATATGTATAGTTATTTCAGTATCTAAATATTCAGCCAGAGATTTATAATAAACAAACATACATTCTGAATTTTATACCAAAGTTAAATCAACTAAAGTAAAAAATTTCTAGACAGCAGTGAACCGTTTTGGGTCATGTTGTCTTTCTCATCTATAGAAGATGCTTATTTTGTGGGCGCTCATGTATTATCAGCTTTGTTTACTCTGCTTGGAAATGATAAACACATTTTTTGGCAACTAATATTTTAATATCACAGGATGCCTTTCGTCTATTGCATTTCCTGCCAGGTGTTTACATCAGGGTTGTTTCTCTATTATTTGCAGTGTTGCCTTAGCAGCCCAGTGATTATTTCAGGTACCACTAGATTAGTTTGTAATAGAAATTATCCTTCCTAAATAAATGCATATGATATATACATTAATTGAATATTTTAAAAAACGAGTAGAAATTAGTGGTCAAATCTCTGCATTTTGTTTCCCATAATCATGTCATATCTCATTTACTTTTTGTTTCTGTATGGAAATACAGATTATGTTTAACTTTAATTCTTTTTTGTTGCATGCTATATTTATTTTGAGTACATAAATGTGGTATTTCTTTATAGTATAATCTTACTTTTAACTTTTTACTTGACAAATTAAATATTATCCTAACATTCCAGTTTCTTTCTTTTAACCATTTAAAACACAGAGACTCTATATGTTAATCAACTGTCTCTTCATTTTTAATGCATTCAGTCATGTATGTATAAAGCAAGCAATATTTTAGTGAACCTTCCAGTTCTGATTTTCTTGTGTGTTTGTATGTCTCTGTGTTTGTTGCTAAAATGACTCTACTTAACAAGTATGTTATTTCCTTTCTCTTAATACATAACTTCTTTCCTTCCTCCAGAGACACAGTCTTTATTGCTAGTACTGTTTGCATGTTGCAGTGATATAGAATTGTCTTGGATCTTCAGTGGACCATGTTGCAGGTTGTTACATGCTGGCTCAAATTTGATTCCATGATTTTCTCCACAGTTGTGGTCATACCATCTATCCCTCATCCAAGTTTGAACCATGGATTCCTTGCCAAGTTAATTCCTGAGCAGAGCTTTGCCCACTCATTTTACAAAGGTAATATTGACCTCATCTCCTGACCTGTTTGGGTATTCTTAAATTTCATCAATTGTTATACAATAACCATCCATTAATGTAGTTGTTTATAAACACCTCAGCATACGACTCAGGTTTCATGGAGATATAATACATTGTATTTGTACCTGGCTATGGTAAAGCGTCTGCTTGCAGTATAGGAGACCCAGGTTCGATCCCCGGGTCGGGAAGATTCCCCTGGAGAAGGAATTGGCAACCCACTCCAGTATTCTTGCCTGGAGAATCCCGTGGATGCAGGAGCCTGGTAGGCTACAGTCCATGGGGTTGCAAAGAATCAGACATGACTGAGCGACTTCACTTTCACTTTCACTTACTGAGAGCAAAATATAGTTTTTATATTTGTATTCCATTGTATTTCTTTAAGTATCATCTTCAAATTAAGGCTGCCTAATTATATGGATAATAAGATGCACGGTGGTGGCCATGCAGAAGAGATCACAGAAAAGTCCCACCTTGTTAGTGGGACCGAATTAGCTCTAAAATGAAGGCTACTATAGAATGACAAGTAAAAAGATTTTAAACAAGCCTTGAAAGCATCACAGTGATCTATAATTATTTAACTTTCTGTCAGAACAAAATTCCAACCCTTTTCAAAGGAATACAAAAAATTCTCCAAGCAATGCAATTATTCAACATTAAACATTCAATAAAAATTGTTAAGTGTGCAAAGAAAAAAAATGCGATGCATAAGCTGGAAACGAAAAAATCAACGGAAGTAGATTCAGAAGGGATACATACATATTGCAGAGTTGTCAGATCAGGGCATTCGAACAGCTATTGTAAGTATGTCCAAGATGTTTTTCAATATGAAGGAAAAAATTAATACAGAGAAAAATGAAAGCATTTTTAAAGAACCAATTGAAAGTTTCAGAGATGAAAAATAAAACAGCCAGAATGATGCCTGTGGTTAAGAGTAACATGAGATTATTCTGTGAAGAGCAGAGGTGAGCCAAACTCTGCCCCCAACCCCTGACCCAGGATTTTCCTGTGTGCACACTCTACATAGTTCCTGGGACAGTGAATATGATGGATTTTATTCTTGTGACTAGGTTACGTAATATATGTTAGCACAGTTGCTTTTAAGAAAAGGTAATTATACAGATGGCTCAAGTAACCTAATCACACTGGCCCTGTAAAGGTGGCGAGTTTTCTCTGGCTTGTTTAGAACAGGATGTGAGAGCACCTCAGTGTGAAAGGGATATGACGTAAAGAAAGTTCTTTGTTGCTGAGATGGACGTGACCGTACAGCAAAGGCCTGAGATTGCCTTGTAGAGGCTGAGAGTACCTCCTGGCTAACAGCCAGCAAGGAAGTGGGGGACTTAAGCCTACAAACATCAACGTACTGAATTCTTCCAATAACAGGAGTAATTTTAGAGACGGTACCTGAACTCCAGATGATCACCAGTGTCTTCATCCATCAGCTAATGATATGGAAGACCAACTCATAGAACAAATAAAGCAGCAAAGTGTTTATTATAATTTGAATGCACTGATTTTTTAAAATAAATCTGCAAATTTGAACACAATGATAATATAAAGGAAAAAAATTCTTTTCAGCTTTTAGCGCTTACAAAAAGTATCTAACTCTGAGTTGTATAAACTAAGAAGGATTAGACTAGATTAGATTGGGTTGTTGTCTGGAGTTTGTTTTGTGTAGAAGTCTGTTCTAAAAGGTTAACTGCAGTGACTGGAGTAAACTCTGGAGTTGCTAACCAGATTCAGAAGCCTGCATCAGAATATCTATGCACTGCCTTTTTTATCTAGAAAGGTTTGCTATGAAACAGTTTTAGCTGAAATGCACAAAGGTCTTAAGGGTATTTTAAAATTTTGATTACTTTAAGGTTGATGTGGTGAATTTCCTCTTTTTATTATGTGATAATATGGAAGGTGATCATAAATGACTATTACTGCATGCTGTCATGCAGTGGTTATTAAGAAGAAAAGTTCTATTGATGATGTTGGAAATGCAAAGTCAATTCATAGTATTTTTGCAAAATAAGAAAACAGTTTTATTCCAGTTGTAAATATGTAATAGGACTGGCTTCTTTGTCAGACATATAATATTTGTTAAATGAACTCAGTACTTCGAAGCAGGAGAGATTGCAGCATGTATCAGAATAGATTAAAGGGCAAAAATAAAAGTTATAATTTTGGTAGTATGCAGTTTCTACATTTTCCATAGTTTAATAATAATTATTTTAATAACATTATTTTATATTTGATAGTTATTACCAGTAAAGTGTCTCAGTCTTTAAGAGTGATCTTAATTTTGCTCATCTTGAAAAGTTATCTCCTATCATTTTATGTTTTCGATAAAATGTCTTGTATTTTTCATTAAAAGAGGATTCATAATTAAGAAATTTATGAAAATGGAATCTTTAATTGAGCTATATTTATGCTTGGTTATATGATATAAATTATTGGAATTGAATGTTGATAAACTGAGGATATATTTTGAAGATACAGTATTT
This sequence comes from Cervus canadensis, assembly GCF_019320065.1. Taxonomy (NCBI): domain Eukaryota; kingdom Metazoa; phylum Chordata; class Mammalia; order Artiodactyla; family Cervidae; genus Cervus; species Cervus canadensis. The sequence goes on along the minus strand of NC_057394.1, from coordinate 74,096,978 downwards.
CTAGCTTCGTTTTGTATAAAAGTTGTAAAATAGATACATATTCTGAGCTCTTGGAATTCACATTCTGTCAACATACCTCTATAAAATAGCTTTCTCTATTCTGCATGTTATTAAAACAAAACAAAAATAGGCAAGCTATATGTTATTCCCATGATTACTAATATTTGCCATTTCTACTTAGATAAGTTCATAAGCAAAAACTTCATCACACTATAAACTTTAAGTACTTATATTCCCAGTATTTGTTCAAAATGTTTATAGAGACATTTCTTTGGGGGAATCACTCTTTGCTTAAAACTTTTTATTTATTATGTGTACTGAAAAAGTTACAAGTATAATGACATTTGTCTAGATTGATCACCTATGCACACACTCTCAGTGAACAACATGGATAATTTTATATTTTTTCGCCATTGTTACCTTCATTCTGATTATATTTATCAAAATTTAAATTTATGTCTATGGAGTCAAATAATACAAGCTATGGTGCTTTATTTTCTGTTTTGAGAAGACTGATCTGGACTATTCTTCAGCTCCTTCACATTTCACTCCCTTTTTTCTCCTCATGATTAAGCGTTTTAAAAAATTATGAACTAGCTCTTTGGCCTCTCTCTTCTTCATCTTTGATAGTTCTTCAGTTCAAAGCCATAGCTTTGAATACAATACTTCTTTGAGTATTGTATAGTTTCTTCATTGGACTTGTCTCTAGTCTGTTACTGATGACAAAATCTTAAGTAACACTATTATATAAAATAATAAAATAATGTAATGAAATATAATTTATATTTAATATAATATATTCATATAATAAATATTTTCTAATAGAGCCAATGTCATGATTTTTCTTTCTAAAAATTTCTAATAAATTTCTATAGTTTTGTGAACAAAGTTAAAATGTCTTAATTGTGGCAAGAGTACTCTGGTTCTGACTTCCCTGAATTACTACAATCATCTCTCAAGTGGTTTTTTCACCTCTTGTCTTTTTTTTTTCATTTATTTTTATTAGTTGGAGGCTAATTACTTTACAATATTGTAGTGGTTTTTGCCATACATTGACATGAATCAGCCATGGATTTACATGTGTTCCCCATCCCGATCCCCCCTCCTGCCTCCCTCTCCATCCTATCCCTCTGGGTCTTCCCAGAGCACCAGCCCTGAGCACTTATCTCATGCATCCAACCTGGGCTGGTGATCTGTTTCACCCTTGATAGTATACTTGTTTCAATGCTGTTCTCTCTGAACATCCCACCCTCGCCTTCTCCCACAGAGTCTAAACGTCTGTTCTGTACATCTGTGTCTCTTTTCCTGTTTTGCATATAGGGTTATTGTTACCATCTTTTTAAATTCCATATATATGCATTAGTATACTGTATTGGTCTGTATCTTTCTGGCTTACTTCACTCTGTATAATGGGCTCCAGTTTCATCCATCTCAATAGAACTGATTCAAATGAATTCTTTTTAATGGCTGAGTAATATTCCATTGTGTATATGTACCACAGCTTCCTGATCCATTCATCTGCTGATGGACATCTAGGTTGCTTCCATGTCCTGGCTACCTCTTGTCTTTTTAATCTTTGTTCTTTTTTTTTTTATAGTTTTGCTGAAGTTCATTTTGAAATATAAATGAGGTTATGTCTCTTTTTAACATAAAACATTTCTCATAATGTTTAGAGTAAAATATCACAACCTTCCTAACTTCATTTTATGTGGTTCTTGCATTTGCTCACTATGCCACAATCAAACTAACTTTTAGTTCTTTAATTATTCCAAGCACTTTCCTGCCTCGTGATCTTTGTTTGTTGTTCCTAGGTTTTGGCTCTCTTCCCTGTATTTCATATGACTGGAGAGTACTCATTCTTCAGGTGTCTGGCTAAAGGTCATTGCCTCCTCACAGAAGCTTTACCTGCTACCATAGCGAAGTAACTTCCACCCACAATAACCTTATTTTCTATCATAGCATCCTCTTTATTTCCCTTCTTGAATTTATACAGTTTATTTATTTGTTTGTCTATTAGAATGTGTGCTTGAAGAAGGTAATCCCTAATCCTAGCATGACACTTAGAAGTTAATACAGTAAATATTTATTAAGTAAATGAGTAAGCCAGTGAGAATGCTGAACAGTTTTTTTTAAAGTTGAATACTGATGGTAGACATAAAATGTATTTAATTAATAAACACTAAAAACAGAAAATAAATTTTTATTGATGACATGTCCTAGTTGCAATAGAAGTTTTATGTTAATTATTTCCCGTTAGGTTTAAAACAATATTAATATTTAAGTGAACTTAAACATAAATACGTTGTATAGTTTTCCTCTAATAATTTATTGTCAGGGAAAAGAACTACTTTATAATTCTTTTTAATAATTAGGGTATTGTGCTACTTGTATAAGAATAGACATATGGCATAAAGAGTTGACAAACAGGCTGGAATTTGTATGAGTATCTCATATATGATAAAAATAACTTTTCTAACCAAAGTTAAGGAGAAGTATTTGGCAAGTGGTAGGATTAGCAAATGAGGTAGCCAATTGAAAAAAATTTAAGTTATATCCTTATTTCATATATCATGCTAAATAAATTCCGGATGTATTAAAATGTAAAGCTAAAAAGGAAACTGAACATAATTCAAGAAAATTAAAATTAATATTTTAAATAAGAAAATATGTTTTAAATCATAACATCAAAATATGAAGTTGTAAAAATATGGCTAAAAAGTTTTATCTCTCTGCATCTCTAAAAATATTAACAAAAGTAACAGAAAAAATGCAAACAGGAAAAAATTTATATTTATTGATAAAAGTTAATAAATAAAAGCCTTAGTAAATAACGAGCTCTTGCAGATCAATTAAAAGAATGTATCATAGTGATGAAAAAATATAAAACAAGAAAACTGAACAGTTAACAACAAAAAGGCAATGTAAGTACAAATAAGGAAGATTTAGGTACATCTACTAATAATCATTACAGCATTTTTAATCAGCTATACTCTTATATAAAATAAAAGATTCAAAAAAAGTAAAAAGTCTACTAATAATCAATACATTTATGTTGAAGCAAAACTGCACCATAATTTTCAAATTGGGTAAAATTTTGAAGGGTGAGAATGCAAATATGTGCATTTTGCATAGCATAAAAATATTCATAATCCTACTAATTTTACTCTTAGAATTGTATAGAAAGGAAACAATGAAGTATATGCCAACAGTGTATATACAAATATTTTTACCACTCAGTTTTTATTTAATTAATACCTAGAAATAATCTTATATTTTTAAATACAGTTATATTCGAGTTTTAATTACATGTTGATGTCAGATACACTATATATTTTAAATTATTTAGAGGTGAAAATCATGTGATTTTCAGTTACTCCTAGCAAATATTTTTCTAAAACTTCTACTCTTTAAAATAAATGTCTGCTTTTGGTATTAGTAAAGGAAGCCAACAAAAGCCTGCCACCTCTTTTTTTCTTTTGTCTTCTAATTTAATCTTTCTTTCAGTTTACTTTAAGATTTATTCAGTATGTATTTGCTGGATAAATAAACTGTTTCCTGTTACATACTAGGTATTAGAGATACATAATAGTGGTCACTAAGGTTTTATCTTTATGTAGGTACCATTCTAGTGAAAGAAATACACTTTTAAAAATCACACAGTTAAATAATATAATTGCAAGCTATGTTGTATTCTGAAAAATAAAATTTCACAGTATTATGAGCCTTGGTACATCAGATGTTAAAAATTCTGCCTGCAATGCGGGAGACCTGGGTTCAGTCCCTGGGCTGGGAAGATCCACTTGAGAAGGCAATGACTACCCACTCCAGTATTCATGCCTGAAGAATTCCATGGATATAGGAGCCTGAACTTCTACAGTCCATGGGGCCACAAAGAGTCAGACACAACTTAGTGACTAACGCTTTCATGAGACCATACAAAAAAAGAAACCTAATTTAATTTAGAAATAGAGGAAAACAATAGAATGGGAAAGATTAGAGATCTCTTCAAGATAATTAGAGATACCAAGGGAACATGTATTCATGTAACAATGTGCACAATAAAGGACAGAAACACTATGGACCTAACAGAAGCAGAAATATTAAAAAGAGGTGGCAAGAATACACAGAAGAACTATACAAAAAAAGTCTTAATGATCCAGATAACCATGATGGTATGATCACTCACCTAAAGCTAGATATCCTGGAGTGCAAAATCAAGTGGGCCTTAGGAAGCATCACTAAGAACAAAGCTAATGGAGGTGATAGAATTCCAGCTGAGCTATTTCAAATCTAAAAGATGATGCTGTGAAAGTGCTACACTCAATATGCCAGCCAATTTGGAAAACTCAGCAGTAGCCACAACACTGGAAAAGGTCAACTTTCATTCCAATCCCAAAGAAAGGAAATGCCAAAGAATGTTCAAACTACTGCATATCTGCACACTCTCACACGCTAGCAAAGTAATGCTCAAAACTCTCCAAGTGAGGCTTCAACAGTACCTGAACCGAGATCTTCGAGATGTTCAAGCTGGATTTAGAGAAAAGGCAGAGGAATCAGAGATCAAATTGCCAACATCCATTGGATCATAGAAAAAGCAAGAGAGTTCCAGAGAAATGGGTACTTCTGCTTCATCGACTATGCTAAAGCCTTTGACTTTAGCCTTTGTGTGGATTACAACAAACTGTGGAAAATTCTTCAAGAAATGGGAATACCAAGCCACTTTACCTGCCCCCTGAGAAATCTGTATGCAGGTCAAGAAGCAGCAGTTAGAACTGAACATGGAACAACAGACTGGTTCCAAATCGGGAAGAGTACATCAAGGTTGTTATATGCAGAGTATACATCATAAGACATGCTGGGCTGGATGAAGCACAAGCTGGAATCAAGATTGCCAGGAGAATCATTAATAACCTCATTAATAATTGGGTCTTACTGAACTAAAACCAAGGTGTTTTCAGGATTGTTTTCCTTTGGAATGTTTTAAGGGAAAATCTGTTCCTTCTATTTCCTAGGTTTTAGAGGCTACCTGTATTTTGATTACAAAATTACTGCAGATAGTGACTGCAGCCATGAAATTAAAAGATGCTTGCTACTTGGAAGAAAAGCTATGACCAACCTAGATAGCATATTAAAATGTAGAAACATTACTTTGCTAACAAGGGTCCATCTAGTCAAGCTATGGTTTTTCCAGTAGTCATGTATGGATGTGAGAGTTGGACCATAAAGAAAGCTGAGCGCTAAAGAATTGATGCTTTTGAACTGTGGTGTTGGAGAAGACTCTTGAGAGTCCCTTGGACTGCAAGGAGATGCAACCAGTCCATCCTAAAGGAAATCAATCCTGAATATTCATTGGAAGGACTGATGCTGAAGCTGAAGCTCCAATCCTCTGGCCACCTGATATGAAAAACTGATTCATTGGAAAAGACCTGATGCTGGGAAAGATTGAAGGCAGGAGAAGAGGACAACAGAGGATGAGATGGTTGGATGGCGTCACTGACTTGATAGACATGAGTTTGAGTGAGTTCTGGGGGTTGGTGATGGACAGGGAAGCCTGGCATACTGCAGTCCATAGGGTCACAGAGTCGAACACGACTGAGCAACTGAACTGATTGAATTTAAGGTTTGAAAAAAGCCTCATGGAAGCAATATTAAGCTTTGAAACGAAGGATGAATATGTGGCTGCGTTTTCTGAGAAATTCCTTGGCATATTTTGGGAACATATGTGAATGGAACACAAGAAAGAAGTGGAGGAGAAGCATTCCATGAATTTTGATAGATAGGCAGGAGCTAAAACATGTAGGGCTTGCAAACTACACTAAGATTGTGGTTTTTAAACTAAGCAGAGGAGTGTTGCACTAGTGCTGTATTGCTGCCGTAACAAATTACCACAGACTTACTGACCTGAAATAACACAAATTTATTATTTAACATTACTGTAGATAAGAAGTCTAACGTGGACTTCTAACTGGACTAAAATCATGACGTCCTCAAGACTGCATTCCTTTCTGAGGCTCTCAAGGAGATTAATTTTTTTCTTTGTCTTTGCCAGCTTCCCAAGGCTACTCATATTCTTTGGTTTATGGCCTTCTTCCTTCTCCCTCCATCTTTGAAACCAATAACAGGGCATCTTTCAGACTGTTCTGGAGTCACATCTTCCTCTGAGCACAACTAGGAAAGACTTTTTGCTTTGGGGTTTGACTGAGTCCACCTGGGTAATCCAGGATGGTCTATTTGAAGCCCTTACATTGAATGTAAGGTACACTCACAGGTTGTGGAGAGTAGGATGTGGGGAGCGTTGTTCTGCCTACTACAAGTATCATACAATTTTACAAAGTATTCTTAGTATAGTGAGGGAATAGATTAGAGGAGCATGAAGGGAAACTGACAAAACGAGTTGGAGGCTGTTGCTTTCTAGGTAAGAAATGCTGTGGCTTAAAATTAGGGTGGTGGCAGTAGAGATTAAACAGGAAGGTAAATTAGAGACATATTTTGGAAGTAAAATTTGACAGGATATGGTAACAGATTGGATGTGGTACATTAGGGTATGTGATGTTCTCAAAGATAACACCTGGCTATTTGGAATATACTGATCTCCATATAAAGGGGCCAAAGCTAGGGAAACTGAAGATCAAAAGAGAATAACTGGTGGAGTGGTTGGGCTCTGTATTTTCTTTTCTGTTTGGCATTCTGGTTAATTTTTATGCAGTTTACCTCAGTTCAGTTCAGCTCAGTCATGTCCCACTCTTTGCCACCCCATGAAATGTTGATTGCCAGACTTACCTGTCCATCAACAGCTCCCGGAGTTTGCTCATACTCAGGTCCATTGAGTCGGTGTTGCCATCCGACCATCTCATCCTTGTCCCCTTCTCCTGCCTTCAGTCTTTCCCAGCATCAGGGTCTTTTCCAGTGAGTTAGTTCTTTGCATCAGGTGGCCAAAGTATTGGAGTTTCAGCATCAGTCCTTCCAATGAATATTCAGGACTGATTTCCTTTAGGATTGACTGGTTGGATCTCCTTGCAGTCCAAGGGACTCTTAGGAGTCTTCTCCAACACAATAGTTCAAAAGCATCAGTTCTTTGGTGCTCAGCCTTCTTTATAGTCAAACTCCACATCCATACATGACGACTGGAAAAACCATAGCTTTGACTAGTCAGACCTTTGTTGACAGAGTAATGTCTCTGCTTTTTAATATGCTGTTCAGATTTGTCATGGCTTTTCTTCCAAGGAACAAGTGTCTTCTAATTTCATGGCTGCAGTCACCATCTGCAGTGATTTTTGAGGCCCCCCCCAAAAAAATCTCTTGCTGTTGCCATTGTTTCCCATCTATTTTCCAAGAATTGATGGGACCAGATGTCATGATAGTAGTTTTCAGAATGTTGAGTTTTAAGCAACTTTTTCACACTCCTCTTTCACTTTCATCAAGAGGCTCTTTAGTTCTTCTTCACTTTCTGCCCTAAGGGTGGTGTCATCTGCATATCTGAGGTTATTGATATTTCTCCCTGCCATCTTGATTCCAGCTTGTGCTTTATCAGGCCGGAATTTCTCATGATGTACTCTGCATATAAGTTAAATGAGCAGGGTGACAATATGCAGCTTTGACGTACTCCTTTCCCATTTTGAACCAGTCTTTTGTTCCATATCCAGGTCTAACTGTTGCTTCTTGACCTGCATACAGATTTCTCAGGAGGCAGGTAAGGTGGTCAGGTATTCCCATCTCTTGAAAAATTTTCCATAGTTTCTTGTGATCCACACACTCAAAGGCTTTGGCATAGTAAAAAAACCAGAAGTAGATGTTTTTCTGGAACTCTCTTGCTTTTCAATGATCCAACGGATGTTGGCAATTTGATCTCAGGTTCCTCTGCCTTTTCTAAATCCAGCTTGAACATCTGGAAGTTCACAGTTCATATATTGTTGGAGCCTGGCTTGGAGAATTTTGAGCATTACTTTGCTAGCATGTGAGATGAATGCAATTGTTCGGTAGTTTGAACATTCTTTGGCATTGCCTTTCTTTGTAAATGGAATGAAAACTGACCTTTTTCAGTTCTGTGGCCCCTGCCGATTTTTCCAAATTTGCTGGCATATTGAGGGCAGCACACTCACAGCATCATCTTCAAGGATTTGATACAGCTAAACTGGAGTTCCATCACCTGCGCTAGTGTTGTTCGTAGTTATGCTTCCTTAGGCCCACTTGACTTCACATTCCAGGATGTCTGGCTCTAGGTGAGTGATCACACCATTATGATTATCTGGATCATGAAGATCTCTTTTGTCCAGTTCTTCTGTGTATTCTTGCCACCTCTTCTTAATATCTTCTGCTTCTGTTAGGTCCATACCGTTTCTGTCCTTTATTGTGTCCATCTTTGCATGAAATGTTCCCTTGGTGGCTCTAATTTTCTTGAAGAGATCTCTAGTCTTCCCATTCTATTTTTTTCCTCTATTTCTTGGCATTGATCACTGAGGAAGTCTTTCTTATGTCTCTTGCTATTCTTTGGAGCTCTGCATTCAAATGGCTATATCTTTCCTTTTCCCCTTTGCATTTAGAGTTGCTTATTTGCTCAGCTGGTTTGTAAGGCCTCCTCAGACAATCATTTTGCTTTTTTGCATTTTTTTTCCTTGGGGATGGTCTTGATCACAATGTCATGAACACTACAGTGTTCATGTAGTCCTCTACAGTGTCATGAACCTCTGTCCATAGTTCTTCAGGTACTTTGTCTATCAGATCTAATCCCTTGAATCTATTTGTCACTTCTACTGTATAATTGTAAGGGATTTGTTTTAGGAGCAGTGACCCCACAAGAGACTGACCCAGACTTGCCTGTGAGTGTCCAGGAGTCCCTTGTGGAAGTGTGGGTCAGCGGTGGCCTGCTTCAGGGTCAGGGGTACTGAGTGCGGCAGTGTGTGCTTGGGACCTTATCAAGGAGGTTGCCATTATCTTCATTACCTCCACCATAGTTTGGTCTCAGGTCAGGCAACAGGGACAGAATATAGTCCGGCCCATCAACAGAAAATTGGATTAAAGATTCACTGAGCGTGGCCCCGCCCATCAGAACAAGACCCAGTTTCCCCCACAGTCAGTCTCTCCCATCAGGAAACTTCCTTAAGCGTCTTATCCTTATCCCTCAGAGGACAGACAGATTGAAAACCACAATCACAGACAACTAATCAAACTGTTCACATGGACCACAGCCTTGTCTAGATCGATGAAATTATGAGCCATGCCCTGTAGAGCCACTCAAGACGGATGCATCGTGGAGGAGAGTTCTAACAAAACGGGTCCCGCTGAAGAAGGGAATGACGAACCACTTCAGTATTCTTGTCTTGAGAACCCCATGAACCATATGAAATGGCAAAAAGATATGACACTGAAAGATGAGCTCTCCAGGTCGGTAGGTGCCCAATATGCTACTGGAGAGTGGAGAAATAACTCCAGAAAGAAAGAAAAGACAGAGACAAAACAGAAACAACGCCCAGTTGTGGATGTGACTGGTGATGGAAGTAAAGTCCGATGCTGTAAAGAGCAATATTGCATAGGAACCCGGAATGTTATGTCCATGAACCAAGGCAAATTAGAAATCGTCAAACAGGAGATGGCAAGAGTAATCATCAGTGTTTTAGGAATCAGTGAACTGAAATAGACTGGAATGGGGAAATTTAACTCAGGTGACCATTTTATCTACTACTGTGGGCAAGAATCCCTTAGAAGAAATGGAGTGGCCCTCACAGTGAACAAAAGAGTCCGACATGCAGTTCTTGGGTACAAGCTCAAAAACAACAGAATGGTCTCTGTTTGTTTCCAAGGCAAACCATTCAGTATCACAGTAGTCCAAGTCTAAGCCCCAACCAGTCATGCTGAAAGAAGCTGAAGTTAAACAGTTCTATGAAGACCTACAAGACTTTATAGAACTAACACCCCCCCCCAAAAAAAAAAAAAAGAACACCCCCAAAAGATGTCCTTTTCATTATAGGGGACTGAAATGCAAAAGTAGGGAGTCAGATACCTGGAGTGACAGGTATATTTGGCCTTGGAGTACAAAATGAAGTAGGCCAAAGGCTAACAGAGTTTTCCCAAGAGAATGCACTGGTTATAGCAAACACCCTCATCCAACAACACAAGAGAAGACTACACATGGACATCACCGGGTGGTCAATACCGAAATCAGATTGATTATATTCTTTGGAGCCAAAGATGGAGTAGAAGGTCTATACAGTCGGCAAAAACAAGACCAGGAGCTGACTGTGGCTCAGATCATGAACTCCTTATTGCCAAATTCAGACTTAAATTGAAGAAAGTAGGGAAAATCAGTGGACCATTCATGTATGACCTAGATCAAATCCCTTACAATTATACAATGGAAGCAGTTTACCTAATTTGCATTTAATAGACTAAAAGATCCAAGTTAGTTACATACAGATTTTTAGTTTATTTTAAATTACTGTAATGTGAATAGTTTACTTCATATTGCTATTTGAAAATCAAATAATCTTAATGTAATTTTTAGTGCTATACTAGCAAGAAGCTGAATGTTCATGTTATTCCTTTTAAAGTTGTTTGGAAAATAGCAACTTGAGTAATTGAATAGGTAAGAAATATTGAAACACTTCATAAATCACTGTAAAACAAGAAATTTTTTTGGACGAAGGAATATGACAAATGAGGTCACCATGTAGAAAGTATGTCATTTGCTGAATTTAACCCCATATTTTCCAAAATGCATTAGATGCACTCATTAGATTCAGTGAAAATCAATGAAAACCAGTAAGAAAAGGAAGCATCTGGCACACAACTGCTTGTTTCTGACCAAGTTAAGATCACTTAGGCTGGGAATGTTTCTCGTTTGTGTACTTACATGACCTATTGCTATAGAAACTGTTGAGAACTACTGAAAAATTATAAGTCTCCTGTCAGTAATAAAACTTGCACAGGTGCAATCATTTATACTTTGTGTGCTGCTCATGCATTGCTTCTATTGAAATCACTTGGGTTGAATTCTCAAAGTACCTTAGTGTGGAAAGAATCATTTTGGAAACGTGGATTTTAAGCTGAAGTTTATGCTATCTTCTGAGAGCATGTTCTGTAAAAGGTTAATGAATAATGGGAAATTAAGGTAGGTTTTCGGAATACTGACCTGTGGGTGGCGCTAGTGATAAAGAACCAGCCTGTTAATGCAGGAGAGTACAGAAACACGGGTTCATTCCCTGAGTCAGGAAGATCCCTGAGAAGGGAATGCAGCCCACTCCAGAATCCCATGGACAGAAGGGCCTGGCTGACTTCAGTCCATGAGGTGGTAAAGAGTTAGACACGATTGAATTGACTTAGCATGCATGCCTGACCTGTTTTCTATTTGCAGTTATTATTATAAAAATTTTCACTGGTGTTTATTTTCATTTCTACATGAATAACATCACAAAGTATGCTTTCTAAAACTTACGTATTTGAATAGAATTCTTATGAAATATCTAAATTACTGCATCTTTTTGAAATAATTCTTTTATCATTTACAGTAAAAATAAAATTAAGATTTTTATCATTGTGTAAATATTTTGATATGGTATAGCCCTAACGGAAGCAGAAGCTATTAAGAAGAGATGGCAAGAATACACAGAAGAACTGTTCAAAAAGTCTTAGTGGCTCAGATAACCAAGATGGTGAGATCACTCACCTAGAGCCAGACATCCTGGAATGTAAAGTCAAGTGGGCCATAGGAAGCATAACTACGAACAATGCTAGCGCAGGTGATGGAACTCCACTTGAGCTATATCAAATCCTGAAAGATGATGCTGTGAAAGTGCTGCACTCAATATACCAGCAAATTTGGAAAACTCAGCAGTGGCCACAGGACTGGAAAATGTCAATTTTCACTCCAATCCCAAAGAAGGGCAGTACTAAAAATGTTCAAATACTGCGCAATTGCACTCATTTCACATGCTGGCAAAGTAATGCTCAAAATTCTCCAAACTAGGCTTCAACAGTACATGACCTGAGAACTTCCAGATGTTCAAGCTGGATTTAGAAAAGGCAGAGGAACCAGATATCCCCCAGCATCTGTTAGATAATGGAAAAAGCAAGAGAATTTCAGAGAAACATCTACTTCTGCTTCATTGACTATGCTAAAGCCTTTGACTGTAGGATCACAACAAACTATAGACAGTTCTTAAAGAGATGAGAATGCAAGACCACCTTACCTGCCTCCTGAGATATCTGTGTGCAGGTCAAGAAGCAACAGTTAGATCTGGACATGGAAAAATGGACTGGTTCCAAATTGGGAAAGGAGTTCATCAAGACTGTATACTGTCACCCTGCCTATTTAATTTATATGCAGAGTACATCGTGCCAGATGCCGGGCTGGATGAAGCACAAGGTAGAATCAAGATTGCTGGGAGGGATGCTAATAACCTAAGATATGCAGATGACACCACCCTTATGGCAGAAAGTGAAAAGGAACTAAAGAGACTATTGATGAAAGTGAAAGAGGAGAGTGAAAAACCTGGCTTAAAATTCAACATTAAAAAACTAAGGTCGTGGAATCCAGTCCCATTTCTTCATGGCAAATAGGTGGGGAAACAATGGAAACAGTGAGAGACTTTCTTTTCTTGGGCTCCAAAATCACTGCATATTGTGACTGCAGCCATGAAATTAAAAGACTGCTCGCTCCTTGGAAGAAAAGCTTTGACCAACTTAGACAGCACATTAAAAAGCAGAGACATTACTTTGCCAACAAAAATCCATCTAGTCAAGGCTATGGTTTTTCCAGTAGTCATGTACAGTTGTGAGAGTTGGACTATAAAGAAAGCTGAGTGCCAAAGAATTGATGCTTTTGACCTGTGGTGTTGGAGAAGACTTGAGAGTCCCTTGGACTGCAAAGAAATCAAACCAGTCTATCCTAAAGGAAATCAGTCCTGAATATTCACTGGAATGACTGATGTTGAAGCTGAAACTCCAATACTTTGGCCACCTCATATGAAGAACTGACTCATTTGAAAAGACCCTGATGCTGGGAAAGATTGAAGGCAAGAGGAGAAGGGGACGACAGAGGATGAGATGGTTGGATGGCATCACTGACTCGATGGACATGAGTCTGGGTAAACTCCGGGAGTTGGTGATGGACACTGAGGGCTGGCATGCTGCATTCCATGGGGTAGCAAAGAGTTGGACATCACTGAAGGACTGGACAGCAATAATATTTTGATGAATCATCTGAAAATATTTTAATATTCAAATTTAATAAACTTTTAATTGTTTTATAATCAAGAAGTCAAGATTTACCTTGAAGTTCTTTATATCAAGCTACTGAGTTATTAATTTTAATTGTCTAGTGAGAGAGTCTGTTGAACAGAAAAACAAAAAACTCTATAGATGGTAGAAAGAAAGCTTTTTATATGGTACTTTATGAACTCAAATCAAAGATTTTATGTTCTTAGATATTTTATACACTAAAATAGTGCTTATATTTTAGCCTGAGTTGAAAAGTTTACTTTTTTGTCTAACTCTTAATGTGAAACACATCATAAGGTTCTGAGACATGTTAGGGTGAAGCCAAACCTGTAGACCAAATCTTTAAATGAGCTAAATTTAGACTAAGTGCTATCCTTGACTGAATGCCTTGTGGCCATTGAACTCTGTAAGAAAATTTAGCCCAGGCTAGTAGCTATTCCACTGTGATGTTTTATTGATGTTAGAGTTCTGTTTTGTTTCTGTGTTTACATTCTCTGTTTTACTAGTATAGGAATGTCACTTCAGTTCAGTTCAGTTGCTCAGTTGTGTCCAACTCTTTGCAACCCCATGAACCGCAGCACGCCAGGCCTCCCTGTCCATCACCAACTCCTGCAGTTCACCCAAACCAATGTCCATTGAGTCGGTGATGCCATTCAGCCATCTCATCCTCTGTCATCCCCTTCTCCTCCTACCCTCAATCTTTCTCACCATCAAGGTCTTTTCAAATGAGTCAGCTCTTCGCATCTGGTGGCCAAAGTATTGCAGTTTCAGCTTCAACATCAGTCCTTCCAGTGAACACCCAGGACTGATTTCCTTTAGGATGGACTGGTTGGATCTCCTTGCAGTCCAAGGGACTCTCAAGAGTCTTCTCCAACATCACAGTTCAAAAGCATCAATTCTTCAGTGCTCAGCTTTCTTTATAGTCCAACTCTCACATCCATAAATGACCACTGGAAAAACCATAGCCTTGACTAGATGGACCTTTGTTGGCAAAGTAATGTCTTTTGTGCTGTCTAGGTTGGTCATAACCTTCCTTCCAAGGAGTACGCATCTTTTAATTTCATGGCTGCAATCACCATCTGCAGTGATTTGGGAGCCCAGAAAAATAAAGTCGGCCACTGTTTCCCCATCTATTTGCCATGAAATGATGGGACTGGATGCCATGATCTTAGTTTTCTGAATGTTGAGCTTTAAGCCAACTTTTTCACTCTCCTCTTTCACTTTCATCAAGAGGCTCTTCAGTTCTTCACTTTCTGCCATAAGGGTGGTGTCATCTGCATATCTGAGGTTATTGATATTTCTCCCGGCAATCTTGATTCCATCTTGTGCTTCATCCAGCCCAGCATTTCTCATGATGTACTCTGCGTATAAGTTAAATAAGCAGGTTGACAATATACAGCCTTGACGTACTCCTTTTCCTATTTGGAACCAGTATGTTGTTCCATGTCCAGTTCTTTTTTTTTTTACTTTACAACATTGTATTGGTTTTGCCATACAGTGACTTAAATCCACCACGGGTGTACATGTGTTCCTCGTCCTGAAACCCCCTCCCATCCCATCCCTCTGGATCATCCCAGTGCACCAGCCCCAAGCATGCTATATCATGCATCGAACCTGGACTGGCGATCCATTTCACATACGATAGTTTATATCTTTCAATGCCATTCTCTCATATCATCCCACCCTCGCCCTCTCCCACAGAGTCCAAAAGACTGTTCAATACATCTGTGTCTCTTTTGCTGTCTCTCATACAGGGTTATCATTACCATCTTTCTAAATTCCATGTATATGCGTTAGTATACTGTATTGGTGTTTTTCTTTCTGGCTTACTTCACTCTGTTTAATAGGCTCCAGTTTCATCCACCTCATTAGAACTGATTCAAATGTATATTCTTTTTAATGGCTGAGTAATATTCCATTGTGTATATGTACCACAGCTATCTTATCCATTCATTTGCTAATGGACATCCAGATTGCTTCCATGTCCTGGCTATTATAAACAGTGCTGCAATGAACATTGGGGTACATGTGTCTCTTTCAATTCTGGTTTCCTCAGTGTGTATGCCCAGCAGTGGGATTGCTGGGTCATATGGCAGTTCTATTTCCATTTTTTAAGGAATCTCCACACTGTTCTCCATAGTGGCTGTACTAGTTTGCATTCCCACCAACAGTGTAAGAGGGTTCCCTTTTCTCCACACCCTCTCCAGCATTTATTGTTTGTAGACGTTTGGATGGCAGGCATTCTGACTGGCGTGTAATGGTACCTCATTGTGGTTTTGATTTGCATTTCTCTAATAATGAGTGATGTTGAGCATCTTTTCATGTGTTTGTTAGCCATCTGTATGTCTTCTTTGGAGAAATGTCTGTTTAGTTCTTTGGCCCAATTTTTGATTGGGTCATTTATTTTTCTGGAATTGAGCTACAGGTGTTGCTTGTATATTTTTGAGATTAATTCTTTGTCCGTTGCTTCGTTTGCTATAATTTTCTCCCATTCTGAAGGCTGTCTTTTCACCTTGCTTATAGTTTCCTTTGTTGTGCAGAAGCTTTTAATTTTAATTAGGTCCCATTTGTTTATTTTTGCTTTTATTTCCAATATTCTGGGAGGTGGGTCATAGAGGATCCTGCTGTGATTTATGTCAGAGAGGGTTTTGCCTATGTTCTCCTCTAGGAGTTTTATAGTTTCTGGTCTTACATTTAGATCTTTAATCCATTTTGAGTTTATTTTTGTGTATGGTGTTAGAAAGTGTTCTAGTTTCGTTCTTTTACAAGTGGTTGACCAGTTTTCCCAGCACCACTTGTTAAAGAGATTGTCTTTTCTCCATTGTATATCCTTGCCTCCTTTGTCAAAGATAAGGTGTCCATAGGTGCGTGGATTTATCTCTGGGCTTTCTATTTTGTTCCATTGATCTATATTTCTGTCTTTGTGACAGTACCACACTGTCTTGATGACTGTGGCTTTGTAGTAGAGACTGAAGTCAGGCAGGTTGATTCCTCCAGTTCCATTCTTCTTTCTCAAGATTGCTTTGGCCATTCATGGTTTTTTGTATTTCCATACAAATTGTGAAATTATTTGTTCTAGTTCTCTGAAAAATACTGATGGTAGCTTGATAGGGATTGCATTGGGTCTATAGATTGCTTTAGGTAGTATACTCATTTTCCATATCTGGTTCTAACTGTTGCTTCCTGACCTGCATACAGGTTTCTCAAGAGGCAGGTCAGGAATGTCACTACTGCTACTTAATTTCGTCCTGATTTTTTTTTTTTTACTATAACTGTTTTCTTTCCATGAATGTATAGTCTGTAGATTAAACATGAATTTAGTAAAGTCAATAGTATCTCTAATCGTGGAAATAACTGGCTTAACCACCTTCTCATTCTATATTCCTAAGTAATTTCAACAGTTTTCAAAGCTTCAGTTACCACGTCTGGTTTAATCATCCCCAAATACATGGCTATAGTTTTCTTGACTTCTGTATATAAATGTCCTAGAGATTCTGTAGACTCAATTCATTCAAAATTTAATTCATTATCTTCTTGAGCAAACTTGCTTCTTTTTCACGTGCTTTTTTGGTTAGTGAGGTACCCCTATTATTTTTCTTCAGCTAGATATTCCAGAAGCATCTTGATTCTTTATTGTCCTTCTTATTCCTAATGTAGTTTTTCTACACTGTCTTAATCTTCTGTCACAAGGTTTTATTTAAAAATGTGAAATTGTTATGTTTACCTCTTACCTTTTTCCTTGTCTACTGCTTTGCCAGAAATTCTACTGAAATGTCCTGACTTCTTAAAAATACTTTATGCAGTTAAGTTTTAACCTTGAGAACAACTAAAAACAACCTGTCTTTCATGTTGTTCATCCAGTGTTTTAATACTATTATCATATTCTACAAAGCAGTATTAAAGCCCTTGCCTAAACAAACAAGGAAAACTAAAAGCTATTCATAAATATGAGGAAAATTACAGTATATCATGGACTTGTAAGAGATGTATATTTTTAATTTCTTTGTCCAATAAAATTCTAAACCAATAACAGCAGCAAAACACCTAAGGTTAGTTTTATAGAACTTAAAAATGTTAATTTCAAAGAGATCATCAGAATAATTTAGTTGGCCCTTCTTGTTTTATAAAGAATAACTTATTTATTAAAGTAATACAAACAGCTGCCATTTACTAAATATCTATTTTATGCAGGAACTGCAAGTAATCTACATATGTATCTTATTTTCTGCTTCAGCATAACTTTATTAAGTTAAATACTATTACTATTTCCATGATACTTTTAAAAAAAATATTTATTTGACTGTGTGTGCATGCTCAGGTGTGTCCAACTCTCTGACCCCGTGGACTATATAGCCTGCCAGCCTCCTCTGTCTATCGGGTTCTCCACACAAGAATACTGGAGTGGATTGCCATTTCCTCCTCCATGGGATCTTCCTGAACCTGGGATTGAACTCATGTCTCCTGCATTGGCAGGCAGATTCTTTAACACTGAGCCACCTGGGAAGCTGTTATTTGATGGCACTGGGTCTTAACTGCAGCCCCGGGGCTCTTCAATCTTTGTGTCATGCGGGATCTTTAGTTGTGGTGCTCAGGATCCTTTTTTTTTGTGTGCAGCATATGGAATCTATATAGTTCCCTGACCAAGCATTGTTCCCAGGTCCCCAGGATTGGGAGTGTGGAATCTTAGCCACTAGACCACCAGGAAGTTCCTCCACAATACTAGATTAGATAAATTTTTCAAGGTCATCATTTAGAATTTGGTAATATTTTATTATAGTGGCCTATGTATAATGAGATTTGATAGGGATTTAAAATTTTAAAAGATGCTTTTCTTTTTATCTATTTCAATTGGTAATACTATATATGTTTTCATATATATATATATATTTGTGATTCAATTTCCACATATTGAAATTTACATTTATTCATAGAGAATCATCATGAATATTCCAAAATGATTGTTCTTAAAGGCATAGATATATAGGTTAAATTCTTGAGACTCACTATTCTATTATTAAAGCATTTATCCTTTTGAACTAATCATTTGACATGCTTTTTGCCACTAACTCTTTGGAGATTTATGTATTACATGTAGTTTAAAAAAATACAATTAGTTATTTCATTACTGGTTATTGAAATACCAAAAAAGATATAAAAATGGCTTCATATTTTAAGGAAAATATTAGAGGAGTATAATTTATCTTGCATGATTGGTAGCTGACAATGAAAGGATAAAAGGGAGCTTAACATAATTATTTATAAGCTGTAATAAGAAATTATAGTAGGAACTATTTCTCCATGTTTATAAAAGTATCACTTTTGACATGCCAGATAATTTATAAAAGAAACATGGCTCTGTTGATGCTTACTGAACAAAATAGCAGGTGTATATAGGTGATACGTTTTAACCAAGTTGTGTTGTTACGCACATCCGTTTAGCAGATTTTTTTGTTTCTTACAGGTTTTCTTTTCTCTTCTGTGAGTATATTTTACTAATAACAGTGGGTTTTCATTTGTGAAGCATTTTGTTTACACTGATTTCTCTCATTATAGAAACACCTGCTGCATTCCCGGACACTGTAAAGGAAAAAGAAACACCAACCCCTGGTGAGGATATTCATCTAGAAAGTTCCATTCCTCATACCGATTCAGGAATTGGAGAGGAGCAAGTGGCTAACATACTGAATGGGGCAGAATTAGAGACGAGCACAGGCCCTGATGCTATGAGTGAACTGTTATCCACTTTGTCAAATGAAGTGAAAAAGTCACAGGAAAGCCTGACCGAGAACCCCAGTGAAATACTGAAGCCTGCACCATCCATATCTAGCATTAGTCAAACCAAAGGCATCAATGTCAAGGAAATACTGAAAAGTCTTGTGGCCGCCCCAGTCGAAATTGCAGAATGTGGCCCTGAGCCTATCCCATACCCAGACCCAGCATTGAAGAGAGAAGCGCAAGCTATTCTTCCTATGCAGTTTCATTCCTTTGACAGGTAGGTAGTGACCTTATTATTCATAGTGCTCTGTGTATAGAAGGAAAATTAGTGTCTTTAATTTAAAAATATTAGGCAGATCTTGAAAACATGTTTATTACTGTAGATTCTTACCACAAAGACTATCAAAGTGATAGGCCAACCTGATTGATCTCATAATCAGGCATTTTAATTATATGTTTCAAAAAAGGGGCTTCAGTATGAAATGGGGAATGACACATTGAATTGGAAATAGGGTAATACAGATTCTGATTATAACCTATCGTCAAGTGACTACTATACATTGGAGAAGTCATTTTATACGTATGTATGTTTTTGTATTATGTACATACATACATATAAATATATGTACATATATGTATATAGCTATATGCATATATGTGAGGTAATTGACAAGTAATAGTTTTTTGTTTTAAAGAAAAAATATCAAGTAAGTAAATCAGATATTTCTTAAACTGTAATGTTAAAATAAATATACAGTCAGAATGCAGTTTCTATTCCATATTGTTTTCTCTAAAATAGACAAACTGCTTTGTCCAAGTTGGAGCCAGTACTTTTTGAGTTTAGGGGTTGAGGTGTGGCAATAAAGACATTTTCAGTTAGGGTGCATTATCTTTTTTATAGATGAATAGGATTTTAAAATTGTCTGGGATTGTATAATATTATTGTGTATGATTTAGTTACAAAGAAATGAGGTTTATGCATATAGTTCCTTGGATATTCCCTATGCCATTTCATATTTAGTTTGCATTCCTAAGAGATATGTGTATGTGTGTTTATGAATTTATATAAGCATAAGCACATTAGTATTTTTAGCTGTATATATTTATAAATCTATCTGTAACTGTTATAATAGTTTAATTTGGGATCATAAGTTTTACATTCCATTTAAAGCTCTGTATCTAAATTTTGTTAACATATAAGCAATAGAAAAAGAGAATTATTGTGATATTTATAAGAGAATTCAATGCAATAAAGATTATGTAAAATATTTCTTTCCTAATTTGGATTATTGTTAGAACAATTTTTTTCATTAAAACTTAACAAAACTGTCACCTGAGTGCCAATATTCTTAGCCACTCAAAATTTGTTATACTTTTGAGGATATTGCTTTACAAAAAATAGAACTTTCCATTTGTTCCTAGTAGCATTTGTGCAAAATGCAGTGGGAGTACAATCATTATTCAAAATTGCATAAGTAGAAATGAAATCATGGAGCACAAAGCGTATTCCAATTCTTTTTAGGAGAAGGGTCTCCAATGTAGTTAATATATGCAGTAGCTCAACTACTATCAAATGTAAATGATGAGGTGATACTGATGAAAGGAGGGGATTGAGGTCTCAGGGGGCACTGATGACGGATTGAACAGAAGCGGCCTTGCACTGCACGTAACTCAAGTCTGTCGTCTTCACCGCTCAAAGCCATAATGGGAGGTGGCAGTCTGAAATGAGTTGCCACGGCAAAGAGTATTATTTTTGAAATGCTTTCACACAAATCACTAGGCCCTGCATACAACTTAGTTTCATGCTTTAATGTCATCAGGAGGCACAAATTGGTGTGTCTAATTGTTTGCCACCTGCCAGCAAAATGAGCTGCCAGCCAGCCAGACGGGTTTGATTGTCTGTCAGCTATTCAATAGATTGAGAGTGACAACATCAAAAATTTAACTTCAAACTCTGGAGCTTTGAGCAGCTTTTCAGAGACATCATCCCCACAAGTGCTTCTGGACAACTGCGTTTTTCAATTATATTTGTGATATATTGCTACCATTTGCCTTAAAGTGTTGTCTGTCTTAAAGTAGCTATAATTACATTATAAAGTATATAAACATATTTCTGAAGCACTAAAATCTGAAATTCAAGTTATGACATGTCTTTTAGCATCAGATTGAGTTCCTTGAAAATAGGATCCAAGAAGACAGAGTTTAGATGCAAAATCCTGAATACTTTTAGTTTCAAACACAGAATTATCTTGGGTCTTACTCTACCAATAATGTATTTTTCATTTTTATCTTTGGTTGAAAAATAGCTATAAACTCAGTTGCTCATTTCTTTGTAACTAAATCATACACAATAATATTATACAATCCCAGTGGAAATCACCTAGGATTTTCCTTTATTTAGCCAATAGTTTATTGGTTCTTTTGAAAACATGCTAGCGAAGCATTCTTTATATTTTCTTTAGATTGTAAGTTTGGGAATAACTTCCTAAAACAACTGATGTCATATGAGTTATACATTCAGTTACATGTTTCATATGGAGTTTCTCTTCACTTAGGATGGCATGTTGACAAATTTCAGTATTTTGAAGTTTGTAATATCATTTTTATTAGATAAATTGCAACATCAAAATTTAGAAACATTTAGGCTTAACTAAAATAAACCTTTTCCTTTAGTATTAAATCTTCCATCAGGTGGTATTATGAAACATCATATAAATATTCTCATCTGCATATATGGAAAGCACTGAGTCTTTTTCTTTCATTTCCTCCAGACATCATCTGTGCAGACTGAAGTATATGTCTTTGATTTCACTGAGTGACTCTAACAAATTTATATTTATGACTGTAAAGCACTGAAACTGCTAGACATCCACTAGTACTATTCTGTAGAGGGAACACCATATGTATAGAGGAAGTGTGATAATGAAATTATAAGAACTTTCCTACTGTTCTATTACTATGAAGCAAAAAGAAATACTTATGGTTTTATTTCTAAGAGAACAGTTTAATAATCCCATAATAGAATTTAGAGTATAGTTGCAAAGTTCCTCAACAATTCTATTTCTTCTGATAGATTTCTGTATTGATATATAATTTATAAAATAGTCTAGCTGAGCTGTGTGTGTGTGTGTTTTTTTTAATGTATTAGTAACTGTAACTTTTAGATTGAGGGAATGGTTCCATTAAGTTTTACCACATCTTTTAAACTAAAATTTAATCCTGCATATCCAAATGCTTTTAATCTTTTGAGAATTTGGTGTATATATCTGTGATTTAGCTCAGTCTTCATTCCCCAGGGATTCCTGAGACACCCCCTTAGTTTGGACAAAAGACAAAAAGGCAGAGGACAATATGTTTGTCTCCATACATTTTAACTGTCATTATTTTTCAGAAAATTGTTTTTAGTCTTGGTTATCACCAAAAGCTTATAATTGTGTTGCTTCTCTGACTAACAGACAATGATCTTATGGTGTATACTTCATCCCTTTTGATTTTAAAGACCTGCTTATGTTTGAATTACTGGGTTTGATATGATCAAGTGAAGTAGTTTATATTTTTCCCCTCAAACTTTTAGTATCCTTGCTTTCCAGTGTTTCATTCTCTGAAAAAGAAAATCTCTGGAGGAAAAAAAGTATTTTGTAAATACTATATGACTAAAAAGCAATATAGATAGCCTTCATATTACTAAACTTCAAGTATTGGCTTTGTCTAGACATTTTCCCTATAGTTTTTTTTTTTTTTTTAACATCAGTGCATAAAATATTAGTGCTAAGAATGATAGTTTAGGATAAATTTAAAAAAAAATTTTTGTAGAAATGATGGAATCCTCCTACATTGATTTCTTTAAGCTTAGAATTAAGTAAGAATATAAAAACTTATAATTACTACTGAGTACTTCAACTTCTATTTTTATAGTTTTCTAATGTTTTGTTAAGAAAGTATTTTGATCATATCACTTAAAGGATGAGCAGGTAAATGTAATCTAAATTGATTAAAACTCTACCAACCATTACAATTCAAACTTTCAACAATATTGAGCTACTGAAATCCCACCTTTTATTATGCTCCAAGTGCCCTGGATATAGTATTTAAGGCCAGCTGCCAGATGATGCAGTTTTGACCCAGCATGGTTGTATTCTTAATTTTCCCAATATTGTTGCCTTTTTCTCTCCTGACATTTCCACAGACAGTTCAATGAGTTGAAAAAGGCATCTCTCTTTAAAGGGTTAATTAATGAAATAGTTGTTTATCATACATCCTATTTTTCTATTGGTATTCTAAATATTTTACAGAGTGGCAATTAATAAATCATGAAAATGATAGACTTGCAATTTCTAATGAGCTTCAGTAAATTGTAATATCACCTTAAAATCAGAAATAATTATTTTTTCTTCATAGTTTAATTTTTTCCTTCTAAGATAAATGTCTAACGTCAGTAAAACTTATTAGAAAAAGAGTAATAATATAGAAATTAGGAGAAATAGCTCATAGTAGTGGGTCTCTTTGTGATTAGTTGTGTGACCCTTATCTATTCTCTTTGGTTCTCTGGCACTCAGTTTCCCAACATGGAAAATAATACATTATTTCCAGAAAGTCCCATAAAGTATGAAAATCCTGGAATAAATGAGATGGCTTTATAATTAGTTTCAAAAAGTAGCAGATGACTATTTACTTGGTTAAAAGACCTCAACATAGGAAAGATTCAGCATGCCCTTTTTCAAAGCTATTACCTCACTTTAGGCTCTTGGCATCTCTGAAGTGTGTCCCTTCTGTTATCTTCAGCTGGCCTCACTGTTTTCCAGGTGTGGCCCTGCCAAATGGACCTTCCACATTTATGCTAGAAATGTTTTTCCTAAATGTAAATCTCATGAAGATTTCTAAATAATATCTTGTTATTACACAATAAAAGGTGAACTTGTTAGTTTGAAATAGAAAGTCCTCACCTTTCACTAGCTATGATCTATTTATAGTTCTTCAATCTTTTATGATTTTTCAGCTCTCTTTGCCTTAAGAAGTTTTTGCTATTGAACTTTTCTCTTCTTAGGTTATTCCCACTGATCCATTTTGATTCAGCTTACTCTTCCCTGATAATGTTCATCCTTTATGTTTCTGAAAGTTCCAGTGCCTAACTATAATCAGAGGTTACTGAAATATGTTGAACAGTTGATTTATTTGTCTCTTGCATTTTTTTTTCAAGTATCTCTAAGGCATGGGTTATGTCTTAATTTGTCTTACCTATCCCCTGACTTGTCAGTGTAGTTGTATTCCCTTAACCTTTCAGTGTTCAATAAGTGTTACAGAAAAGAGGGAGAAAGTGATGGGGAGGGAGGCGGGAGGGGGGATCGGGATGGGGAACACATGTAAATCCATGGCTGATTCATGTCAATGTATGGCAAAAACCACTACAATATAGTAAAGTAATTAGCCTCCAACTAATAAAAATAAATGAAAGAAAAAAAAAAAAGAGGGAGCAAGTGGAAAGAAGAAAGGAGTTGTTTTAAAATCCATGAGCAATTATAAGTCTTGTCTTATTAAGTCACTATTTAAAAGCCATTGCTTATCTTCAGTATCTCACTTTACACTTAAGACAGTTCTTTAGTTGTGCAGATAAAATAGTATCCTTTTTATAAAATTCACATAACTAGTTAATGGCGATTTTTAAGATTTTTTTTAAGACCTTTAAGACTTTTCACTGTAGTTTTCTAGACTCTCAGTCTTTCTTGACCGACACGACCTGTGTTCTAGATCTACTGTCATTCTAACTATTCTTTTATAAACATGATGCTTTTGTTGTTATTCTTGAAATATGGTGTCTAAAACTGCATATAGGATTTTATGAGGTCTGAAAGGCACAGAATATATCAGGATTATTGCTTCTTTCACTCTAGATACTGTTGCTGTGGTAGACCCAGATTGCATCAGCACTTTTGAGAGCCATCAGTTCAGTTCAGTAGCTCAGTTGTGTCCAACTCCGTGGACTACAGCACGCCAGGCTTCCCTGTCCATCACCAACTCCTGGAGTTGACTCATGTCCATCACGTCAGTGATGCCATCCAACCATCTCCTCTGGTGCCCCCTTCTTCCACCTTCAATCTTTCCCAGCATCAGGGTCTTTTCAAAGGAGTCAGTTCTTCATATCAGGTGGCCAAAGTATCAGAGTTTCAGCTTCAGCATCAGTCCTTCCAAAGAATATTCAGGATTGATCTCCTTTAGGATGGACTGGTTGCATCTTCTTGCAGTCCAAGGGACTCTCAAGAGTCTTCTCCAACACCACAGTTCAAAAGCATCAGTTCTTCAGCACTCAGCTTTCTTAATAGTCTCTCACATCCATTTATGATTACTGGAAAAACCATAGCTTTGACTAAATGGACCTTTGTTGGCAAAGTAATGTCTCTGCTTTGTAATATGCTGTCTAGGTTTTCTTCCAAGGAGCAAGTATCTTTTAATTTCATGTCTGCAGTCACCATCTGCAGTGATTTTGGAGCCCCCAAAAATAAAGTCTCTCACTGTTTCCACTGTTTCCCCACCTATTTGCCATGAAGTGATGGGACCAGATGCCATGATCTTAGTTTTCTTAATGTTGAGTTTTAAGCCAACTTTTTCACTCTCCTCTTTACTTTCATCAAGAGACTCTTTAGTTCTTCTTCACTCTCTGCCATAGAGTGGTGTCATTTGAGAGCCATAGCAGTACTAATGACAGCTAAGCTTTCTGGACCACTTACAGTGTTCCAGGTAAAATGCGAAGCATTTGATACGTATTAATAGTATATCATTTTATCTTTGTAACAGTTTTATGAGGTGCAAACTATTATGAGTCTCATTTTAAAGGTATGGAGAATGGGACTTAGAGAATTTACTTGCTTGATACCTTAGAGGTAGAATTCTAACTCATATCTGTCTGACATTAAAAACCGGGCTTCTAGTCACTGTGTACTCTATTTATATCCCATGTCGTAGTAACTACCATACTGCTGAGTTTGCTGTCGTGAAGTGTGTAGAGGCTTTAATGTCAGCTAATATTAAATCATGGGAAATAGATGGGGAGACAGTGGAAACAGTGTCAGACTTTATTTTTGGGGGGCTCCAAAATCACTGCAGATGGTGATTGCAGCCATGAAATTAAAAGATGTTTACTCCTTGGAAGGAAAGTTATGACCAACCTAGATAGCATATTAAAAAGCAGAGACATTACTTTGCCAACAAAGGTCCGTCTAGTCAAGGCTGTGGTTTTTCCAGTGGTCATGGATGTGAGAGTTGGACTGTAAAGAAAGCTGAGCGCTGAAGAATTGATGCTTTTGAACTGTGATGTTGGAGAAGACTCTTGAGAGTCCCTTGGACTTCAAGGAGATCCAACCAGTCCATCCTAAAGGGGATCAGTCCTGGGTGTTCATTGGAAGAACTGATGCTGAAGCTGAAGCTCCAATACTTTGGCCACCTCATGTGAAGAGTTGACTCATTGGAAAAGACCCTGATGCTGGGAGGGACTGGGGGCAAGAGGAGAAGGGGCCAACAGAGGATGAGATGATTGGATGGCATCACCGATTTGATGGGCATGAGTTTGAGTAAACTCCGGGAGTTGGTGATGGACATGGAGGCCTGGCCTGCTGCGATTCATGGGGTCGCAAAGAGTTGGATGCAACTGAACTGAACTGAATATTAAATCAGATGTTTTCAGAAGTTTTCTTTTAGTAGGAAGACATTTAATGTTGTTTGCATTAATTTACAAGCCATCAGTGCAAGTTGTTGAGATGAAACTCTTTTCCCTCATTCATATAACTCATTTTTCTTAATACACATCTCAGAGCGTCAGTTCTTGACAAGATGCCTTGTTATAGAGAGTTTGTACAAAGTTGGTAATGATCAATTAATCAGGAAACTTTTGGCAATATATATATATTTTTTGTACCATTTACAAATACATCTCATAGCACTATCAGTCAGTTTGAGTTTATTTTATCCATAGGAATTCTAATGAGAGATTTAGGGGAAAAAAATGATAGTTTTACTTCTTTTCAAATCAAGAATTGTTAATTTTGTTTTCTTGCTAGCTAGTCAATGAAATAGTTTATAAGTTTAGGGAAGATTTTTGATGATAAATCCAGAATGTTAGTTTGGTTTCTTTTCTATTGATCTTTATGTATTTCATTGTAAATAAATACCTTATCTTATAGGCAGAGAGTTATTTCATTTTAGAAAGTAGTAACAATTATTAACATTTATAAGGCATCCCTTAATTTGACATGGTTCTTTAAAATACAGTCTCATTTAATTTATACAGGTATATGTGAAATAAGTCACATTTGCCTTGCCATTTTTACTGAAAACCTGAAATTTAATACCACGTGGCTTGAAGTGATTTAGTTCTCAAGCCTTAATCTTCTACCTCCACATCCTGTACACTCTCCATAATGTCACACCACCTCTCAGTGAAATAAAGTATTCGATCAGGAATGGTCAGTGAAGGGATTGAAAGCACAGTGTGTGTTTTTGGAAATTTAATAGGATGGTTGAAAGTACAAGGTTGAGTCTAATGAATTGACTCCATCCATTAAGGAGAAAAGAAAAAAGTATCCAGAAAGAGCTAATGGAAGAATTTGGTAGGGCAGAGGTTAAAATTATCTAACATTATAATTACTATGGTCACAAAAATATTTTAAATGCCTCTGAAATTGAAAATGATAATCCTTATAAATTTAGATTTTTTTACATTGATGAAGTCATTTTTCTTTTAAAAATTATTGATATTAAAGAAGTTTAAGCCATAGACTTGTCAAGGAGTCATTGATACAATTTCCTTTAAATAGAGCTTTTTAATGAGAAAATTAAATTTTTCTTTACAATCTAAAAGACCTAGTTTAATAGGTCTATTTTAGGGACTTCCCTGATGGTTCAGTGGTTAAGACTCCATGCTCCCTTTGTAGGAGGCCTGGGTTCAATCCCTTGTCAGAGAACTAGATCCCGCATGCCACAACTGAGAGCCCTCATGCCTCTTATTTAAAGGCCTGGTACAGCCAAAAAAGTAAAATAACATCTCAAAGACAGTACTTTAAAAAGACCTAATTTAGATTGGATATATTTTTGCTGACATTCACTTGTTTTCAAGCATTATATTTGAACTTAAAATACCTCATACATCTACTTTCAAGATAAATAAGTGAGTAATGCTTGAAAGGATTTATTAAATAGAGTTGGTGTACTGTAAACTTTGAGAAAGATGAAGCTGCACTGAGAGAAAGTAAATATATTTATTATGTTAGAAAAATAGTTTCTTTATCTTTTAAATTGACTGTTCACATCTATTTATTATTTAATGTTAACACAAATGTTAAGTTCACAATTTTTTCTAATGAAATTCATTTAAATATGCTAAAGAAACATGAGAACATTTTCAACTTCTAAGCTCACAAAGTCAATGTTTGAAATCTAAAGAGATCTTTTACCAAATGTCCGGTGTATCCTCTCATTTCTCTTTCATTATAATAGCATCCCTATTATGGAAAACAACTCAATTTTATTCACGGAAATAAAGTTTAATTGTATTGTTTGTTGTTGTTTAGTCTCTTAAGTTGTATCTGACTCTTTTGGGACCTCATGAGTAACCTTACGGTCTCCTCTGTCCTTGGGGTTTCTCAGGCAAAAATACGGGAGTATTTTTCCTTCTCCAGGGGATCTTCCCAACTCAGGGATAAAACCCATGTCGCCTGGATTGCAGGCAGACTCCTTACCACTGAACCACTTTGTTATTCCGTATTCCTTGCCTTAATATTTAGTTCTACTGTGAAAAAGTTCAGAATTTGCCTTTCAAATGTTTTTATGACTATTTTCCACATTTAGAATGTAATAGAGATACGATGGACACTTTGTATGTGTATATTTACAAAAAATCCCTATGTGCATATATGAAAAATATTCTAACTAGAGCACACCTTTTTGACATTTTCCCAGGGTTGTGATTATAGACCACATGTCATCTTTAAAAAAGGTGTCCAGATTCTACATTCTATGTAAATATTTGCCAAATAAATGATAATAGTTAACACTTTACAGTATATCCTTAATGTCTATATTCTTTTCACCAATGAAGTTGCAGTCAGAAAAAGGAAAAAGAAAGAGGAGAAAATTTGATGATAGGACTTCCCTGGTGGTCCAGTGATTGAGACTTCACCTTCAAATGCAGGGGGTGCAGGTTCAATCCCTGTTCAGGGAGCTAAGATCTCATAAACCAAAATGTAAAACAGAAGGAATATTGTAACACATTCAGTAAAGACTTTAAAAATGGTCCACATCAAAAAAATGTTTTCTAAAAGATAATTTGATGTTGATTACATGTATCTGCCAATGCAAGATTAGAATGCATCTTAGCCATTGTGTTGTTTTCATCACTGCTTTGCAGGAGTGTTGTGGTCCCTGTTAAGAAGCCACCCCCGGGCAGCTTAGCTGTGACCACTGTAGGAGCCACAGCTGCTGGAAGTGGACTGCCAGCAGGCAGCACCTCCAATATATTCGCTGCCACTGGAGCTACACCAAAAAGTATGATTAATACAACAGGTATTGTCCTTATCTATTTTTGTGATACTTCATCTTTTTCTTTCTGTTTTCTGTATCTTCATTTTTTCTGCTTATTTGATCTTAAAAATTAAAATACTGTGATCATTTTAAGATTATCTTAATCTTTAAGAAGATTATTCTTCATGTTTTCAGATTTTGTAATTCTAGGGTAAACTTTTTAGACCCTTTTGAGAACACTATGGGTTTTGTTTTGAGTCTTCTCAAAACAAGATGCTGTTTACTTTCATAGTGAACTCAGAGTGCCGAAACAGAATGATATTTGGGGAGCAAAGCCAAAAGATAATTTGAACACTGACATTTGATATGTAAAAATTAGTAAACTGTATCAGGAATATCAAAATATATTATATATATTAGTGCCAGCAAATGGATTTAGTGACATTTTCTGGTTGAAACCTAATATATACTTTTCACAAAGCTCCCCTAAGAACCTTGACGATATGCAAGAGCCTCAACTTAACAAAAAGTGCATGTGAATAAGAACCATTGTTTGACATTGTATTAATTTATATACTTAGATTACAATTATATCCATTCATTGTCCAACATTTTCCTAAAAATTCTAGAAACAGAAAAATTCCAAATCACTACAGATTTTAAAAGCCTGCCTAAAATAACTCTTTTCTTTTTTTGTAAATTTCCAGAAATGTTCCTGTTGATTATTAGCTAAATAAATCCTTACCCAAATCTTTGTGATTCCATTTTAGGTATTTACACAACGCAAGATGATCCCTGACTTTCCTTCCCTGACTATAGTAGCCTTCTCTTCTCCAAACTGTATAGCCTTGAACTTTTCCATCTATTATCATTACTTAGATTATTCCCATTTTTATTAATTTCATAGCTCTTTGTGCTTTCTGTATTTATCTTGTTTATCATACCACCTGAGTCCTGACACATCATGAACAGCACATTTATGGGGTTGTAGTAAGTAGAATGTACTCTATGAAGCGTATTTATGTTAGCAAATAAACATTATTAATGGCATTGTGTTAAAGAACAAAACATTTTTGATTTATACACATTAAAACAAGTATTTATATCTGACTTGTTTGAAGACTTCTTATATAAAGTTTTTTTTCCTATCTAGTTTATAGTCTTATTTTTTATACTCATTCTGCTTTCTAGAAGAAGGAATAAAAATGTTTTCCTTTTACCAAAATGTAAACTCAGAAAAGTGTTAATAACTTTTAAAAAAGCCAATGTAGTAGGAAAAAAAAAATCTGCATTTGGTGTTTATGGACTAAATTCTTACTTTTAAGAGTAAAAAGCAAATAATTTCTTTTTTATCTTTATTTGAAACAAGGTATGATATTTTCCTTGAATTTCTATTCTATGAATTAATAATAGATTTAGAAAGTGATGGTAGCCCGAGGTCTAGTGATAGTATAAAACATATATTACAATAAAAATGTAGGCAATGAATATCCTCCTTAGAAATACTATGTACAGATACACAAAAACACACACACAAATAAACTGAGGGTCAGCATCTAAACTGGACCCAAAACTAGTTTAAATTTTGGCATAAACATACTGTGTAAGTGTTGTTGTGAAATCCAAGTTTATGTGTATTTGTGTAAGATACAATAAAGATAAGGTAACATTTAGGAACACTAGATGTCCCTCAACTCCACAGCTATTTAATATACTTATATGGTGTAGTATAGGAAAATCTGTTCTAAAATGGCATCTTCATATCGTTGAGGAAACTCATTATTTTAAAATTGGTTATAAATATACTTATTATAGCCCTTCTTAAGCTATCATATTATTAAAATAAGCATTGATGCTGCAGGGCCACAAATTTATGTTGAGACAGTTTATTGCTAATTATATCTTAAATGATGAAAAACTAAAAGTATAACAACATAGCAATAAAAAAGCAGATAATATTTTCACATCTAAATTTGCTTTGTTTTATCAGCCTCATTTTATCTAAAATTGTTTTCATTTGTTGATGTCTTTTATTTATGCCCCATTTGTAATCTGTAGTTTTGTTAGCATAATATAAGTAAATAAACTGTTTCAATGCAATAGCTATTTTTAATAATTATAGTTATTAATGTACCTTTGGCCAAATGATTTTTTTAATGGCCTAATTCTATTTTGAAATTCAGATGAATTTTTTTTTCCAAACTCAGTAATGATGTAATGAAAATTATTTTGTTCAATAAGTTTGTATTCAAGGCTAAAAACTATTATTTTGGGAACAGGTGCTGTGGATTCGGGGTCTTCGTCTTCTTCCTCGTCTTCTAGTTTTGTGAATGGTGCTACCAGCAAAAACCTTCCAGCTGTGCAAACCGTTGCTCCGATGCCAGAAGATTCAGCTGAAAACATGAGGTATACATAACTAATTGTTTCTTTTCACTCATTTCACTCCATTCCTTGCAGCTCAAAAAGAGTGAAACATAGTATTCACTAAGTTTAAAGATACAGTTAAGAATTCTTAAGAATGTTTAAGTATGTATTTCATTGTTTTGATAGTTTAGATAGTTATTCATTATGTAAAAATCATGTATTATATTTCAGAGTCTAACCTGAAAAGTCTTGAATGGTTTTCAAGATCTCTTTTCTGAATTTATAATCCACTGTTATGTAGCACTTGTTACAGTTTCATGTAAGGTAGAAACATGCAGATGTGGCACCATGATAAAATTGGACATCTTTGGTGGGGTGGTGAATTTAAAATATAGACTTTCAGAATAGAGTTATATGTAACATATATAACTGGAGGTAGAACCACCAAACATTATCTTTTGTATCTTGATAAATAGATAAAAATGATTTGTAGTAACATATCAAACACCATGGGCTTCCCTGGTGGCTCAGTGGTAAAGAATCACCTGCAATGCAGGAGCCACGGGAGACTCAGGTTTGATCCCTGGGTTGGGAAGATCCCCTGGGGGAGAAAATGGCAACCCACCCCAGTATTCTGGCCTGGAGAATCTCATGGACAGAGGAGCCTGGTGGGCTACAGTCCATGGAGTTGCAAAGAGTCGGACACAACTGAAGCAACTTAGCATGCATACATCAAAGAACGTTCCTAGAAGAGATTGGCCCACATGCTTGGTGTTAAATTGCACACACACACACACACATTTATTCATGTTCTTAACTGAAGTATCACACAAATACAGAATATAAAAGCTCAATGAAAGAATGGTGTTGTGTCACCACCACTCAAGGCAAGGAAACAGAGTATTACAAGTAGCTCAAAGCCCCCATCTTGTGTGCCTTTTTCTGACTCTGTTCTTGCTCTTCTTCAAATCCATCACTGACTTAAAACTGGATTAATTTTGTCTTTTTTGAATTTTATATGAATGGAATTGCGCAGTATGGGTTCTTTTTGTCTCTGGCTTCTGTTCAGCATTATGTTTCTGAGATTTTATCTGTATTGCATGTAGCAATAGTTTTGTTCATGTTTATTCCTTAGTGGTGTATACTACAATTTATTAATCTGTTTTACTGATGATGGGCATTTGGAATTTTCCAGGTTTGCACTATTAACAAGTAATGCTACTTTTTTACATAACAATGGTGTTTGTACATTAGGTATACTACACGTTTGTATGCATATGTTGGGTAAATAACTGAGTGGAATTGCTGATTCATATGTGTATGTTCAGTTTTACCTGATAAAGCCAAATGTTTTCCAGAGTGGTTGATGCAAGTTTACTAAACTCAATTAGCACCTTACAAGAGTGCCTAATTTGTTACATCTGTGACAATACTTACTTATTGTCATTTTTCCATTTTAGCCATTTTGGTGGAAGTATAGTGGTGGTGGTTGTTCAGTCAGTAAGTTGTGTCTGACTCTTAGACTACAGTTCACCAGGCTCCTTTGTCCTCTGCTGTCTCCTGGAGTTTGTTCAAATTCATGTTCATTGAGTCGGTGGCATTCCATTGTATTTTCTGTTTGTATTTTTCTGGTACTTAATGAGGTCGGGCATCTTCTTATATATTATAAAAGCTTATGTAATATCATATATTGTAATATCTTATGTAATTCTTAACTATCTTAGATAGTTATGTAATAACTATCTAAAATATCAAAACAACTAATTACATACTTAAACATTCTTAAGAATTCTTAACTGTAAATTCCTTGATTGGACTTTTTCGCATGGACAAAGGGACCAATATTTATTGGTCCTTTGGTTTTCCTCTTTTGTGATTTCTCTGTTAAAATCTCTTACTCATTTTAAAACATTGAGTTGTCTTCTCCTTAATTTGTAAAGGCTTTTCTCCTTATGCATTTTGAAAATGAACCCTTTGATGGTTATATGTTTTATGTATATACCTTCTCCCATTCTGTGGCTTTTCATATCATCTGTGGAATCTGTTTTCATCAAAAGAGGCTGTAAATTTTATGAAACTCAATTTATCAAGTTTTTTGGGTTTTCATACTTTCTGTGTTGTAGATGAGATCTTTGCCTGAATTTTCCCCAACTCATCCTCTGGCTGCTTTATTTTTGCTTTTTATATTGAGATGCATAGTTCATCTGGAACTGAGTTTTGTGAATTTTATGAAGCAGAAGTGATATGGATGTTAAGATGACCCAGGACCATTTATTTGAGAAACTCTCCTATCTCCTTTGCTATGCCACTTTTGTCATAAATCGTGTTCCTATGTAATGGATTCTGCTTTGGCATTCCATTCTACCAAGTTTGTTTGTCATTCCTTGTGACATGCTATCATAATTAGCTTTAGGTTTAAGAAAGATAAGTATCTGAGTAAATATTGTTTTCCCATCCTGTCCTTTTTATTCCAAGGAAGGCTAGACTACTGTTGATGCTGTGCATTTCCATTTAAATTTTAGATTCAGTATATCAATATCACTTCATGGCAAATAGATGGGGAAACAGTGGCTGACTTTATTTTTCTGGGCTCCATAATCACTGCAGATGGTGATTGCAGCCATGAAATTAAAAGACACTTATTCCTTGGAAGGAAAGCTATGACCAACCTAGATAGCATATTAAAAAGCACAGACATTACTTTGCCAACAAAGGTCCATCTAGTCAAGGCTATGGTTTTTCCAGTGGTCATGTATGGATGTGAGAGTTGGATTATAAAGAAAGCTGAGCGCAGAAGAATTGATGCTTTTGAACTGGGGTCGCAGAGTCAGATACAACTGAGCAACTGAACTGATAATATCCATATTAAAATCAGTTTGCTGGAATTTTAATAAGGAATGGAATGTATAGATCCATGGCAAATAGCGTTATATATCATCTATAGATCTCTTTTAGTGTTGTTATTTACAAACTATAAGTAGCTTCTTTTCCTTCCATTTCTTTAGTTTAAAAGAACAAATTTCCAATTGACTAGATGGAACTTTGTTGGCAAAGTAATGTCTCTGCTTTTTAATATGCTGTCTAGGTTGGTCAAAGCTTTACTTTCAAGGGGCAAGTGTCTTTTAATATCACGGCTACAGTCACCATCTGTAGTGATTTTGAAGCCCAAGAAAATGAAGTCTCTCACTGTTTCCATTGTTTCCCCATCTATTTACCATGAAGTGATGGGACCAGATGCCATGATCTTAGTTTTTTGAATGTTGAGTTCTAAACCAGGTTTTTCTCTCTCTTCTTTTACTTTCATCAAGAAGTTCTTTAGCTCCTCTTCACTTTCTGCCATAAGGGTGGTGTCATCTGCATATCTGAGGTCATTGATATTTCTCCCGGCAATCTTGATTCCAGCTTGTGCTTCATACAGCCTGGCATTTCACATGATGTAGTCTGCATTTAAGTTAAATAAGCAGGGTGACAATATACAGCCTTGACATACTCCTTTCCTGATTTGGAACCAGCCCATTGTTCCATGTCTGGTTCTAACTATTGCTTCGTGCCGTGCATACATACAGATTTCTCAGGAGGCAGGTAAGGTAGTCTTGTATTCCCATCTCTTAAAGAATTTTCCACAGTTTGTTGTGATCCACACAGTCAAAGGCTTTAGCATAGTTGATGAAGCAGAAGTAGATATTTTTCTTAAATTCCCTAGCTTTTTCTCTGATTCAAAGGATGTTAGCTATTTGATCTCTGGTTCCTCTGCCTTTTCTAAATACAGCTGAACATCTGGAAGTTCTTGGTTCACATACTGTTGCAGCCTAGCTTGAAGAATTTGGAGCATTACTTTGTTGGCATGTGAGATGAGTACAATTGTGGGGTAGTTTGAGCATTCTTTGACATTGCCTTTCTTTGGTATTGGAATGGTTTGACCTTTTCCAGTCCTGTGGCTACTGCTGAGTTTTCCAAATTTGCTGGCATATTACGTGCAGCACTTTCACAGCGTCATCTTTTAGAATTTAAAATAACTCAGCTGGAATTCCATCACCTCCATGAGCTTTGTTTGTAGTGATGCTTCCTAAGGCCCACTTGACTTCACATTTCAGAATGTCTAGCTCTAGGTGAGTGATCACACCAGTGTGGTTATCTGGGTCATGAAGATCTTTTTGGTATAGTTCTTCTGTATATTCTTGCCACCTCTTCTTAAAATCTTCTGCTTCTGTTAGCTCCATACCATTTCTGTCCTTTATTGTACTCATCTTTACATGAAATGTTCCCTTGGTATCTCTAATTTTCTTGGCGATCACTAGTCTTTCCCATCCTATTGTTTTCTTCTTTCTTTGCATTGATCACTTAAGAAGGCTTTCTTTTCTCTCCTTGCTATCCTTTGGAACTCTGCATTCAGATCGACCATCTTGTCTTTGCAACTCCTTGTAGCTGTAATGTTATTTATTATTAGATGTTTGAGATTTCACCAGTGAAGCAATCTCTGGAATTTTTTTTTTTTTTTTTTTACTGAGGATGTTTTACAGATTAAACTCTTTCAGTGGTTAGATGACTATTCAGATTTTTCTATTTTCATTTTGCATCAGTTTTGGTCATTTGTGACCATTTTATCTTTGTTAGATTTATTGTCATAAAGTTTTTCATAATTTTATTATTTTGAAATACTTGTAGGAACTTTCTAATGATGTTTCCTCATTCATCTTTGAATTTGTTATTAATATTTTATGCCTTTTCTATTTCAGCATTAGTAGAGTACCATTGATTTTTTCAATGCTGTAATTTCCCTCCAGAAAGTAGGTATTTGATTCATTACTTCTTTTTCTGTTTTAATTACATCATATTCTACTTTTTTAAAATTTCCTTTTAGTTATTTCAGGTTTGCTTAATTTTGTTTTTCTAGAGTCTTAAGGTGCATGGTAGATCAGGAGTCTATAAACTACCACCCAGGGCCCAAATCTGCCTGTCATAATATCTTTTATATACTTTTATTGGAATACAGTAGCATCATTTGTTTATTTATTGCCTGTGACTGCTTTCACAGTACAATGGCAGAGTCAAATAGTTGCAACAGAGATAACATTGCCTAAAATCTTAAAATATTTTGTATCTTACCCTCTGTAGAAAATACTTGCCAAACCCTTGCTTAGTTCTTTAGTTTTAGATTTCTTCTTTTCTATTATAAGGATTTAAAGCCATAACACTTCCACTAGGCATTGTTTTAGCTATATTTACAAATTTAATGTTGTTTTAATTTTCATTCAGTATTTTTTCTGAGTTTCTCTATGATTTCTTCTTTGACTCATAAGTGTTTCCAAAATGAATTTAAAGATTGACCTTTTTCAGTGTAATGTCATGAGAGCCATGCAGGTGTCATTGTATTTTAATGGGTTGTTTCTTTTGAATTTATGAGTAATATTTCATGATATGGATGTATGACAGTCGGTTTAACCATTCATCCTCTAAAGAACATTTGGGTTTTTTTTCCAGTTTTGAGCTAGTACCAAAAAAAGGGCTACAATAAACCTTTTTATTTTTATGTGAACATATGTTTTCATTTCTCTGGGATTAGTGCCCAAGAGTGAGGTTACTGGGCTAATATGGTAAGTACCTATTCAGGTTTATTAAAAAACTCCCACAAGCAATGTATGAATAGTCCAGTTTCTCCTCATTTTTATCAGCATTTGGTTTTGTCTTTTTTTTTTTTTTTTCTGTAGGCCATTTTGGTAGGTATATAGGGATATCTCATTGTGGTCTTAATTTTAATTTTCCTAATGGATGATTCTGAACATATTTTTGTGTGCTTATTTGCTATTGGTATGTCCTTTTCAGTGAAATGTCTGTTTATGTCTTTTGCCCATTTTATAATTAGATTGCTTTTTTGCTTTTGAGTCTTGTGCATTCAGTATTCTTAGTACAAGTCCATTTTCAGAAATGTTGTTTCCAAGTATTTGCTCTCAGACTATAGCTTATTTTTATGTTCTTTGTAGCAGAGGAAAACTGAATTTTTATTATAATCTAGTTTATCATGGTGTCCTGTCTAAGAAATCTTCATCTCACCTGAAGTCGCGAGATTTTTTCCCAAAGATTCTATAAAGCTCTGTGGTTTAAGTAACAGTTCTAGTTTTAAGTCGGGGTCCCATTTTGA
Organism: Cervus canadensis; assembly: GCF_019320065.1. NCBI lineage: Eukaryota > Metazoa > Chordata > Mammalia > Artiodactyla > Cervidae > Cervus > Cervus canadensis. The sequence goes on along the minus strand of NC_057394.1, from coordinate 74,059,042 downwards.
GCTGATTTTTATGTAAGAGGTGAGATCTATGTCCAGTTGTCCAGTTTGTGTTGCACTGTTTGTTCAAAAAACTGTCCTTCCATATCTAGGATGGCCTTTATCCTTGGACTAATTTTGCCACACTTAGAAAGTATGCTGGATTTCTCCAAAATGCTCAGTGTGCCTACCGAAGTCTCTAGGCCCTGTGTGGGATGCAGATGTCTGCTATGACTCTTCCATAATTGTTCTTTCTAAGTTGTTCTCTTCTAATGTTGGGAGCTTTCAGACATCACACACAGAGACTGTTATTCAGCCAAAGATTACTGTTCTCTCCATGACACCTTCCTCGTGGGTGCTATGTCCTGTATATTCTGTTGTCCTTGAACTACAGGTTTAGTCTTGTTGAAATACCTCCATGTAGAAAATCTGAGTGATGGTGGGACTCATGTCATTTGTTTCTTTTTCCTCAGGATTTATGGTCTCATAACCTGCATTTTGTATGAAAATAGTTGTTCTCTGCATTTTGTAAAATTTTCTAGTTGTTAGCATGGGAGGTAATTGTAGACTGCTTTAACCCCTTTAAGGTGAAAAGTGGAATAATGTAAATTTGTTTATTGTGTAAATTTCATTTTAACTGTTTTCCAGTATATATAATTTGTTTCAATATATTAGGTTAATATCATGAAACCTTCATTTTTTTTCTAGCTTATCCATTATTATCTCTAAATAAGCATATATGTACAGTCATTTGATCTTTGAATATTGACAGTTTTATTCCCCATTACACAAATCCTTACACATTTTTATTTCTTTTTCCTTATTTTTAGTATCACCTAGTACCTCCAGTACAGTTTTCTATAGAAGTGACTAGAACAGGCATTCTTTTATTCACCTCAAATGAAAAGTTTTGAATATGTCATCATTAATAATGATGTTTCCTATTTACTAAAGAAACTTTTAATCAAGTGTAATAATTCTCGTGTTTATAATTACTGAGTTACCATCACTATTAGTGTTACATGTTTTCTCTTTTTGGAAGGGAGTAATAGAGTTGACCATGTGATTTTCCTCCTTTTTCTGTTAATGTGGTCTATTATAATGACTTTTAATTTAAAAAATGTTAAACAAACCTTTACTTCCTAAAAGAAACCCAATCTTTTATGTTATATACAGCTGTTTTCTTTTTTTTTTTCATTTATTTTTATTAGTTGGAGGCTAATTACTTCACAACATTGCAGTGGGTTTTGTCATACACTGACATGAATCAGCCATGGAGTTACATGTATTCCCCATCCTGATCCCCCCTCCCACCTCCCTCTCCACCCGATTCCTCTGGGTCTTCCCGTGCACCAGGCCCGAGCACTTGTCTCATGCATCCCACCTGGGCTGGTGATCTGTTTCACTATAGATAATATACATGCTGTTCTCTTGAAACATCCCACCCTCGCCTTTTCCCACTCCAAAAGTCTATTCTGTACATCTGTGTCTCTTTTTCTGTTTTGCATATAGGGTTATCATTACCATCTTTCTAAATTCCATATATATGTGTTAGTATGCTGCAATGTTCTTTATCTTTCTGGCTTACTTCACTCTGTATAATGGGCTCCAGTTTCATCCATCTCATTAGAACTGATTCAAATGAATTCTTTTTAATGGCTGAGTAATATTCCATGGTGTATATGTACCACAGCTTCCTTATCCATTCGTCTGCTGATGGGCATCTAGGCTGTTTTCTTTTGAAGAGGTTGCATATGATTTTTTTTTAATTTGTCTTGTTTTGTTTGTTTTTTTTATTCCTAAAATATTTGGTAGAGTTCACAAACAAAGATGTCTGATTCTAGATTTCCTTTTGAGGAAAAGTTTATAAATTAAATTTTTACAGTTATCCCCAGATTTTCTATTTTTGTCTTGTGTGACTTTTGGTAGATTCTATTGTTATACTATAGTTCACAATATTCTGTTGTTATTATTTTAACATTCATGTAGTCTGTAGGGAAGTCCTTCCTTTTTATTCTTAATATTTATTATGAGTTTGCTTTCTGCTTTCCTTCCTTCCAAGTCTTGACAGTGATTAATCAGTTTTATTCATATTGTCATTAAGAAATGTTCACTATAGAGAAGTAACAAGAAACTGTAGGTTGAGTTTATACCTTATTTCTTTTGCTTAGTGCAATGGATCTTAAGCATCAGTATGCAACAGTTAGATAGGAGGCTGATTAAAACACATTGCTGAGCCAATATGTAGTTCTAATTCAAGTCTAAAGGCCTGATAGTCTAAGTTCCAGTCTGAAAGCTGAGAGGCTCAAAACCCCAGAAGAGTTGATGTTTCAGTTGAGTCTGAAGGCCAGCAAAGACAAGCTATCAGGTAGAAGGGGGTTTCCTCTTATCCAGCCTTTTGTTCTATTTACATATTCAATTGAATGAATGAGGCACAGGCATATTAGGGAGGACAATCTGCTTTACTCAGTATACCCATTCAAATTGTCATCTAATCCAGAAATACTCTAACAGACCTTACCCAGAATAATATTTAGTCAAACATCTGGCCACCCTGTTGTCCAGTCAAGGTGACACATAAAATTATCCATTACGCTAAGTGATCTTGGTGCTGCTGACTCTGAGAATACACTTTGAGAAACAATGTTTTAAGTGCTCATCCTCCAGATTGGAACATTAATTCTTGATTATCTAAGTCCCCTTCCCAGGCAATGCATGGACCTCAGTATAGCTTAACTTCATTTAGTCCAAATTTTGTAACCACATTTATACATATATATGCCTCTGTGTGTGCATGTTAAATTTTAAATGCCTCAAGAGAATACACTTACTGTCTTATTGGTCAACATGTATTTATATTTACCCAAATGTTTATGTTTATGTTTTTGCTCATCATTTTTTTTGAATGTCTGACTTCTGTGTGCTATCATTTTCTTTCTTCCTGTAGAATACTCCTTTTGTTTCATTTAATGTAGGCCTACCACTCATGAATTCTTTCAGTTTTTTTTTTTTAACTAGAAATATTTGAAATTCACCTCTATTTTTGAAAGATATTTTGAACCAGAACAGATTCTAGGTTGGCGACTATTTTCTTTTAATTCTTTGAAGATAATATTCAGTATCTTTCATTTCTTTCTGTGCTTTTTTTCCTTTCTTTTTTTTTTAAAGAAGGACGACTTCCATTCTTAGTGATGTTTCTGCAATACACTAAATAAAAATTGAGAAATTGAGAACCCTTGCCCTAATGTAGGTATTTGCTCCTGGAGTAACAGAGTAGGGGCAAATATTGAAAGCTCTTTATCTTTAGCAAAGCCCCACCATTTCCTTTTTTCTTGCCTAAAGATGTTCCTCCAGGATATTCTCTTTAAGTTATTAAACCTGAGTTCTTATTTATGTAAAGCTGTTGACCCATATAAGAGGAGGCAAAGTTAAATTGCAGTGCTAATGGTGAGGCTTTGTGTACACAGAGAGTTCAGATCATGCTGATTTCAAGTTAGGAAAGAAAGTATCCTTTATTATATAATTCTATGTTATCCTATTTTATATAGGATATTATTATTATTATTGTTATCCTATATTATTCCATAATTCCTCTTTATTCACTTAAAAAATAGTTTTGTTTTAAATGTTAATCATATGCTGCACATTTTTTTGTGATTAATTTTTTCCTCATATATAACAAAAATATTACTTAGCACTGTGGAAGAACTCTTATTATTGTGAAGTATTGTTTAATTCCTTACTGTACATGTCATCCATGTAGAAGAGTGTGTGCTTATCTAAGGTTACTATATTGATTTTGTTTTGGTTCAAATATATGAGTCACGTTTTGTGTGAGTAAGTATAGGTGTGCTTTATTCCAAGTAACAGTTAGAAGAGCTATATCATTGTTGACCTCTCACTGTATGTCAGGTTCTTTTTTGTGCACTTCACATGCCTTAACTCATTAACTCTCATTGGGTAAGTAGAGTTATCATATTCATTTTGCAGATGTAGAAAGCTTGATATCTCAGGGTTACCTGGGTAGCATACATGGAGTCAACCTTCCAATCCAAGCACTCTTACTCTAAAGTACTTACTTCTAAGAGAGAGATTTAGATATAACCAAATTATTTATTTGAGCAGAGTTATTGAGCAGAATTTATTTTTTCAGCAGAATTATTTTCTTTATCCATGTTTTTATTTTTGCATATCCTACTCGAGGTGCTTTCAAGAATATCAGAGTGCTTATATAAGGCCATGTAACTTGAAATTTAATATTCAACAATATTAATAATGATGTAATGGTTGGTAAATAAAAAGTGAGTGGGCTTATGATATAGAAATTGCCTACTTTGGCAAAGCAATTCAGCTCAGTCATACAGAATTCCAGTTATTCCCTTATTTGTCCAGCTTTTCAGGGAACTCTTGAGAACAAGAATTTATACTTTGTAACTTTCACAGTGACTCATATAGTAGGTATTCGGAACAGTTATTTTTTTGTGAAAAGGAGGATAGACAAAGAAGACCTATAGCAGCTTCTTTTCTTGCAGCTCCTCCAGTTATGGCCAGTTGTCTGTGTCTTGTGGGTGGCAGGACATGGTTCCTTTTCACAGTGTAATCGTTCTGATACAGCTGTGGCCTTTTGAGTAGCTTTGTGACTAATGTAAAACTCCACATTGTGCCTTCTACTTGAAGCTGTTACTGTTTAGTGGGTTAGAATTGGACTTTTGTGACTTTTTTAAAGGTTTTAATTTAGAAGTAAAGTTTATTTGACGTTTTATATTGAACCTTATTTACTAGTCTTTATGTCTTAATTTCAACAGCATCACTGCAAAACTTGAAAGAGCTTTAGAAAAAGTTGCTCCTCTTCTTCGAGAAATTTTTGTAGACTTTGCCCCATTCCTATCTCGTACACTTCTTGGCAGTCATGGACAAGAGCTATTGATAGAAGGTATGATTTCTTTCTATGTTCTGATTATTTTAGTTTCCTATAATGTATCTATTAATCATGGCATAACTTGTGTTACTAAAGGAATATTTATTGCCAAAAGAATAAGAAGACATTGCTTCCACGAATTTTAGTAAGATATTCATGTATGCTTTCTCATTACTTATTAAATAGCATAGAGTATTTTCACAATCAGTGCTCATAACAGAATGAAAAACTTTGAAAAATTGTTGGAAAGGGAAACTCTGGCCCTTACAATCTCCATCTGTTAGGGCTGCTATATATCCTTTTTTAGGTTGCATGTTTGCTAAGCAGTGATGTCTAAAATCTCCTTCTAATAAGATTGATATTTCTTTAAGTGACTTTGCTTAGTTACAAATAGCATGTGATATGGCAGTCCTTAACTGAGAAAATATAAAGAAATACTTAACTGGGAATTGATGAAGCTGTTATCTTCTACTCAGTAGCAGCTTAAATGAAGTGAGAAGACAAAGAAGATAAATTAACTGTTGGGAAGATTTAATACATGCACCTGTATTAGGAGATTTGATAAGTATGGTTGTCTGAAGCCTTATTTCTTTAAAAAGAAGTTTTGACTTATAAATATTCATGAGCTTCAGAAAGGGGTAATCAATATTTAGTTGATATCTTGTAAGTAAATAATGGCTTTAAGTGCTATTCCTTGGATTTAGCAGACATATCATAAGCAAATTTCATATATGTTTGGAAATATATATATATATATATATATATTTGCTTTTCACTTCCTACTTACTGTAGACATTTTTCTGTACCTGTTCTATTATTGTCTTAATTGCTTTTGCACAACCTGTCTCTATTGGTGGAGACAATAATAGTTAATAACCTGAATTTAAATCCTTGTTTCACTGCTTTCTTAGCTTATATGACCTTTGTGAGTTACTTACCCATTTTGTAGCTTAGTTTCTTTCTGTAGGATATAGTCAATGATAATACTCCCACATAGAGGACTTGTGATAATTAAATTTTAAATAATGCATATAAAGCTCTTAGAATAGTGTCATATGGTTGTCTTCTTGCTCTAGACCAAGTGCTATTAGATACTTGGAATATATTAGTAAATAACAAAGATCCCTGCCTTGTGGACCTTATATTCTATCAAAGAGAAAACGCAAATAAACACTAAGCAAAATAAATAATTAAATGAGATAGCACATTAGAAGGTGGTACAAGTGCTGTGTAAAATGATAAGTACTAACACATCATAGGGAATTGGGATTATAGCAGTGTCATGATTAGGTTGCAGTTTTAAAGAAGGATGATTAATTTTAAATTATTCAACAGAAAAAGTTACATCTCAGCAAGACTTAAAGGAGATATGCCATGCAGTTTACTAGAAGAGTGTCCTACGTAAAAGAATGGTTAGTGCAGTGACCCTATAACATGTTATAATTATAATAAGAAAAAAATTCAATAAGCATTATTGAAAAATAAATCTTAAATGTTTCCTTATTACCCAAAATCTTTTTTTCTATTATATATGTATATGTTTTCCAGAAATGATTACAAATTTACCAAAGAAAATCAGTGAACAAAGACATGCTAAACTAAACATGGAATAAAGTTAGTAATGTAGTAATGTTAGTGATGATCCTGTACTGTTGCTAAAATTAGGACACAAATTTAGCACTGTTTTTCAGTAGCGAAAGCAAAGAAGGACTGAATTATTTGAAGTTATGAGGTTTACATTATTGGTTTCTAAATGATAATTTGTGACAATTTTAAGTTCTAAGGAATTACTATCAGATGACCTTTAACTGCTCTATGTTGGTCAGTCAGAACCCCACATATGTAGCCAGCCCCCTTTTCCAGAATTTTCCATAGTCAGACATCTGGTCTGTTTCTTATTTCTTCCCAGCACTGCAGAGAAGGTTGGAGAAATATCCTCGTAATTAAGAGGTTTTTTTCATGGGCTTCCCTAAGTTTACCTCAAAAACTCTGAATTGAGTTGAAAGAGCATTAGGAATAGTCCTATTACATTTTTTAAGAGGTAACTATGCTAAAAAATGAAGCATTCGAACAAGTTATATATTCAGAGTTCACTTTGTGTTTACCTAGCAGAATATAATTTTATTTCTTCACTTTTCTACATCCAATAAATTTTAATATATCCAATTTTTAAAACTATGTTGATTTAACGTTCCTCCTTTTTTGTTAAAATTATTTTTCTTAATAAAATGATGATAGCAAATGGGAGATTATTTGGTTTTGAGTTTTGTTTTTTAAATGCCATTACTTGACAAAATAGAAAGTTGACCCTGTTAAGGTACAGTCCTCCAAATTTCTGCTAGGCTGAACAATCAAACAAATCTAGAATTCTCTAATGTACTCCAGAACAACATTTGGTATCCCTCACAATTTAGTCATAACCTTCCTTTTCAGACTCAATTAGTCTCTGTCCTTTTACTATAGAATACTTTCCTTTAACATTCAGTGAGTCACACATGTCACATCTCTTTGTTTTTGTACGACTCTTTCTTCTGCACTGGATCTTTTTATGGTTTTCTTTCCTTAAAATTATTCTCATCCATTGAGTCCTGCTTCAGATTCCTTATGCCAAATTAATGCCTTCTTGTCTGGTCCTCTCTGCTGTTTTATTTATATAATATTAATAAAATTATTTTCATTTGTAAATAGAAAGTATTTTATTGGTTTTATTAACATTGCCTAGCCTAGATTCTTGTACGTAATATTGAGTATCTTTTTCCCTTGTACTTGAATAGAACTTTATCTTTGTTACTGATAATGTTTAGTAGAGGTAAGTTTTGAAAATAAAATAAGGGGAGATAGAAAAGATTTGTGTTCTGTTGTGAGAATTCCCAGTATTGATCAATCATCCACACCCATGAGATGGCTCCTCTGTGTGCACAGTCTGTTCTTGCTCTCTACCTCAGCCTATGGAAGTTACATATCCTGTCATGTTCTCATTCTTGAACATGTACTCTTGATCATTCTTTCTTTTTCCCTCTGCTCCATTTCCCCTCTTTCCATAGTTTGGTGCATTATTTCTCTCCTCTGAGAAGAAAAACTGTCAAACTATCCTGAAGAGCAGGAGAATTACATGATAAGAATATCTTACCTGTAGTTGTTGAATATTTCTGTTCAAAAATAATCCTTCTAATGAATAAATCTCATTGCTTTTGATTTCATCATGTATACATGGTAGGAACAAAACTGGATTTAGGTAACTGAGGATATTTTAGCGTCTTATGAAAAGAGAAAGCAATTACTCCTAATTTCAAATAATCATAAAATATATTTGAATTGCATCTTTTTTGTTGTTTTATATTCAGGTTTTCTTAATTCACATGTATTCCATTTGAGTTTTTCTCATAGAATAATTATCAGTAGTTTATATTGTCTTTGTCCTTTAAAACACATGTCAAAATAATATCCTTGTATTTTCTTAATTTGTCTATCACTTTTATTAGTTGAACTGTGTTAATTTTGTTACTATATGATTCTAGAGTAATCAGTGTTGTTCACATCTTTTAAGTTCATTTATTAACATTTACTATTTTTGCATAGTTTTTGATATGTGTGTGTGTGTGTGTGTGTGTGTTCCTCTTGGCAATGATTAAGGATTTTTTTTCCATTTATTTTTATTAGTTGGAGGCTAATTACTTTACAGTATTGTAGTGGTTTTTGTCATACATTGACATGAATCAGCCATGGATTTACATGTTTTCCCCATCCCGATCCCCCCTCCCACCTCCCTCTCCACCGATTCCTCTGGGTGCACCAGGCCTGAGCACTTGTATCATGCATCCAGCCTGGGCTGGTGATCTGTTTCACCCTAGATAATATACATGTTTCAATTTTTAGTATGAACTTTTAGGAGCTTGGTGAACTTTCTCTAAGAAAAATAATAGCCTTTCAATTTTCAAACTAATATGTAAAAATTAGATATGTATGCAAGTATCAAAATATACCAGCCCAAGATGACAGAAAAACCTTTGATCCAAAATTGTTTTATTTATTTGGCTTAAGGAGCAATGGAGGATTCACTTCAGAGGAACCATGAGACTTTTCTTAAAGAGTTGAGAGCAGCCTGTAAGTGTAAGCTTAACTTTGAGTTAAGATTTAAGGAAGAAAGTCCAGTTGTAGTTTGAGTGCTGATATTAGATCTTTGTAATTTTTATTAAGGAGGTCTTAGAACTACCATGAGTCTAGAGTTGCCATAGTAATAAAGAAGCAGTAATCACCCAAGTTAACTAGAAGGGAAGATGTTTCAGTGTGGGCATATATGTGTGTTTGCGTGTGTTAGCCTAGTGCTCTTTACTGTCTTATTTCACAACAGCACAGAGTGGCTCTGAATATCACTGTTATATTCTGTGAGCATTATTTATATTTGTTTGAGAACTCACAAGATCATACATGTAATTTAATTATGATGGGAATACAGCACTTAGTCTCATAAGCATCCAAAAACAGGAAATGAAATACAGATAGACTTGAGGCAGCTTAGAAAGGAAAACAGGGAGTTAGTAACCAGGGCTACTCCCTTTGCCTCTAATGCACTTCATATCCTCCTGTCTTTGCTTGTCTCTGCTTATCAACTCAGAAGTTTCACTTCTCTCTCAGACTAACTGCATTTTCTTAGTCATCAGCATGGCACCCCATACTTGACTGTCAATGTGCCTGAATATAAAGTTCTTTTACCATCTGACTAGAGTCACTTCCTATCATGAGAGAATCTGAATGGCTCAACCTTGGGTTAGGTGTCTATCCCTGTCATAGTTAAGACTGGGGTGGGTGGTGGGGGCAGCACTGGATGTAATACACAGCCCACCTTAGAAGCAGCATTTAAGTTGAAACATCTTAGGAAGGGATAATGGCAGTGCAGGAAGTGTCACTAAAGTATCTACTGTACTTTTAGTAACACTGATAAGTGTTATTAAAATTATATAATACTCAAGAATATTTATAGTTTAAGAACATCACTGAAATGTTATGAAAGGAATGAGCCTACTCAAAGAACTTATATCACCTTTGAATTACTCACAGTAACAATAATTAGAAAAGAGTAATTAGAAATTAGTAACAATAGAACAATAGAAATTAGTAACAATAATTAGAAAAACTTGAGTATGTTTAATTCAAAACTTACAAATTAAAATAGTTTCAGTAGTTATCCACTTTTAAAATTGCAATAATACAAAAAAAGTACATGACAAATTTAGGGTAGATGGCAATGGGGGCTGTTTTTAAATATCCCTGAATTCCTCCATGAGCAGAACAGTGGATAGTAAAACAATAACTACAACAAGTATACCTTTACATCAAAACCAGGTGACGGTGTATCCTATTGAACACTAAAGTAGCCTGGGGGAACAATCCAGCTATAACTAGGAGATATACACAGTATCAGCAGATGAATGGATAGGATTGTGGGAAACAAGAGAACATCTGAAAAATATGTGTTGTACAGCTACTGACTGGAAAACCCAGAAGGCCAATTTGAAAACAGCAGATAAAACGGGGAGATGAATCCAGGGATTCCCTGGTATGTATAGAAGGGGTGAGAGCATCTAAACACCATGAAAAATTAACCCAACCAGAGTTCTCTTCCAGGACAAAGTCCCACATTGAGGAGAAACTGCTATGAATAGAATCCAAATTGAGCAACAGAGAACAAAAGAGACAAAGAAAACATCCACATAAAACTGGGGAAGACAAACAGAGCTAATAGATCTCAGAGAGTAGACTCATTTAAAAAAAAACTACATAAAAACAAACAAAAGAGATCTCTAGAATCTGAAGAGAAAAAGAAAAGCTATCTAAAAATTGATCTAAAAGTTCCAATAACCCAATTTCACAAAAAATAGTAACAAAAAGGATCAAAATACCATATTTTAGGAAAAGAAAAATGAGAGGAAGTAGAAAATACCTCAAAGCCATAAATACCAGGGAAAAAAAGATGAAAAATTTTAATAAACATTAGGAAATAATACAGGATAAGAAGTAATTTATATCAGAATGTAGAGAACCCCACAGATGTACTGATAGGAATTAAGAAAGAACTGGAAATAAAGGGAAACATAATTTTAGAAATTGGGATTGAATTAGAAGAAATAAAGAAGTAAATAAGTTCACCATATAAGGCTATAAGGTAAAAAGAGAAACTATAAATATAAAAAAAAATAGTGACTTAAAGAGATGAGCAAAGATGAGAGTGAAAGGGGCAAATGTGGGATATTCAGCATTCATATGAGTCTCCAAAGTAGATAAACAAAGCGAAGAGCAGAAAAACAAAAGATAATAGGGTCAATAATGCACAGAAATTATCAGCATTAAAAGAATAGTTTTAAAATATATATATTTAAAAGGTGATCTGTTTCACCATAGATAGTATACATGCTGTTCTTTTGAAACATCCCACCCTCACCTTCTCCCACAGAGGAATCGGGTGGAGAGGGAGGTGGGAGGGGGGATCGGGATGGGGAATAAGTGTAAATCTATGGCTGATTCATATCAATGTATGACAAAACCCACTGAAATGTTGTGAAGTAATTAGCCTCCAACTAATAAAAAATTAAAAAAAAAAAAAAAGACATCTGGTCAGAATATTAGGTCTATGTTATTTGTTTTTTTAAAAAAAGATTAAAACTTTTGTTCAAATTTGACTTAGACTATTTTATAAGCAAACTCTAGGTAACACATTATTTGTGACAAAAATCAGCATATCTTATTATATAGGGAATCCTCCTTATCTTTGCTATTTGTATTTTGTGGATCAGATATATCAAAACTGTAATTTCAAAACCAAAAAATAAAACTTCAGTATGCGATAAAAAAATAAATAAATAAATAAAATAAAATAAAATATATATATTTAAAAGGCACACTGAATATCTGAGAAAATGATCTAAATGACCAACATTGAGATACATTCTAGTAAAATTAATGGACTTTAGAGAGGAAAAAAAAAACCACTCTGGGCATCTAGGTAAAAACATAAATTAACTTAAAAGTGAAAGAAAATCAGATTATCATACTTATAACATCTCCAAAAAGGAGTTTTTCATAGGAATCAACAAGGATTCCACCTTGTTGCCTGTTTGATTAGCTGTATCACTTGACTCAACATTGACAGCCAGATTGCCTTCATATATTATAATCTAACATGACCTTAGAACATCTTTGAGTTTCTGTTACACAGTATATACTGTGTATGTGTAAGAATTTTACTTTAAATGCAGAAGATCCTGTTTTACTTCACTGTACTAGTTTCAAAATGGGAAGATCAAATTAAAACCCATGAAAATAATAGTCTTTAGTCAAGATTAACATGTCTTTAGTAATCTAAGTTGCATATGCATGCTAAGTCATTACAGTCCTGTCCGACTCTTTGTAACCTTATGGACTGTTGTCCCCAGGGTCCTCTGTCCATGGGATTCTCCTTACAAGAATACTGGAGTGGGTTGCCATGCTCTCCTACCGGAGATCTTCCCGATCTAAGTATCAAACCCGTATCTCTCATGTCTCCCAAATTGTCAGGCAGGCTCTTTACCGCTATCACCACCTGGTATAATGTCCTATAAGAGCTATTGGCAGGACTTCCCTGGCAGTTTAGAAGGTAACTAGTTTGTCTGCAGTGCAAGAGACCTGGGTTCAATCTCTGGGTTGGGAAGATCTCCCGCAGAAGGGAATGGCTACCCACTCCAGTATTCTTGCCTGGAGAATTCCATAGACAAAGGAGCCTGGCGGGCTGCAGTCAGCAGGATTGCAGAGTCAGACAGGACTGAGCAACTAACACTTATTTATAAGCTATTGACAGGAAGAAAGATGCAGTAGTGTAATATTTTGAAGGAAAATTCTCAAAGAGTTAGTGTGATCTTGACTTTTTTATGATAGAGTCATAGGAAGTAGACTTGCCCTCCCAGTGTAACTAACCTGGAAAATTCATTTGACGGATTTAATGGCTTATTATACACTAAGACAACAAAACTGAATTAGAAGTATAGAATTGTATCTTTAAAAACTGAAATAGGAAAAAAAGGACTAAATAAATGGGGAACAGAGCCATTGGAGCCTATGAGATAAATCAAGCAGTTTAACATACATAAAATTGGAGTCCAAGAAAAAGGAAGTTAAGATGCTATGGGTGTATGTATATTTTTTTTTTAAATAATAGCCAAATAATTTGAAAACTACAAGTCCTAAGATCCAAGAAATTCAACTAACCTCAATCAGGATGAATACAAAGGAAAAAACAAAAAAATCCATGGAACAACACAATTAAACTGTTCAAAACCAGGTTTCAAGAGAAACACACACACACACACACACACACAAGAAATGGATCATATTCCTTGATATGGGGTGCTTCCCAGGTAGCATAGTGGTAAAGAATCTGCCTGCCAGTGCAGGAGATTCAAGAGAGATGGATTCAGTCCTTGGCTTGGGAAGATCCCCTGGAGGAGGAAATGGTAACCCAGTCCAGTATTCATGCCTGGAAAATTCCATGGACAGGGGAGCCTGGTGGGCCACAGTTCATGGGGTTTCAAAGAGTTGGAAGCAACTGAGCACTACAACAATAACCTTAATACGGTGTTTGGAAACTATTTTTGTTTCAAGAAATAATAGATTGTAGCTACCTATATCATATATTCCATAATAATATAATTTAAAAAGAAAACAGCTTTGTCTTTTGTTTTATTAAAATTATTCATACAGATTTTCATGCAAAACATAACATTTTTAAAAGAGAAAAAGTACGTATTTAAAATTACACTCATGCAGGCATCAGCTTGGATTTTCTTGGCAAATGAGTACATATGGATGCTCTAAATCAATTAACAATAAAAGAAATGGTCTATATATTCCATGAAACATGTAACATCAAATAACAAGTCTGTTTTTGGAGGCTACACATGTAGTTTCTTCTGAGGCATAAAAATAATTTGTTTTTATATTGTGAAAATTGCCTACATACTGATTTAGATACAGAGTTTATATATATGGTAAACTACGTGGAACCCTCCATAAACTAAGCTTGAAATCACTACAGGCTTTCATCATTTCATCCTTCCTCTGATGTTTATACACATTGAAGAAATAAATAATTGGGAAAGAGAAAGTAAATTAGGAAATTTAAAAGTGGAAAAAAAAAGATTTAAGAGAGGAAATATACTGCTGAGCACTTACAGTAGTTATATTTTTCAGCCACTTTATATTCTTATTACGGACATAATATAGTTATGATATGTAATTAGTTTATGGTGTTTATTCTGAGTTTATTTAGTAGCTTGATGGCTCTCTGTATCCTTCAGTTGCTCTAAGGTAAATCCACCTTTAAAAAATCCACCTTTTGTAAAATTGAATTCTGATTTTTTTGGATTATGAAATATGTTATAAATATTCTTTTAAATTTATGATATTATTATTTAAAAGCTTGAGAATATTATTTTTTCCTTCTGTTTTAATAGGTTCATGGAAAGCTTTCACTAGCTTCTATAGCCCAAGGTGTCAGGGAGGATGATGGGAAACAACCTGTATGTAAAATTCAGTTAATTATGGACAAAATTCCTGCAGAATAACAATTGATTATCATTGTAAATTATGGAACAGCAGCATCTGGCAATGGGACTAGTGTATTTCCCATATATAAATATACTGCATGCCAGTTGCTAGAGGGATTGATCCAGGTAATAAAACAGAGGCTAATTTGTTTATTTATATTTATGTATATATTTATATGTTATAAATATATATTTTATATTTACATAAATAATTTGATTATTTATATAATCCTTTAATTTCAGTTAATTATAAAGCCAACAAATATAAAACCTTATATACATTTCAGTAATACTTTGTATGTATGTGTTTGGGTATGTGTGTATATATATATATCAGATAAATTAATTTTTCCCATGGTGATTTATATGTTTTAAACATTATAGTTAGGGAAGTCAATTAAATCAGTGCATTTCTGACTTTTAAAGAATATGAGGGCTTCAGAAAAGTCTTTCCATAGTTGAATTCTTTTGTAATGATCATGGAATGCTTTCCATTTACCTGTATTTGCCTGGCTGACCCTTCTACATTGCTGTATCATAAACTTTTTGCCTTTTCATACTGTTCGTGGGGATCTCGTGGTAAGAATACTAGAGTGGCTTGCCGTTCCCTTCGCCAATGGACCATGTTTGGTCAGAATTCTCCACTGCAACTTGTGTATCTCGGGTTGCCCCGCACAGCATGGCTCATAGCTTCGTTGAGTTAAGCAAGCCCCTTCGCCATGACAAGGCTGTGACTCATTTCACATGCTAGTAAGGTTATACTCAAAGTCCTTCAAGCTAGTCTTCAGTAGTATGTGAACTGAGAACTTCAGATGTACAAGCTGGATTTAGAAAATGCAAAGGAACCAGAGATCAAATTGCCAACATTCTTTAGATCAGAGAGAAAGCAAGGGAGTTCCAGAAAAACACCTACTTCTACTTCATTGACTGTGCGAAAGCCTTTGACTATGTGCATCACAACAAAATTCAAATTTCTTAAAGAGATGGGAATACCAGACCACCTTACCTGTCTCCTAAGAAAATTGTGTGTGGGTCAAGAAGCAGCAGTTAGAACCTTACATGGAACAACTGACTGGTTCAAAATTGGGAAAGGAATACTACAAGGCTGTATATTGTGACCATGTTTATTTAACTTATATCTAGAGTGTGCATGCCTGCTAAGTCACTTCAGTCATGTCCAACTCTCTGTGATCCTGTGGACCATGGCCTGCCAGGCTGCTCTGTCCATGGGATTCTTCAGGCAAGAATACTGGATTGCATTGCCATGCCTTCCTCCAGGGGATCTTCCCAACCCAGGGATCGAACCCACATCTCTTAAGACTCTTGCATTGGCAGATGTGTTCTTTACCTCTAGCACCACCTGGGAAGCCCATATGCAAAGTACATCATGTGAAATGCTGGGCTGGATGAATCACAAGCAGGAATCAAGATCACCAGGAGAAATATCAACATCAGGTATGCAGATGATACCACTCTAAACGCAGGAAGTGAAGAGGAAATAAAGAGCCTCTTGGTGAGGGTGAAAGAAGAGAGAGAAAAAGCTGACTTTAAAACTTAACATTCACAAAACTAAGATCATAGTATCCAGTCCTATCACTTCATTGCAAGTGGAAGGGGAAAAATTGGAAGCAGTGACAGATTTTATCTTCTTGGGCTTCATAGCTCAGTCAGGTAAAGAATCTGTCTGCAATGCAGGAGACCCGGTTTGATTCCTGGGTCGGGAAGATCACCTGGGGAAGGAAATGGCAACCCACTCCAGTATTCTTGCTTAGAAAATCCCATGGACAGAGGAGCCTGGTGGGCTACAGCCCATGGGGTCACAAGAGTTGGACACGACTTAGTGACTGCACCACCACCACCACCAAAATCACTGCAGATCGTGACTGTAGCCATAAAATTAAAAGACGCTTGCTCCTTGGAAGGAAAGCTATGACAGACCTAGACAGCATATTAAGAAGCAAAGACATGAAATGCTAACAGAGATCTGTATAGTCAAAGCTGTGGTTTTTCGAGTAGTCATGTACGAATGTGAGAGTTTGAACATAAAGAAGGCTGAGTGCCGAAGAATTATTGTAGTAAAAAAAAAAAAAAGTTTCAAAATCACTAATCTGTTGCTTACCAGCAAAGAACTTTAGTATCAGTAAAGGCAGATATCTTAGCTCGAGAGTATACAGCTGATTAGTTTGTATTCTAAAGCCATGTCTTCAGATTTTCAATTTAGATCTTCTTTGAGTTAATTAAAAACTAAATCCAGATTAAAGAATTCTATAATGCTAATAAAATTGCCTAGTTCTGAGAGCTCAGGATAAGTTCTAATATTAACAAACCAATTAGTTCTTACTAACATTCAAATAATTAAAAATATCTACCTACATTGTATTTTAAACACCACTACAACTAAAGAAAATGTACACGGGCAGATTTTTTCTTGGTCCATGATCTCTGCTGTCCAGATATGTTGTTCTGTGTCTCTAGTTTCATAGATTGAGGTCAGCCCCAGGGCATGTCACCCTTGACCATCAGTCTCCAGTCTGTCCTTCTCAGGTATCAAAACGCAGTTTCCACATTACAGATGACCTTCAATTATGTAAAGTTGCCTCGATTTAGGTGGGCCCTGGATCACAAGAGAAATAAGCCCTTTCTGCAGTAACTCTTTCCCAAGAAATATTCCCATCTGCCAAGTGAGAATCTTTGGTTTCCTGTAACTATTTTTTAGAACTCACATTGTACCATCCTATTTTTCTCACAAATAGACTTTATTTTATTACATCCCTCAGAAATTGTAGTACTATAAAGTATTTTTGTCCCATTATTGTAAAGGTCAGTGGTATATTGATTTCATCTTTAATTTTTCTATTGTATAATAATGAAAATCAAACTTGTATAAGTTTTATACATGGTGAGATTTTGATTGTGTGATAATAGTTTCTGTTTCAGCGCTGCTTAAGCCAGCACATAAAATAGTTACCTTTGTGGACTTTTACCAGAGATCTAAACTTTTTCCCCCTTATGTCTCCTTTAAAGTTTATTTTCCTGGGTAACTTGTTTCCCTTACTTTCTTTTGCATACACATTGCCTTTCCATGTAGAATCAACCCTTTAAATCTGTCTATCCATCCAGAATTACTTTATTGCATATAAAGCAAATATAAACTTTATTGTGCATAATACAATCCATGAAAGCTACAGTTCAGACTTGTTATACCAGTTTTAACTGCTGGAGGATTATTTTCTCCTCCTCCATATGGAAATATGACCTGTGATTCATGATACACATGTTATTATCTATGGCTAAAATGTTATTCTCTCTGTCCTCAGTAGGGTTATTCCAAATACACTAAGCCCAACCAAAGATAATATTCTAATCAAGGATATTATTTAAACTTGGAAACTGATTGTGTAAAAAAGTTATACAGATTATTTCAGTAGCTGTACTTTGCAACATATAATCTAGCAAATATTCTCACATTAGTTCTGCTTTCTATTAATGTATTTGTTTTGATACATGGAGAAATCTTGAAGTTTGATACTCTCAATGGGTGTTTTTTTATATCAGATTAAACAGATTCTGTTTTACAAGTCGAAATATTTGTGATTTTTTTATCTTAGAGTTATCGCTGTCAGTTTTTTCAAAGAAATTAATGACTGTACACTCTGTGTGTGTGTGTGTGTGTGTGTGTGTGTGTGTGTGTGTACTCACTGCTCAGTTGTGTCTGACCATTTGTGACACCATGGCCTATCGTGGGCCAGGGTCCTCTGTCCATGGTATTCTCTGGGCAAGAATACTGGAGCAGGTTTAGGTTAAATATTTCCCCTTATTAAATTTCACCCTTTTCCTATATCACAATAAGAATTACTTTAATGACATCATTTATCTTGTTTGCCAAGTCAACATCCTGTAATGGTTCCGAGATAACAGTTCTCTTCACATTGAACTGATCAGTTTATCTGCTGTGTCCTCAATTAGAATGCAGGATTCTCTAGCACATGGAACATATCTATTTCATATCTGTGCCCTGCATATAGTAAGTATGCAATGCTGTTTTTACAACTGAATCATGAAATGTCTTTATTCTTGGGAATGACTAGCTCCTTTTTGTTAGATATTTTTTATTATCATTTATTATATCTCACTTCATAAGATTTCCCAATTCATACAATTTCAACAATCTACTGTTATGTGTAATAGTTCTATTATTGCAAGAATTAGAAGAAATAAAAACACCATTTACTTTAATAAATGGGTGTAATATTTTATGTTGAATTGTTGTTTATTTTATTTACAGAGCATTTCACACACTGACTTTTCTATTATTATCAGATTGCATTCTGGTACTTACAGAACTATATAATTTGACTCTGAGTTGCAGGTAGGTATGAATTGGATAGGCTTCCCAGGTGGCACTAATGGTAAAGAACTGCGTGCCAGTGCAGAAGACATAGGAGACTCCGGTTCAATCCCTGGACCTGGAAGATACCCTGGAGGATGGCAGGACAACCCACTCCAGTATTCTTGCCTGGAGAATCTCCATTGGCCGAAGAGCCTAGAGGGCTACAGTCCATAGGGTCGCAAAGAGCTGGACATGACTGAAGCGACTTAGCATGCACATATGAGTTGGATATAGAGTTTTCTGGTATAGGTAAAATAATCTTGTTAATTTAGTGATCTGTTCTTTTTTGATTATATAATTTTTGGCATATAATCTCACTAAATTATTACTTAGGCAGAATATATACTTAGAATAATTTCTGTGACTTTTGGCAGTATCTTAAAAAAAAAACATTCAGTTTTAAAATTGAAGGAATTTTCAAGTTCTTCCAAGTTACAAAAGCTTTATTTTATTCTTAAGAATGAATAAAACTGGACTGATTACTCATCTCTATTTGACATTTTGTTTGAAATGGAGGATTTAGTAAAGAAGATTCTGCTTGGGTCAAATTTGAGAATTTATTGCTTTGAGCACAAATCAGGAGTTTTCTGAAGGTCCAGCTTGTTTTCTCAAGAGTGCTTCGACAGTTTAAGCCTATAATAATTGGATAGAGTTAATGTACTCTTGAAAATATGTAAGGTTCATCTGACTGACCTCTACTTGAGCCTACCTTAAACAATAGCCTCTCTTTCCTTGTTTATGCCTTAACTATAATATTTATCAAATAATTTTCTTTTACTTATTATGTTTCTTAGTTTTTATCTTTGACTTTGTGAATCCATTATTAAGAAAAGGGATTCATAGTATTTCTGTTGTGTATTACATAAATATTTAAAAGAAAAAGAGCCAGTGTTTTTCTGAATACAAAAATAAAGAACTTAAAGGTGTATTTTATTAAAAAGCAATTTTAAACTTAAATTTATTTAAACTTGAGAACTTAAAATTATTAAATATATTTATTTCAGAATATAAATAAATGAAAGTCAGAATTTGGGTAGTTTGGAACTGTTAATATGCAAATTATTCACTTATACATACTGTGTTTAAAAGGGGGAGCCAATATTTTATAGAATATAAATTATTGTTTCATTTTTCATAACTAGTCATTGGTATAGCCATTTTTATCCAACTCTATTCATGTGGTTTAATTGTATAAATGTCTTGCTTTTTTCTCTTTTGATTATTAATATTTCTTGAAATTAATTACAAGATTAAATATATATGTATTATTCTTAATAATTATTCAGGATCTGAGTCTCTAAGGTAATGTCAAAATATGAACCAGACATAGTTTAGTAGTTTTAGAATTTAATTGAGGCTTTTGGAATTTGAAGGAGCACAGGGAGAAGAGAAGCAAGTTGTTGCAGAGGAGTGATACAGGAATAGCAGTTGGTTCTATAATTAAATTTAACCCAAAGAGAATTGCAGGGTCCAGATGACTTATGATAGTCAAAATGTCTCTTATTTCCCTTATTTCACCCTTATCCATTGCTGTTGTGATTAAATCAGGAAGTTAAAGTAAAGGGCAAGACACTCAGGTCAATTACTTCTGTAGTGAAAACTTGAGTCTAATATTATAGGAAACAGTATTTAATGAAGACCTCTATTTAAAATAATAGTTGTTTTAAGTTATTTGGAGGCATAATACTGTATAATTTTTTCTGTATAATATGTTCTCTGGACACCTATATATACACGTATATTTATGTGCCTTATTTTTGTAACTGGGATTTCATTCCTTGAGGTCAAAGATAGCATCATCTCTGTGGCTTACTTATAGTTACCAAAATAGATAGTTTAAATGAGCATATCTCAAGAGACAGCCAACTCAAAACTTAATTAATCCCAAGTGACTTGGAAATTATAATCTTTGTTTAGCATGTGTAAATATAAAAGAGTATTTCTGTGGGATGTACAAAGAGAAGTGAAAGTCAGGTGAAAACAAAAAAAAAAGTGACATTGAATACCAAGAATTTTCAAGATATCTCCCTTGATGCAACACTTTTGATAGGCTAGCACAAACATGGTTTCTAAAGCATAAGTAAAAAAGTAAATTTACATCAGTGTTTCATATTTTATAGGTGTTAATAATAGTACCATAAGAATATTCTCTTCAGCTTAGCTCATTCACAGTCAAAGCAGGAGGAAATATCTTTGTAGGTTCATTTTTTTTTTTCTATTGTAATCTATCATTCCATGGAAGAGTTATCTGTGAAAGAGTTTTAGGAACTTCAGCTTTATCACTATGCAAAAATTCTTAGCAGGAGCAAAATTATATAAAAGAAAAAATATCCACAGTCAATAAGATTCCTAGGCTGTATAGATACAATGACCAAAATCAAAAATAAACAAATGAAAAACAATTTAGAGTTTATTTCAATAAGTCAGTCAAAATGACAGGGTATTATGTAGGTATAGTTACAGTTAATCTTGTCTCTGAGCAATCTAAACATCTAAATTTATAATTTAAAAGCACTTAGCCAACTACTGTCATGTGGAAATACATTTTTAGTTCTGAACATACAGAATTTTCATGGGAGAAGATGTAATATCAGATTACTTTGAGATGGCAGCTAAAATTAATTTCTTTATGAATCATTCAAAATATTTCATGTGTGAGTACCACTGATTTCTGACTTAAAAAGTAAGGTCACATCTCTTATATTTTAATAGCTTAGAGCCTGATGTATTCTGTAATTCAGATATTTTAGAATTTAAGAAGAGAAATAGGTGCCTATACCTGTGTTTCATAGCATCTTCAGGGGACCCTGGGTTAACTTGTTACTTAAGCACATTAATATATCTACAGTAACATGTTGGGATAATCACACTATTAATCACACTAAGTAGAATAAAGTTTGTAACTAGTATATTAATTGGCTGATGATTAAGGTTATGACAATTGTGCAAGAAAGATGTTCCCAGAGCTTTTTTGGATTTTGAAATTATAAAATGTCATAGACATACGTCTAAAATATTTTCCCCTATAGTTTTCAAAATCTGAAGATGTATGTATGTGTGCATATGTATGTGTTGTCTGTCTCTGTCTCTCTCTTCTCTCTCACACATGAACAAACCTTGGAATGAGGAAATAGTTATACTGGAAGACAGCCAAGCTCATTTGATTATGTATTGTCCATGGCTACTTTTGCACTACAATGGCAGAGTTGAATAGTTGTGACAGAAATTTATTATTGTCACCTGGCCCCCATACCCTAAGCCTAATATATTTTATCTGAGCCTTTATAGAAAATGTGTGCTAGCCCTAATACCTCCAGACTTCAGTTATGTTCCTCTTTTAAGACAGTAAGACTGCAATAAATTTATGTTAGCTTAATATTTGTGTAAACTAAACTAAATCAATCAATGAATGAACTTCCATTGTCTGTATAGTATTTTGAAAATAATTTTTTTTAATTTTCAATTAAATTTTATAGTCTAAATATAAAAATAAGCTGTGATTGTTTAATTACATTTTAAAAGGTAAATGAACTTAATTTTTTTTTTGCTTCTTGAAGGTAATATGAATTGTTTCTAGTTGTACAGTTTTAAATTAAATTCCCTGAAACATGTAGGCAAATCTTGAAGTGTCCAATTAAAATAATATGTAATACTACCCAGACATATATTAATATTAATTGTAGCAATAATAATACATATTCAGACCATTATTGGTATTTCAAAGTACAATTAATATTAATTTTTTGTTTAATTTTGATTTTTTAGTTTTAAGTTACAAAGCCACACTAACTTCTCAGTTTGATAATTGGTAAGTTTTTGACCACTTCAGTACTCTTACCTTGAGAACCCCATGAATAGTATGAAAAGGCAAAATGATAGGTTACTGAAAAAGGAAATCCCCAGGTCAGTAGGTGCCCAGTATGCTAATGGAGATCAGTGGAAAAATAACTCCAGAAAGAATGAAGGGATGGAGCCAAAGCAAAAACAATACCCAGTTGTGGATGTGACTGGTGATAGAAGCAAAGTCCAATGCTGTAAAGAGCAATATTGATAGGAACTTGAAATGTTAGGTCCATGAATCAAGGCAAATTGGAAGTGGTCAAACAGGAGATGGCAAGAGTGAGCATCGACATTCTAGGAATCAGCAAACTAAAATGGACTGGAATGGGTGAATTTAACTCAGATGACCATTATATCTACTACTGTGGGCAGGAATCCCTTAGAAGAAATGAACTAGCCATCATGGTCAACAAAAGACTCCAAAATGCACTACTTGGATGCAATCTCAAAAATGACAAAATGATCTCTGTTCATTTCCAAGGAAAACCATTCAATATCATGGTAATCCAAGCCTATGCCCCAACCAGTAACGCTGAAGAAGCTGAAGGGGAATGGTTCTATGAAGACCTACAAGACCTTTTAGAGCTAACACCCAAAAAGGATGTCCTTTTCATTGCAGGGGACTGGAATGCAAAAGTAGGAAGTCAAGAAACACCTGGAGTAACAGGCAAATTTGACCTTGGAGTACGGAATGAAGCAGGGAAAAGGCTAATAGAGTTTTGCCAAGAGAACACACTGGTCATAGCAAACACCCTCTTCCAACAAAGCAAGAGAAGACTACACATGAACATCACCAGATGCTCAGTGCCGAAATCAGATTGATTATATTCTTTGCAGCCAAATATGGAGAAGAAGGTCTATACAGTCAGCAAAAACAAGACCAGGAGCTGACTGTGGCTCAGATCATGAACTCGTTATTGCCAAATTCAGACTTAAATTGAAGAAAGTAGGGAAAACCACAACAGAATGGGAAAGACTAGAGATCTCTTCAAGAAAATGAGAGATACCAAGGGGACTTTTCTTGCAAAGTTGGGTTTGATAAAGGACAGAAATGGTATGGACCTAACAGAAGCAGAAGATATTAAGAAGAGGTGGCAAGAATACACAGAAGAACTGTACAAAAAAGATCTTCACGACCCAGATAATCACGATGGTGTGATCACTCACCTAGAGCCAGACATCCTGGAATGCAAAGTCAAGTGGGCCTTAGAATGCATCAATATGAACAAAGCTACTGGAGGTTATGGAATTCCAGTTGAGCTGTTTCAAATCCTGAAAGATGATGCTGTGAAAGTGCTGCGCTCAATATGCCAGCAAATTTGGAAAACTCAGCAGTGGCCACAGGACTGGAAAAGGTAAGTTTTCATTCCAATACCAAAGAAAGTCAATGCCAAAGAATGCTCAAACTACTGCACAATTGCACTCATCTCACACGCTGGTAAAGTAATGCACAAAATTCTCCAAGCCAGCCTTCAGCAATACGTGAACCGTGAACTTCCAGATGTTCAAGCTGGTTTTAGAAAAGGCAGAGGAACCAGAGATCAAATTGCCAACATCCAATGGATCATCATAAAAGCAAGAGCGTTCCAGAAAAAACATCTACTTCTGCTTTATTGACTATGCCAAAGCCTTTGACTGTGTGGATCACAATAAACTGTGGAAAATTCTGAAAGAGATGGAAATACCAGACCACCTGACCTGCCTCCTGAGAAACCTATATGCAGGTCAAGAAGCAACAGTTAGAACTGGACATGGAACAACAGACTGATTCCAAATAGGAAAAGAAGTATGTCAAGGCTGTATATTGTCACCCTGATTATTTAACTTATATGCAGAGTACATCATGAGAAATGCTGGGCTGTAAGAAGCACAAGCTGGAATCAAGATTGTTGGGAGAAATATCAATAACCTCAGATATGCAGATGATACCACCCTTATGGCAGAAAGTGAAGAGGAACTAAAGAGCCTCTTGATGAAAGTGAAAGAGGAGAGTGAAAAAGTTGGCTTAAAGCTCAACATTCAGAACACTAAGATCATGGCATCCAGTCCCATCACTTCATGGGAAATAGATGGGGAAACAGCATCAGACTTTATTTTTCTGGGCTCCCAAATCACTGCAGATGATGATTGCAGCCATGAAATTAAAAGATGCTTACTCCTTGGAAGGAAAGTTATAAACCAACCTAGATAGCATATTAAAAAGCAGAGACATTACTTTGCCAACAAAGGTCCGTCTAGTCAAGGCTATAATTTTTCTAGTGGTCATGTATGGATGTGAGAATTGGACTGTGAAGAAAGCTGAGCGCCGAAGAATTGATGCTTTTGAACTGTGGTGTTGGAGAAGACTCTTGAGAGTCCCTTGGACTGCAAGGAGATCCAACCAGTCCATCCTAAAGGAGATCAGTCCTGGGTGTTCATCGGAAGGACTGATGCTGAAGCTGAAGCTCCAATACCTTGGCCACCTCATGCAAAGAGTTGACTCATTGGGAAAGACCCTGATGCTGGAAGGGATTGGGGGCAGGAGGAGAAGGGGACGACAGAGGATGAGATGGCTGGATGGCATCACCAACTCGAGTTTGAGTAAACTCCGGGAGTTGGTGATGGACAGGGAGGCCTGGCGTGCTGCGATTCATGGGGTCGCAAAGAGTTGGACACGACTGAGTGACTGAACTGAACTGAACTGAAGTTTTTGACCTTATTAAGTTTTGTGCTGGTGCTCGGTGACTAGATCATGTCAAAGTTTCTGCAACCCCATGGACTGTAACCCACTAGGCTCCTCTGTCCATGCAGTTTTGTCCATGTCAAGAATACTGGAGTGGTTTGCCATTTTCTTCTCCAGGGAATCTTCCCAACTCAAGAATCGAACCTGTGTCTTCTGTGTTGGCAGGTGAATCCTTTACCGCCAGTTGACCTGTGAAACCACAATTTGGGCCCTTCTAAAAGTTAAAATCATTAGAAAGTTATTTAAAAACTAAATTGGATGACTTTCTCCTTTTTTTTTGCTTATAGGATTAGCTTCATGCAACTCAGAGGTCACAGTCCCTATGAATTCTCCTCGGCAGAGGTGCTCACTGCCCTTTCTGTGTGTCTAACACTCTGTTGTCTCTGTGTATCTCCTAAGAGTCTATATGTCATGATTATTTGTTTATATAAACTGTCCTGCTTTCCTCACTATTTTTAAATTTAGCACCTGGCCTGGTATCTGGCACATAAGACACAATGCTCAATAAATGTTTTTTTAATATATGGGTCTCTTGTTCTTAAAAGAATATTCCTACTTTTCCTTAAAATCTTTTTTCTCCAACATTTATATAAATATACATCAACTATTTATTTACTCAATGAATGGTGGTTTTTAGATTTATTCATTTAATTAAAGTTTACAGAGAATGTAGTCAGAGCACTGCCCCAGGCATAGACGTGTATGCTCTTTTCTCTTGGGAGAAGGCCCTTGCTGAAAGAAAACAATGTTCCTTAGAAGATGAGTCCCACCTCCAAGTATGATTCCTTGTTTGTCACCATAACACCTCGTACTCTTCACCTCCTGCCAGAAGGGGGCATCCTGTTAGACATGGAATTTTTCCACATTATCTTAAAGCATGTAAACTTGATCTTGTAATTCTGCATATACATGAAGTCAGACTCACACATTGAACAAAAGTGTCAGTATTTCTTGTATTAAAGAAAGATGGTTGTATCCCAAAGGGCAAACTTTTAACATTCATTTTACAGTTTAGTGGAATTTGGTGGGGGTTTTGTTCTTGTTGATTGGTTGTTTTTGTTTTTTATTTTCCTTGTGGCAAGTGAGCGTAGTTCTAAAAGTTGAAGCTGATTTCTCACCCCTAGTAAATGGAAACCCAAAAAACTGCCAGTGACTTGAATGGTGTTTTACTCATCTGGATCCAGCAAATTTTTGCTGCCTGTGTCTGGACCACCTCAAATTTGTCCACCTAATTCATCTTTTCAAATACATGTATCTTGGCTAGTCAGCTAGCCAACCTTATCTTTCAACAACATAGTTCATAATGTGTTCAAAAGCTTGTACTAGACAGTTTCCTCACCATTAGAGTACCTCCTACATATTTAAGTTTCTTTCTCTCACATGTTGATTATCTACACTCCTTGAATTCACTTTATACTGGTAAGCTGCTATGATCTACAGTATTCCATCATTATTTCTAGTTAGAATATTTATTCTGGTGAGCACATATTTGCAGGTAAAGGTGGCTTTTTGTTGTTGTTATTATTAAAGGAACACATATGTTTAACTCCCTTGGGGCCTACTTCTTAATTGACAAGATGAGAAAAGTCATCATGGAATAGGAATAACTGATCCTTAGTATCATTTCTCCCATTGTATCCCTTTCTCTATATTCTTCTTCTTAACTTTCAAAAACGTGTAATTTTATTTCTTTCAGTTGGAGATAGATAATCTTTGAATTTTATCTTAACCCTCCAGTCCCACTTTCTCACACTGCCTATATTCTGATCAGCCAGTCATACTATAAAGGTCTTCTCAGGATTTATTGGTCCTCTGCTCCCTCTGTACTTTCTGTTAAGCTTTTTGTTCCCACATCTGACCAACATGTATGTTATCTTCTCCAAGAAAACTGTCAAAATCACCCAAGATGGAATTAACCGTTATGATCTCTCTCATTGTCACATGTTGTCATCCTGTTAATGTCAGATTGTTTAAACAGCTCTGCAGCCGATGAGAAATGGGCTTTTGAGTTAGATGACTTGAATTCAGGTCACATTTCCACCACTTACTGAATGAAACACCTTGGGCTAGTCACTGAATCCCTTCATTTTTTAACCTATCACATGAGGTAATAATAACTAGTTCAAGTAGTTGTTAAGAGAATCCAATAAAACATCATGTATAAATGCAACCTATAAATGATAAAGTTCTTTGTAAGTGTTAGATAATCTTAAATTTGAATTGAAAGATGGAGCCCTTAGGAAGATGTAGATACTGTCTTGTTACTTATACTCCTGAGTGCTAACACTGTCCTTTACTCATACAAGGAGTTTTCAAATGAGTTGATTTGATTATGAATTTCTTGCCAGATACAAAAAGGAAAAAAACAATCACATCTCATTTGAGATACATGCTTGTAAAATACTTGCTTTATGCATATATAGCCTGAGTTATTTGTAGCATTGCTAGATAAATTTGGCTTTCTTAAGCT
The DNA here is from genome assembly GCF_019320065.1 of Cervus canadensis. Taxonomy (NCBI): domain Eukaryota; kingdom Metazoa; phylum Chordata; class Mammalia; order Artiodactyla; family Cervidae; genus Cervus; species Cervus canadensis. Next base: position 74,031,151 of record NC_057394.1, on the reverse strand, counting down.
TATGGCTAAAGTTGTACAAAATCACATTTATTGCTTTCACCTTAGAATTTCAAAAATAAGCGCTTTTTTATTTAGAGAATGTGCAAGGATAATGTCATCAGACAGTGTCTTTATTTTCAATAGCTCTATTAAATGTCTCAATATCTCTATATATCTTCACTGTGTATCTCTAATAAAAAATCCATTTGTCTTAGTAATACTTAATTGTTAACACTTAGAAAAAGTGCCAACCAAAATGATTATAAAGTTTTTGAAAGGTGATAAGTCTTCCAAAATTGTCTCTGCTTGTGTTCTCATGGCAAAACTAGGTTTTCATTTTTGTTTCTTTTTTTTTTTTTTTTTTTTGAGGAGGATCCATTATCATTCTGTTCATTCTAATTACATCTCATTAGTAAAGGTGCAAAGATCTAGTGACCTGAAATCACAATGGCCATTTTCAAAGTTCCCAGAATACTGTTTTTCAAATTGCAGTCTGACTATCCTGTCGTTTTATTATCACTTCCTTGAACAAAAGCATTGATGGAGCATTTGTTTATATTCTTCTTATTATGGAATGATAGCATATATTTGGGTAAAAATACGAATATTCTTGTTACATGCAGTTCTTTAGAAGTTCATTTAAAATTAGTCTGTGAGAAATGAATATAATTGCATATTTTTTTCTGATTTGTAAAAACTGTATTTCAAAACTCTAGTACACAGAATATATGGTGAATAATTCTGTGTATAATCAATCATTATATAGCCATGTAACCTAATACTTCACTATATAGCCTTACAATCTAAAATCTAAATTGATATGGAGTATACATTTTAATTTTGATTCTTCTACTATGCATAGCTCTTTGGCCTTCTACTTAGTTTTTCTTTGTCTGAATTTCAAATAGTTGAGTAGCCAACAGGTGATAAACATCCCATTAATCTTTCTGACTCTATCTCCTGAGCATTAGAATCGCTGATCAATTACAACAATTGTCTCTTAAATGAGCTTTTCACATCTGCCTCTTATTTCATTAGTTAGCTGTCTGCCCAAAGATCTGATAAAATGGAATACTAATGCCTTTTTACAACTTGTTCTGTAGGTCTGCACATTAAGGGTAGAGTTGTTAGCAGAATGGGCACAAAAGGGTATTTATCCACTCCCTACAATAAATATACATGCTAGTGTCTGGAAGACATTTGAGACTCTTTACTAAAATCACCTTAAGAAGAGAAAAATAACTGGTTCACTTTAGCTAGCTATTTAGCAACAGCTAATGTAAGATCAGGCTTCCCTGGTAGCATGGCATTTCTTATTATGCAGTGCTTTTACTGATTATATTTGTCTTCATAGAAAAATGAGTATTAATTTAGTTAATTTTAGAAACAGTTAAAAACTTTTAAAAATATATTTTAAATTAGCAAACATCGTGATTAACATACTCTCCTCCAGAGATTGTTATTAATCGTTGGTTACATCTTTCTCTATATGTTAAAAATACTACCCAGTCATGACCTGCCTTCTCTTCATATACAGCAGTCATCCTTTTAATGGAAAAAAAGTTGATGAATAATATATATAATCAACATTTAGACTGTTTTTAAGAAGAGTATTTCTTACATGTAGAATGGTAATAATAATAGTATGTCACAAAATATCATGAGAATTAAATGAGTTATTTGTACATAAGGCGGTTAACACAGTACCCAGCACATAGCACGTGATCAATGAGTAGTAGCCATTATTACATTGAATTCTTGTTTCTTCTGACTTCTATTCAGAGACTTTGGAAGCAGAACAATGGAATATTTTATTTTATAAGTATTGTGTAACATGTTAATTGTATGAGAAATTCATTTTTTAATATTTCAAAATTCATTTACAACCATTGACAACCTATGGGTAGTTACCTATAATAAAGTAAAAATTATTTTAAATTTGTCTTTTGGAAGAAAAGTTAGATAGATTTTCAGTGATTATTATTCTGTGTTTCTGAGACAATCACATTGTAAATGTCATTGGAATAAAAGGAGCTCTAACTGGCTTATCAGTTTTGAAAGCTACCCATGCCTTGTTTAAATATAAGAAATGCCTTGACCAAATAAATAACCCAAGTCTGAGGTCAATTTTTACATATTTTTCATATCTTCTTGAAATATCTGTATATGTTGAAATTAATGCTATAAGAATGTGTTAGTATCTCCATTTTATTTTAGGAATTCTATTTTTTAAAAATGTTTTATAAGTTAAAACTACATAATGAATTAACTTAGAATGATGATTTCTACCACTGTTATTTCATTTTATTTTAACCTTTCTTTTTTGTAGGCCTCGTTTGTATGAAGTCCAGCACATCTGTAGTTGAGCTTGTTATGCTGCTTTGTTCTCAGGTATGAAATCTTAATCACGTGATTGCATTAAACTACATGAGGATTGCTTTATGTCATTAAACAGGAGAATGGAAGTAAATATATATGTATATGTTTATGTATTTTAAAATGTCTATTATCTCATAGATGAAGAAAATAAATTGAGATATGTATTTATGTAAATGATCTTGCTATGCAAATATTGATTTAATCTCCCTCCTTCCCCCCTCCTTTTAGCTGTCTTATTATTTTCCATCTCACCTAGCCTTCTATTGTTCCTTATTTTTTAATTTCTGCAAATATATACATAATTTGTTATAGCTATGTTGATACCCTTCTTTACATCCATCTTTTTTAAATAATAGAGTAGTATTTATAATTTTGATGTTCGTTGTTAATTATATGGTTTCTTTTTCACTATTAGAGATAATGCAAACTGGAGGTTGTTTTTTTAAGGCAGTAGCCAGAGTATAAAACACAGCTGATCAGCGAGGGGTTTTTGATATGGTACATTGCTGCTTTCCCTTTTTTAATATAATTTATATATTTCAGTATAAAATCTAAAAATCTACTCATACTATTTATCTTTAATAGTCAGAATTAAAAATAGAATTATAATTTCTGGCTATTGTTTTTTTAAGCAATTAGAAGAAAATAGTATGTAACATTTTTCTGATAACCAAAATAGGGACCTAAGGGTCTTTCTTTTCGCCAACTCTGCCAAGTCTCCTGGTGGTCCTGATTTTCACATAAGTATTAAATATTTTGTAATATGAGAATGAAAAAAGAACTTATGTATGTTTGTAATAAGTAATTTTTACATCCTAATTTCCTCAGTAGAAAGGAAAATGTGTATATACTGTTTCTAGTTACTGACCTGAGGTCTGACTAAAACCACAACTAACTTCCAAATAAACAGCAATAGGGCTTCAACCAATCCTTTAAAGCATCAACAAAAGTAAAGCAACCAAAACTTACCTATTATTTTTCAGTCTTCAGGTTTACTTTCTTCAAGAATATATTCATAGGGAAATCATTAGATCCATTTTCCACTTTTCATCCAGATATGTAAATAAGGAAGATGTTAAAGGACACAGCATCCCTGGCAGGAGTTCATCTGCAGGACATTTGAGAATTGTCACCCAAAGCCAGAGTCCTGAGTTCAAGAGACATTCTGTGAAATCTGTCTGGAACTCGTAGGGTCTTGGTGATGCCTGTTTGAAAGAAATGGTTTCATGGGGGAAAATAATGTAAAATTCCTTCTTCCTTAGCTCCTGGTTTCACTGCAGTTCAGAGAAATAAAGAAGAATGTAGCATTAGGGTCTAGTGTCTTTGATGGCCTCATCATCTAATCATAGGTTTAACATTACTCATTTGCTGGCTCCAGGAATTCCTGCCATTAAGGGCCCTAGAGATGAAACTTTGCCTCAGTTATTGATTGAAAGGAAGAGTGAGAAATTTAAGCTCTCTATGCAGTGTTTCAGCAAAGCTGTATTATAAACATGTCTCTCAACTTGATTTTTAGGTTGAATGTCTAAAATAATTCAGTGTGTTTTAAATATTTAAGTGGTTAATTGATTAAAAATACCTCGTTTAAATGGTTTAAAAATGACTTTATTAAAAAAAAAAAAAAGCTCCAGTTGTTTCATTTTCTATTAAACTGAAAAATTTTACTTTCCACAAAATATTTTTAAAGAAACAACTGATAAGCAAATCAGTAATCTTCCTTTGATGCAATTCAGGTGGGAAGAATTCACCGTTCTGCTTTAAAATTAGCTTATAAAAACATCTTTTCCAGATAATTCATTGTTGGACAGATATATAAAACCTTGGCTTTGAGGACACACAAAAAAATGGACAGGTCTTCAGAATTTCTTAAAATAATCTGCCATTTTCTCCACGACTCAAATTCATGATGATTTATACCCTGTTTTCATCCATTAGCCAGACAACATAGCAGTAGCAGACTTCTGATAAAGAGAGATAAATATAGTTGCGGGTGCTGTGGAGATTGCTTAGCAAGCAGCTCTCTCCAATGCTGAAATCTCTCCGTCAGGCCTTAATGCATTTCTTTGACAATGGAGCTGATCCCTATAGAATTTGCATGGTTCTGTAGGCTTTTTTTTGGTGCCAACGCAGAGGCAATCCTGAGGAATCCTTAAAACAGCAGAGTTTTGAGTTGTTTTTCTTCTGTTTTACAGTTAACCCTTTGCAAATGTTGATATAGCTCCATGTTATGATCAGCAATTATTAGTACTAATAAAATAGCTGGAAATCTGAATGAGTAACTATCTTGATGGACTGCATGAATAAGTTTTTCCCACAGTGGGAAACACAACAAAGATGTTATCCACACTGTGGTTTAATTATTGGTTAAAATAAATTTTCAATGCAAATGGAATTTTCTGGTTTATTTATCTGCTTAGAATGTGTTTTTTCCCCTAAATTTGGATAAAACATGGAAAGATAACATTTTGTTTGGAGAAAACAGGTAGTGAAGAACTGAAAAAGGAAAGGTAAATGCAGCATTTCTCACAGTATTTGTTTTTCTTTCATTAGATGCCTTTATTTTGATGCTTTTGATTTCGGAAACTTCATGTTAACTACCACATATTATTAAGTCTATCAGCTTTTCTTTCCTTTTTATCTTGAGCTCTTGCATAAACTTATTATTGCCAGTGGTTTGTGTGCAAAATATGGTCTAAATTTACATGAGATCATATTACAAGTGTCTGAAGGTACTTGTCAAGGATAATTCAGTTCATATGGACAGTCTTTTAAACTCTAAGGAACATGCCAGTGGAATTTTAGGTCTCTTGAAAAACATATTTTAAGTTCTAAGATGCTATTAGCATTATCGTTATATTGCATTAATTGTTCCACAGATAGTCAAAAACTTTTTTTACTGTATATGGAGTTTTCTTCCTATAAATCTCATGACATAAAAGTGAATTTCAAGATTTACCTATTCTTCTTTTCTTTCAATTTGTTTTTAAAATGCACTTAGTAGTATCTTTTTTTAAAAATTAAGAGTAGAATGAACTGGAGTAAAATAATATAAAGTGTCTTGAAAAGTCAGTGCTTAATCAGTGAATACAGTGTTTCCTCCAGAGTTCTTCAGTATCTCACAGGTCTACTATTGTCCTCTGTCAACTTTTTTAATTTTCACAATCAGATGTGGTTGAGATGCTTTTCATTATTCTGTATATGTACCTTATTTTTCTATTACATTATTCTGAGTGTATTATGTTCTTTGATGAAGAGCAGATTGAGTTTTCAAGTAAACTTTTTAAGGTACTATAATAGTTTCTAATTATTTCCAGATTTTTTTTAGGAAGTCTCCATCAGAGGTACTCCAGGAAAAATTGAGTGATGTTATCCCATAGGATTTCTTTAAGTTTTCATAAGTAAAGCTTAGCAGATGTCACTTGCATTTTTCTGTGCCTTATCTGTCAATAAAAAATGTTTTATAAATTGAGAGACTTTTATGTAAAAAAAAAATGTCTCTCAGTATTTCTGAGTACTTTTCTGACTTGAAACACTGATTAAGCAAATGTATGCTTAATAAATCATTTTTATTCTCGTTAAAAACCCCAAAATATATAAGTAACATAAAGTAGAAGTCAGTCTTGCAAGTCTCTTTAAGATCTGTGTATGAAGTTACTAACGTGAATTATTTTGTGGTCTTGTTTGCCTTTATTCTTTTTTAAACACATCATATACTTAAAGAAAAAGAGTTCTAGTGACTTCACTGATGTGATCAAGGCCATAACCCAGGACTTCTAAACACAGCACTTACAAAGGAACCACAACTAAAGAACTATGTTCCTGTTTTTAAATGATTTAGCCTTTGAACTTTTAATTTTTTTTATTTTTTCTTCAATTTGATACAGTTTAATCAGATGGTACAGAGGAAAAGACATACTTTTCTTCTTCTAAGTATAATAAACCTAAGACTGAGGTGCAAAGACATAGATAAGATGAATATAGAGGCCTACTAAAGAATATTTCTTCATAAGTACTCAATATTTAAAGAGTTTTTGTTGTTTAAAATAAGATGATAAATTTAAGGAAAATATACATGAACTACATTTTTTCAAACACCTTTCAAAATATGAAATCTTACTAATTATCATGGTGAAATTATGTCACATTGAATTATTTAGTTACAACTTTTTCTATTTTAGCTTTGTAATCTTTGTTAAAGATCTATTGATATATTTTTCTATTTCATAGAATCTAGTGTTCTCCATGAAACTTGCCTGTTAGTCTAGCTGAATTTGAAATGAAGGAAGAATAAAAAGTAGTGACTTGATATTTTAAATGGAATATCATCAAGTTGACAACTATATGTGGTACAGAAAATTGATCCTGTAAACTATAAAAATAAGATTTTCATGAAAGGCTTTAATAAGATGGACTAAAGACGTACCTTTTGAAGTTAATAGACTTTCTACACAGCCTAAGCAGGCAAGGAGATTCAGTCTAAACAAAGGTCTGGAGAGAAATGAAATGAACCTGTATGTGTTCAGACCAGTGACCAGCCTCATTTCGGAGTGTATCAGAAATTAAGTAGGAGACATGTATTTATTTGGATTTATTTGTAATACAGGTAGTTACCCATTTCCATGTAGTACATCTCAAAAAGTAGTTTCTCATATAAAAGATTATAGTAAGTTAATAGCCTAGAGTTGAGATTGATAAGAAACATCTCACTTGTAAATAGTCACTTCAGTAGTCCATGTTGTTTCCTGTTAGCATTTCTGCCTATGTTTTTTAAAGGAATAAAGCCACTGTTTTATTCCTGAATATCTAAGAAATCCCTGCCTTTTTCTCTGGACCATGCCTAACCTAGCCCCAGCTTTTATCTGTGGTATAATGTCATCTCAAAGTTAAAGGAGCAAATCAGGCATTTAAAGATTCTTGGAATTAATATGGTTGTATCGTCTTTGTTGCAAGAAACTTTTAATATATCCTAAGTATAAATAAAATTTAAGCAGGAAATTGAAAATGTTGTAGCATATATAGAGCATTCTCAATATGGGTCATAATAATCACTTTCAATTATTAGAAAATAGGGAGAAAATTATACAATGAAATGTATACATTCCAAAAAAAAAGCTTTTAGTAAGTATTACTACTAAAGTATTACTAAGTGTTTGTAATCAGAAAATGTGTATTTAATGTGTCTTGGGGAGAATGCTACTGAACAATCACAGCAATAATTGTCTACCCAATTATTTACACCATCTTCTGTGAAAATTTAATCAAAGATTTAAAGAGCATGGAATTCAAATTACTTTAGATCACTTCCATGAAGTCTTAGTGGGCAAACTCCAGGAGGTAGTTAAGGACAGGGAAGCCTGGTGTGCTGCAGTCCGTGGGGTCGCAAAGACTCAGACAGGATTTAGGGACTGAACTGCAACAGCAGTAGCATAGGGCCTTTTATTGTTGATTTCTTTTATTTCAGCTCTGGAGAAATTGGCAGGTATATTTTGAGCTGGTCACTTTTCTGTTGTAAAATATTTTTAAGCTACCTTAATGTGTATGATACTTGTACATGATACAGCACTTCAGTCCTTGATAATGATTAGTTCATATCCAACCTGAATTATCAACACAGAAGGAAAGTGACGGCTAAACTTAAGTGCTGGGCTCATCTGTGTGAAAATGGTACTAATATAAGAGAAACAACAGTTATTTTCCTATGTATGAATTCTCATCAATTTTTGCGACAATTGGGACAAAAAGAAATTGGTAAGCCTTGGCCTCCTGCAGGATAGTCTTTAAGAGTGCTACACATGGACACAGATCTCTATGGACACTGATAGACCACTTGCCTGAACTAAAACTCCTTTCCATACTTGGCTATAATGTCCACCCCTTTCCTCTTTTACCTGTTTTGGTTTGTTTGTTTTCTTCTTATTTTTATTTTTCTATATTTGCATCATATAAATTCTTCAGGGGCATTACAACAATTTGAAAAATAGTGAAAACAGCAGTATATATTTCATTGTCCTTCCATTTTGTATATTCTCTTGCTCTTTGGTGGATATTTTCTGCTTAATCCTACATACTTCAACATACTTTATTTTATAATAAGTTATATAAAATATTTTATAATAGATAATTTTATTTGTCCTCTTTTTCTTCCCTTGCATATTTCTTCATGATCATTTTTTTTCTGTGGTTTTGTTGTTGTTGTTAAATAATTATAGACTCATAGGAAGTTGCAAAAATAGTACACAGAATCCAATGTGTCCTTTCCCCAGCCTTCTCCAATAGCACCATCTTATATAAATGTAATACAGTGTCAATAGAAGGAAATTAATACTGGTATAATACTTTTAACTAGATTACAGACATTTTTCAGCTTTCACTATCCTTTCCATCATTCATTTGTGTGTGTGCTATTTCATTCCTATCAGTGCTGTTTTATTCCTTATATTGATGTAACCACTACCACTATCAAAATATAAAATTCAGAATTATTACTATTACTTCATATCTTCCAAGTTATTTCAAACTCTTTTCTTTCATGAAACTTTTCAGGTTTATTGTTATATGATTTTAACCAATCCATCCTTGCTTTTTACATTTGAAATACATATATCTAGACAGGAAATATAAGTCCCTGTTTACATGTTTTAATTAGATGCTCTTATAGGTGATAAAGGCATGATATTCTTTATCCATTACACTGGCGTTTCCTTTAGAGTAAGCATCATGCCAACAATTCCTCATTATTGAAAGCATTTCATTCAGCCAATGGAGAAAATAAGTTTTGTATGGTTTCATCAGTATATTTATTTCACATTAATTGAGATCCCTTTGAATTGTAGAATTTTTTTAAACTATGCAAAAAGAAAGACTAAACTTAAGGATGACAAAGCCTTAGAGTCTTTCAAGGTTGTAAATGAATGTTATTAATTTAATTATGCTATACATTTACACTATAAAAAACCATTTTATTTTTATGTTGCCAGTGATGTTTTTTGTTTCGCTCCTTACCATGCCGTCCACACCTTGCAGTGTCCAGCACTTAGTATAGATATTTATTAATTACTTACAGAGTTAATTCTTTGAATATTGTGAATAATGTTGCTATTAACATAGACCTTCAAGTTATCTGAGTCTCTGTTGTCACTTCTTTTAGGCTTATACCTTTAGGTATCAGTGTATAATTGAGTAGAATTGTTGAGTCATTTGGTAATTCTGTGTTTAATTTTTTGAGGAACTGCCAGTTTTCCACCAAGTCTGTATCATTTTATATTTCTATGAGGAATAAACCAGGGTTCCAATTTTCTCCATGTCCTCTCCAACACTATTATTTTTTCTCTCTCTCTCTCCCTCTTTATTTTTGGTTTGTTTATTTGTTGTTTTTGAAATTATAGCCCTTCCTGATGAGTATGAAGTAGTATCTCATTGTGATTTTTATTTATGTTTTCTTGATGACTAGTGGTATTGACATCTTTTCATATGCCTGTTCAAATCCTTTCTTCTTTTTAATTGAATGTTTTGTTGTTGAGTTGAAAGTGTTATTCTGGACATTAAATCCTTATCAAGTATATGATTTGCAAAGATGTTCTCTGATTCTGTAGGTTATTTATTTTCGTTCTCTTAATAGTGTCCTTTGATCCACAAAAGTTTCTAATTTAATGATGTCCAGTTTATCAACTTTTGTTATTGTTACCTATGCTTTTGATATCATGTTTTTGAACCTATGGCCAAGTTCAAGCTCATGGAAATTTCCCCCTTTATTCTCTGCTGATAGTTTTGTTATTTTAGGGCCTCAATTTAGATCTTTGATTCATTTTGAGTAATTTTTTATATCCAGTATGTATAGCGATACAAATTTATCCTTTAGCAAATGATTATCCATTTTTCCTAGCACCATTTGCTAAAGAGACTATCCTTTTCCCATCAACGGATCTTGGTACTCTTGTTGAAAATCAGTTGAGCATAGATGCTCATGATGATTTTTAATGCAAAAGTAGTCCCCAAAAATTAAGCACAATTTAAAAATAAGAATTAGAGGTTTGAATAAAATTTCCCATTACCTCTTTTTTTCACTACCCAGGAGTAGTAAAAAAGTATCATTTAATATATATCGTTTCAAATTATATTTCTACACATAAATGCAAAATTGTCACTAGTATAAGCAAAAATTGCTGTTGTAACAGCAATAGCTTACAAATTACTTTTCCCAGTTGATAATCTAGATTTGAGTTGAGTTCAGTTGCTCAGTCGTGTCCGACTGTTTGCGACCCCATGAATCGCAGCACACCAGGCCTCCCTGTCCATCACCAACTCCCGGAGTTTACTCAGACCCATGTCCATCGAGTCGGTGATGCCATCCAGCCATCTCATCCTCTGTCATCCCCTTCTCCTCCTGCCCCCAATCCCTCCCACCATCAGGGTCTTCTCCAATGAGTCAACTCTTCGCATGAGGTAGCCAAAGTATTAGAGTTTCAGCTTCAGCATCTGTCCTTCCAATGAACAGCCAGGACTGATCTCCTTTAGGATGGACTGGTTGGATCTCCTTGCAGTCCAAGGGACTCTCAAGAGTCTTCTCCAATACCACAGTTCAAAAGCATCAATTTTTCAGCGCTCAGCTTTCTTCGCAGTCCAACTCTCACATCTGTACATGACCACTGGAAAAACCATAGCCTTGACTAGATGGACCTTTGTTGGCAAAGTAACGTCTCTGCTTTTTAATATGCTGTCTAGGTTGGTCATAACTTTCCTTCCAAGGAGTAAGCATCTTTTAATTTCATGGCTGCAGTCACGTAGTGCTGTCCAATCAAAATATGATGTGAGCCACATATGACTTTAAATTTTCTAAAACTATATTTTAAAAAGTGAAAAAGAGTAGGTGAGATTAATTTTAATAGTATATTTCATGTAACCTAAATATAATTTCAGCATGCATGTAACCAATATAAAAGTATTTAAAATGAGGTATTTTACATTCCTTTTTTCCTTAGCCTTTCAAATCAGGCATAGAACGTTTATCAGGTCACACTAACCACATTTCAGGTGCTTATAATAGCTGCATGTGATGTAGATTCTGTATTGGTCAGTACAGCTCTTTCTTCATATATGGACATCTATGCTTTTCTTTTTTTTTTTTTAAATGTTAATGTAGTCTAAAAATAGAACTAGGTATTCCAGAAGTCCAGAATATTGTAGGTCTTCAAGCAAAGATCAGCTAATTGTGTCAAAGATTCTTGCCCTGGTTAAAAAGGACAGGCAATACATCAGTTTCTGTGCAACACTAAAATTCTAATGGCTTATCCACCTATAATTGCATTGTTATTCATGAATAAATATAAAATATCCTACTGTAACTGTACATAACTCTGCTTCATGGTAATAAAGCACAAACAGGGTTTTAACATTCCAGATTTAATACTAGAACTTCCTTCTGTTTTTAAATGGTAGCATAGATAAATGCTATGGGATATTTTTGGGTATAATTTGTATATAACTAAGTTATATATGTATATAAATAAATGGGGTACTTTATTATTTTGCCAAGGTGTTAATTGAGATCATGTGTGCTACTTGTTTGCTATATGGGAATGAATAAGCCAAGCAGACAACGAAGCATCAACAGCTCAGTCCTGAATGGTTACTTCCCCATTTATTGTTGAAAATAAGGAAATGTTCACAATGGTTTCTTGCTTCTATATAAGTATAGAAGGTAGCCACAAAGTATTAGTACATAAAAGGTCTCAGAAAATACATCTTGAGAAACATTAAATGTCTATTTTATCTTTGGTTTATCTGTGAACATATTTGACAAGCTAAACTTGCATTGTAGTTTAATATAATAATACCCAGCACTTTTATGATAGTTCCATACAGTCTAGAGCTCTTAATTCTAAAGGTATCATTTCTCTTATATTCATATTTTAATGTATCTTATTTTTTCTCTTTTTTCTGGCCAAGTATCTCAACTTATAAAGTTTTCAGGATCACTCTGCTGATACACCTATTCTTAGCTCTAGAAAAACGTAACATTCAAAGATGATCATCGAGTGGTATGAACAGTATTATATAATTTAAGATAAAATAGTATATCAGTCAAGACTTCACTCTTAAGTGTTCTGTTAAATGTAAATTATCTTTTTTATCATAAATCATTGATATTAGAGAAAGAGATTCCTTGTTATTTCATTGACTTACAGACCAGTAGGATTTTGTTTTATTGGTTTTAAGTTTTAAAAGTTCTTTTTCTTCAAAACTACATTCTAAAACCCTATTCTAGCTTTTACTCTTTTCCTACCTATGTAAATCTTAAAATATGAAACATTTTCTTAATTGATAAAGTTGGCATTTCCTTTATTTCTTCTGATCATCTCTGGTAGCAGGTAGTAAAGAAGGAGTGTCCTCTCAAGTTTAGCTGAATATAAATTTGCTTGTATGTTGTATATGTTCATAGATATAGAAAATGCTGTTTAAAAATATATATTGTAAACCAGACTAGATTATTTTTCATTATGAATACAGGCATAAGTATGTATATGTATATATATTCATAAGATTATTATTAAAAGTTGTATTAATTTTACTACACAATTCAGCAATCCACTGAGATCCTACGTAACCTCATTATATTTATCTTTGTACAATACACCAACTCTTCTTTTAGTGATCAACTAGATATATTTCCATGTTGCCTAGTGATTTTTCTATTATTGACCTTCATATCAATAATCTGTTTGTACTAATCATTGATTATTCATTTCTTACATTCAGGTTTTCCTACAATGCTTTCTGTAAACGGTTCATAAAAATAAGCAATGAAATTTTTTTTTAAAAATCTATACTTTGAGTACTTGCTTATTTTTCCATTAATTTTTTTTGCATACATTGAAAACATTGCTCATTTCTGTTTTTCTCTCTGCATAGTATTTTTCTACTTCAGTCCTTGTACTTAACAATTTTTCTTATTGAACAGAATTTATAAGCATGCCGGTTATAATGAACATGTTATAAAGTTGTTTTGAGGAACATACCTATTTCTTTTATTGGCAACTAATGATAAATAGGCATTAAAGATATAGGAAGTAAAAACTGATTCTGGAGTTCCAAAAGACAAGATCTCAGTTTAACCTCCCATTTTTACCTTGAAATATTCCCCTTATTTTCAAATAATTTGAAATGAATTAAGTCTCTAAGGACATTAACTTGGTTAACTTAATTATATACAAAACAGAAGGCAATGGAAAATGTGCACTGAATTGATACAGAGGAGAAAACACTGGTGGGGGAAACATTATGTGCAGGGTCTGATATTTCTACTGTGTTATCTAACCGCCGTAAAGTGATTGTGAAGGGAACATGGGGATTTCATTGTCATCCTTCTGGAACCTATTTGTCTTCAAAGTGTTTAGTTTCAAAGGATCCTTAACTTGATATCCAAATCTCTGAAAAAGTCCTTCATCTTGAGGAAATGTTATGCATCCATGTAGAAGAGTTAAAAAATTGTGACAAACCTGTCTATACTTGACAGCTCTCAACAAGCGTTCAAACCCAGTTTAGTATGTTTCCCCACGAGGATAAAAATTTGATGCCTACATTTAATTTACACCTTTTCTTATGGCTGCTCATTTTCTTCAGTAGTGGAGCAAGTGAATGAGTGTATGTTTTCTGAAATGGCAGAAGACTTTGGAATGATTTGTAGCTTAAGATTTTTGAGTATACTTTTTTCCTGTCATTGCCAAAGAATTGACCTTGTTGAGATGACAATGGATTATTATTATTCTCCTTCTGTGTGCATTGTCATGTATTCATGTACTTTGTTTTGGGACGGGGGTTAACGTGGCCTTTCCTTGCCCAGCCGTATCCTGTTCCTTAACTCTCAGTGTATTTTATATGTTGTGTGCTTTTCTTGTCACAAAGCTTTTGATATCTCCCCTTTCAGTATTTTACTTAATTTTTATTTTTTAATTTTGGCTGTGCAAGGTGGCATGTGGGATCTTTGTTCCCTGACCAGGGGTCGAACCCCCTTACCCTATATTGAAAGCATAGAGTATTAACCGTGGGACCGCCAAGGAGGTCCTCCCCAATAATTCTTTTGAAACTTCTCAAATCAGTTACACAGTAATATGCATTGAAGAAATACATTTTGAAATGCAAGAACAAATGTGTATCAGTGTAAAGGAATAGAATCACTGCATAACCGCACTCATTACTCATTTTTTTACATGTTCCTTATAAGGTAACGTTTTGTCTTACACAGATATAATATTATGGGAATGAAATACTGTCTGAAAGCTAAAAAGGGCTATAATAATAAGGGATGTGGACACTTCAATAATTATGATGTAATTATGATGCAGTAATATACTACTTTACAAATAAGTAGAAGGAATTTAAATAATTGAACAATTTAAAAGGAAATATACACATCACTTTATAATAACTAAATCACTCCATGCTGGTGAGTTAGGAACTTTGAGGTTTGTGTGTGTGCAGTCTTGTTGAAAGGGAAGAATGAATTCAGTCAGTAGTTCTCAGCACTGAATTCACGTCACAATCACTTGGGAAGCTTTAAAATACAATAACACTGTTGCTGGGCCCTATCTTCAGAGACTATTCTGATATGGCTGGTGCTTTTTAGCAACATTCCTGTTGATTTTGTGCTGTTTGTTCGTTCAGTCAGAATTGAGAACTCATAGATTTGTGATACCATAGATTTTAGAGAAATAAATTCAACAACAGAAATACATTGAGTATGTATAGTATGCCAGTCACTTGCTACTTACTACATATGCATAGTTGGATAAAATAAGATTTTTCTTTTTATAAATGAGTTTAGGATCTAGAGGGGACACATATATGTGAGATATCACTACAAATTATAAATAATTATATTTCAGAAGGAATGTTCCATGAGTAATAAGAGTAATATTAAGTGTTGAGAAAATAATGACGTAGGCTTGATCCATTTCTCATTTCCAAAGTTTTAAAATTATTATTTCTTTACACACTTTAATATTTACTTTGCCAACATAAATTCTTGTTATAATATTGCCCTTTTTCATAGGAGTAAAATCTAAAGACTCATTTACAGAATAGGAGAATATGCTGTTTGTTACACTTTTCCTATGGGTTACTTTTTACTTCACATTTAATTTTTTTCTTTTCACTTACACATTCTTGTTTACCACCAAATACTGTATACCATATTTTACTGACAATTCAAGGAGTTTAGAGCTTTCAACTAAAGATGCCCTCAAAATTGATTATTTGTTGTGGCTCAGCTGGTAAAGAATCCACCTGCAATGCGGGAGACCTGGGTTTGATCCCTGGGTCAGATCCATCCCCTGAAGAAGGGAAAGGCTACCCACTCCAGTATTCTGGCCTGGAGAATTCCATGGACTGTACAGTTCATGGGCTTGCAAAGAGTCAGACACGACTAAGCGAGTTTCAGGTCACTACTAGCACAACCGTCATTTCAAGCTTAAAACCTGCATTCAAGGGACTTCTCTGGTGGTCCAGTGGCTAAGACTCCACGTTTCCAATGCAGGGGGCCTGGGTTTGATCCCTGGTCAGGGAACTAGATCCCACATGCCGGAACTAAATATCTCACATGCTGCAACTAAAGACCCATATGCTGCAACAACGATCGAAGATCCTCCGTGCCACAGCTAAGATCTAGTACAGCCAAATAAATTTAAAAACAAACAAGCCATATTCAATCTTGACATTTTCTGAGAGAATATACTTTATTTTGTAAGGAATATTTTGTTTTTCCTTTTTCTCTCTCTCATTTACCGTTTTTTAAAGGGAAGAAATATCCTGTTTTCCACATTCCCTTATGAGATATATTTAAAATTCACCGTAACAATAGAGATTAAAGTAAATGTCTCATGCAAAATTCCAGAAAACAATTATTTTAAACTCTTAAAAACTTATGTTTAAAATACCTAGTTTTATTGTTACTTTTACAACTTAAGTTGTTACTTCTCTAAGCCTTCTATTGAAGCAGCACCCCGGGCTGCAATGGATAAAGTGGTGATAGATGCTGTAACCCATGCAATCCACCATAACAGGAGCATTCTATGCTCTTATGTTTTAAAAGTCATATTTACTATTTTTTTATATTACTTACAATTTTAAGTTAATTTATATGGCTTTGTTTTTTCCTCTCAGACATCAGATAAATGAATATGTATGTCCTGGACTTAGTATGTCTCCTGTCTGGGACTTTGATCTCATACTGCAATTTGAAAAATAAAAAAAAATTAAACTCACTTTCTTAAGGAAAGACAAGTGGTAACATTTTTTAGCCTTATAAATATTAATTAATGTAGTTAAAAGAAAATGACTTAATAAATTGAAATTGTCCAAATTGATTATTATAGTTGATACAAAATTTTGAAAATCTTCACACTAGGTGAATTCTGCTTTGGTCCTTACTACACAAGGCCTGGAAAACTACTTTTGTGCCCCAAGCTATATAACCTTAAAGTGTAACCAGTAGGCTTCTGTGGTAGAAAAGAAAATATTCATGTTTGGCAAGCAAATAATTACTAGAGCTAGAAAAAAGATACTGAGAAATGTATATGTATAATGTTTTATACATAATAATATAAATTTTATATGTAAGGTCTTTTTTCTATGTTTTCCATCCAATATCACTAAACTTCAGAATTGAACTCTTATTGCCTTAATGCTATATATAGTCAAAGTGCAGGTTGCATCTTCTCCTTCTTCTGTGTCTGTGCTTACTACAGATGAATAAAATATGGTTCTTCCTTCAATGATACAATACCTAAAACCTAATCATATCATATGCATATAAACATACAAAAGTAAAGTTGCAGAGACATATGGAAAGTACTATTATGTTATCAAGTTTTAAACTGTGTATTAGAAAATTGGCATTTTAGCTATTGTCATCTTAAAATCCTATGTCACATAAGTGTTTGATATCTACTCATGTCTGAGAAAGGATGACCAGGACAGTTAGAAGTGGCAGAAGAGCAAGATAAACTAAACCTATAATTTTTTTTGTTTGTTTGGGCTCAGAGAACATAAAATAGTTTCGCTTCCTATGGATAGGAAAAAAGAGAGAAATAGAGATCCTTCCTTTTTGTGTTCTCTCTTTAGAACCAGCTATGTAACTGGAGCCAGCTCCAGACATAGAGGCAGTTCCATCACTAACTGTCAAACAGCTCCATCAGCAGCTGCACGGCCATAGCAAATACTAGAGCCAGTCCCGGCAGCACCTCTGAGCCGGAGCCAGGGCCTGCACGAGCACTGGATGGAGGTCGTCCATGTGTAGGTCCAGAGCCAGCTAGCTTACCAGCTGCTTCTTAATGCCCGCTCTGGCTTCAGCTCTAGAGGTGACATCAGCTCCAGATCTAGAGTTGTCTAGAGTCATTTCTCTCAGCAATTCTCACACCAGGCCTGGCACCAGTGCCAGAATTAGAATCAGTCCCAGAACCGGAGCCAATTCACAACCAGTTCTCGCACCACTGTCTGAGCTAGAGTTCGTTTGGCACCAAATCCAGAGAGAGAACTAGAGTCAACAGCACACCTAGTGCCAGCTTCCACGCTGTACCCAGCACCAGCACCAGAGGTGGATCTCTCCACCACTAGAGCCAGCTCGGGCACCAGCTCCTGGACCCATCCTTCAGCCTGAGTTGGCACCAGCTCTCAGGCCATCCTCTGGCTCTGGTGTGACTCCACCCCAGAGCTTCCCTTACCCTCCTCTGGAATGGCGTCTTTTTTATTTTTGTAGTTTCACCTTTGTGTTTCATATAATTTGTGGTTTGCTATATTTTAATTTTTCAGTTCACATGCAATAATATTTTTAACTTATTTATTATTAAAAATGCTGTTAGTGATTAAAGGGTCTTGTATTTTTCAATTTTCCTGAGCCGGTATATGTACATGGATGTTTTCTAATATTTTGCAGCTGTCCTTAAATTTTGCTAGATCTCTTCTTGTCCTTTTCAACTACTCTTTTTCTAATCTTAAAAATGTGAATGGCTCCCAAGAATCAGCCTAGGTCTTCCTGTTTATTCTTCTTTGGAGACTTTCACTTAATGCTGTGCCTCAATTAATGCAAAATATATGAGGATAGCAAAAAGTCATTTTGTTAAAATGTAGAGAAAAGTGTTGCCTATAATTGTTTTCAACAAAAATTATTTGAAAGGTTTAATAAGTTCATACGATGCAACAATGATCTTGTCATTTTGATAAAGGTTATGGCAGCCAAAATACAATGTGCTCAGACATATCTGACTCTTTGTGACCCCATGGGCTGTAGCCGCCAGGCTTCTCTGTCCATAGGATTTTCCAGGCAAGACTACTGGAGTGGGTTGCTATTTCCTTCTCCAGGGGATCTTCGTGACTCGGACTGAACCCGAGTTTCCTCCATTGGCAGGTGGCTTCTTTACCACTAGTGCTACCTGGAAAGTGTTTAAACACAATGGCTTTGCTGAAAACAAAGTCATTTAGGCTTTTATTAGATCATTCCTGTCCCCAGACTATCACCTCCCTGTTTCCAAGTTGTTGATTCTGTCTCCTGGGGAAATATAGATTCATGATTTGTTCTATTTCTTCACAGATCTACTTAGAACAGAGAATATTTACAAAGCAGTTTCCTACTTTGGGGGACCACATTTATTCCCAGCATGTGTTCAAAGCTTTAAAAGGGAACAAGATCAGGAACAGAGTGAAGGAGTGACATGGAGACTATGTTTCCAAAAGCCACATTCATGGCCAACACTTAATTAGTAGAAAATCATGGAGGAAAACTCTATAGATGGGTGATATGACTGATCAATAAGGATTTTTAATAAAAATTTATTAGGCAAATATTTATTTGTAGTACCATTGAAAGGGATATAATTTTTAATCTAGAAAATTAAATTTGCCAGCTATATTAAAAAGACCAAGAAAATTGAAGTCCCTGGAATAAATTAATAAGCAAAAAGCTCTTTAAAACATATTCTAAATATGCCATAGAAAGAGTGTAAAATAAGCAGCAGTTTACAGTCACAGTGAGGATCTGTTCTTGTGACCTCACTTTCTATGTCAGTCTGCATCACTGGGAATTCAAAAGCACCTTTTAACTAAGCAATAAAGGATTTCTTTTAAAATTTTCATTTCTCAGAAAATAGCGTTTGTTAACAATAGATTTAGAAATAATATCACTTGGAAGTTATTAGCATCAACATGATCCTTAAACCAGATGTTAACTTTCATTTACATGCTCATTTTTCTTACACGTGGTCTGCTTTCTCCTTTTAGGAATGGCAAAATTCTATTCAGAAGAATGCAGGACTTGCATTTATTGAGCTCATCAATGAAGGAAGGTAATTAATTGTACAGTATTTAGACAACTAGTCAGTGTACATTTTATTCCACTGGGTAACTGCTCTTTTCCTGCCATCTGTTCCAAAAATACATAACAAAGTATATTTTAGTTAAATGATTTATCACAGGGGTACTTATACATTAAAGGAACAAAGTTTAAAATGTTTAGCAGTTTTCATTTGGGAGAGGGGAAGCAGGTATGAAATAAAGGGACAAAGTCTGTAAGATTTTTGTGAGATCTGAGCCATGTCTTACCAAATAGTAAAGTTGTTTTACACAGACCAAGTGGACTCAGGCTGCAGCCCCATCTGCTGCTCCATGTGTTTTCACGGCCGTCTCAGTGTTCACTCCTTCAGCCCGTCTCAGTCCATGGGAAGTAGGTTCATTTGACCGTGTCATGCTCTCTGCTCTCCCAGTAAGAATGTGAGAGAAGTTAAATGTAGGAGTCATCATGGTCTGGGTAGGAACCTGTTTATACCATTGTTAAAATGACGTTATGGTAAGATTTATGTTTGAGCTCATTATTGCATTTATCACTTTTATGATAAACTGTCATTCATTATGATTTTTCCTATACTTTGTTGGCAATGAATACACTAAGACAGATGTACAGACAACATTCTGACATGTACAGCTTCTATTAGCCAGAGACTTGCATCCCTTACAACTTGAGTTTCATCTATGACAGAGTGCATTCTTTGGAAAATAATGCCTGAAGATTTGGCATAGTCTGTGTCTTATTTGAAACCATATTTAATTATATTAATAAGGAAATAATTTTACTGTATATAATACTTACCTTTATCAAAAGAGGTGTCATGAAAGAATATTTTACAGGGTAGTCTTTGAAACCTATGTTGTATATGCTATAAATACCTATTTTGAAAAAAGTTAAATACAATTTAGTATTTTTTTTCCATCAATGTTTTATATTCTGAGAAATAGCCTCAGTTTTTACAATTCATCTTACTGTGCATTTCTCACTTAGATATTTTACAATTGAATTATTTTTAGTCATAATACTACATCTCTTAATATTAAAATGAAATTTGCCCTACTGCCAAGCAAAAGATACAAAAGAATATTAATTTTCTTTTATAGCATAGTCATTTTAAACATAGTAATATACTCTACTTCTTATAAAACTTTATTGTGAAAATAATTGATAATAATTATTATCCATGTTCAGGCAATGAAAAATAGAAAAAAAATTCTTTGTTCAGGCAGTTCATTGTCATATGAGTTATAAAATCTCTCATTTCACAATGCTAGTTGTGCTAACTCATGTCAGCTGTGAAGGAAAAAACAAAAATTATGCCGTTACCAGTAGTACTGAAGAGTTATCAAATTGAACCTCCAGCTTGTAAGATTAAGATTATAGTTATTTCTTGGAAAAGAAGAAGAGTGAAAATTTTGGTAATAGAGATTTTTACCTTTTGAAACTGTGTTGTTATTCATTGGTAGTGTTTGGCATTTATTTTATTTTAGGGAAGGAGTTGGAATTATAGAAAGTAGTTATAATTTAAAAAAAAAATTAATCCAGGAAAACCTCTAAATGCTTGTCATAATATTCTTTGTGCCATTTTAGATTCATTTTCCCATTTTTATACCAATAGTTTCTCCAGTAAAACTGATTTTGGAACAAATAGTGAAATGTAGCTAGCTATAAATATATAACCACATCTCATATATATATATTAACATAACAAATGTCTATTTAGCACCTACTATATACCAAACACTATTATGGGCACTAGGAATAGAGAAGTGAATGAGACAAACATGTTTCCAAAATTTGGAGGAAAGACAAACAATAGGACAAGGGTGCTGTGATAGGTCGGACGTTACAGGCACTAATCTGAGAAGAAGGCAGAGCACTCAACCTAGTCTGGACGGGTGCATTCTCCAGCTGGTGGTGGTGTCGGGGTTTTCAAACAGTGCAGCCAAGCAAAGCCAACACCATGAAACAAAAATAATCTTTCCAACAAAAGATGCTGGAACAACTGGACATCCAAAAATAAATGCAGACACAGACTTTATACTCTTCACAAATTAGCTCAGCGTGGATCACAGACTTAAATGTAAAATGAAAAATTATGAAACTCATAGAAGATACAAAGGAGAAAATCTAGATCACATGTTTGGTGATGAGTTTTTAGTTCTAAAACTAAAGGCATGATCCATGAAAGAAAGAACTGACGAGCTGGACTTCATTAAAATGAAGAACTTCTGCTCTGCAAAAGACAGTGTCAAGAGAATGAGAAGAAGGCCACAAACAGAGAAAACACTTGCAAAAGACATGTCTAGTAAAAGGCTGTCATCTAAAGTACGCAAAGGCCTCTCGAGGCTCAGCAATCAGAAAACAAGAAAGCTGGTTAGAAAATGAGCCAAAGACCTTAACAAGTTCCTAAACAGAAGATGTACAGATGGAAAATAAGCATAGGAAAAGATGTTCCACATCATAGGTCATCAGGAAGACGGAAATTAAAACGACAGTGAGATACCACTACACACCTATTAGAAGAGCCAAACCCAGGACCCCGGCGACACCAAGTGCAGCTCAGGCTGTGGGGCGACAGGAACTCTCGTTCCTCACTGGTGGGAATGCAGAATGGGACAGCCACTTTGGAAGACAGGGTGCCATTTTTTAAAAAATTAAACCTAGTCTTCCCATACAATACAGTAGCCATGCTCCTTGGTACGACCCAAAGGAATTAGAAACTTACATTCACACAAAAACCTGCATGTGGATGTTTTTAATCATTTCATTCACAATTTCTAAAACTTGTAAACAGCCAAGATGCACTTTAGTAGGTGAATGGATAAATAACTACCCATTTATTTATCTGATGCATCAAGACAATGGAGTATTTATTAATTAGTGCTAAACAGAAATGAGCTATCAAGCCATGAAAAGACATAAAGGAAATTTAATTGCATATTTCAAGATGAAAGAATCCAATATATGAAAAGCTACTGTATGATTCTAACTATATGACATTATGGGAAAAGGCAAAACTGTGGACACAGTAAAAAGATCCGTGGTTGCCAGGGCTTAAGGGGAAGCAGAGATGAATAGGCAAAGCACAGAGGACTTTTAGGGCATGAATCTACTCTGTATGATACTGTGATACTGGATACATATCATTTTGCATTTTTCCAAACCTTTATAATATACAACACAAAGCATGAATAGTCATGTAAACTGTGGACTTTGGGTGATAATGCAGTCAATTAATGTAGGCTCACAATTTGTAACAAATGTAACCACTCTGATGGGGATTAGTGATAATGAGGGAGAGGACAATGAGTTGGGGAGGACATCTGGGATATCTCTGTATCTTCTGTTCAAGTTTGCTGTGAACCTTAAACTGCTCTTAAAATTAGTCTGTAAAAAGAGTGAAAGTGGGAGGCCTCATTGTCAAAAAAGAATGGCAACCCACTCTAGTATTCTTCCCTAGAGAATCCCATGGACAGAGGAGCCTGGCAGGGCCCATGGGGTCCCAAAAAGTCAGACACGACGGAGCGCTCATTGGTTGGCATAGTACAGTAAACAGAGCACCATGTTAGTTGAGAGCTGAGAAATGATTAGGACATGGCTAGATGAAAGAAAAAAAAAGTAGAAATAAAATTCTGGACTGAGGGAATAGTATAGTGCAAAAACCTGTTGGTGAGAGCCAGCAGGACGTGTGGCTGGAGAGCTCTTCTCACTCATGCGAACAGCTGCTGCAGCGCATATTGTGTGCCAGCCACAGAGAGGCCAGGGTCATGCCTTTATGACAAAAGTCGTACCATGAAGGGGTTTGTAAGTAGTGCTAAGGGTGCAGGAGTGTAATGGAAGAAGTTTGGCATAATCTGCAGAGTGACAAATGGGTTTCTGGGGCTTGAGACTGGAAGCGAGATACCTGTCTGAAATTTCAGAATCTCGTTGAAGAGAATGGTGTCATAAACCAACTAAGAGTGGCTATGAGGATAGAAGAAGTGGACAAGTTTGAAGTAGGTGGTGGCTCAGGTGATAGAGAATCCACCTACAATGGGGGAGACCTGGTTTTAATCCCTGGGTTGGGAAGATCCCCTGGAGGAGGGCTTAGCAACCCACTCCAGTATTCTTGCCTGGAGAATCCATCTCATGGACAGAGAAACCTGGTGTACTGCAGTCCACGGGGTCACAAAGGGTTGGACAGACTGAGCGACTCAACACACAACAGAACACTTAGAAATTAAATCTATAGAACTGCTGATAGATTGGATAGTAGAGAGGACAGAAGGAATCATAGGTACTTTGCTTTCTTGTTTAAGAGCTGGGTAATTTACAGTAAGTGTAGTTTACTTAGAACAGTACAGAAGGAGAGACGTAGGTTGAGTAAGAGATGTTTTTATTTTTGGTTACACTGAGTTCATAGAGCTTCCCTGGTGGTGTTAATGGTAAAAATAAATTAATAAGTAAATAAATCCGTTAGGGCTTCCCTCATAACTAAGTGGATAAAGAATCTGCCTGCAATGCAGGAGACCTGAGTTCGATCCCTGGGTCGGGAAGATCCTCTGGAGAAGGAAATGACAGCCCACTCCAGTATTCTTGTCTGGAGAATCCCATGGACAGAGGAGCCTGGCAGTCTGCAGTCCATGGTGTCACAAGAGTAGGACACAACTTAGCATCTAAACCACCAGCCACCACCAATGCAGGACAAAGCTTTGATCCCTGGGTCAGGAAGATCTCCTGGAGTAAGAAATGTCAACCCACTCCAGTATTCTTACCTGAAATGAGGAGAGGAGCCAGCAGGCTACAGTCCATGAGGTTGCAAAGAGTCAGACACAACTGAGCATGCAGTCACATGCTCTGAATTCGTAGCACTTGTGAAAGTTCCAAGTAGAAATGTTAGATTGACGTCTTAGATTTTGGGTGTCAGGCTTTAAAGAGACAGCTCTTGTCGTTTAGTCACTTGAGTTGTGTCTGGCTTTTCTGACCCCATGGACTGTAGCCCACCAGGCTCCTCTGTCCTGGATTTCGCAGGCAAGAGTACTGGAGTGGGTTGACATTTCATTCTCCAAGGGATCTTCCTGACCCCAGGGATCGAACCCACGTCTCCTGCATTGGCAGGTGAGTTCTTTGCCACTGAGCCACTTGGGAAGCCCAAAGAGAGAGCTCATGTGGAGATTTAGATTCAGGAGTTCTCAGCTTGCATGTGGTCAATGGGGGATAAGGATGCAGATGTGCTCAGGGAGCACGTATGGAGTGGAGAACCTGGGGCCAGACTCTTACTGCTGTTTCTGCTGGGAGTCTTCTTTCCCCACATCTTCACATGATTGATTTCCTCCCATCATTGAGAATCCGCTTCAATGTCACACTCTCAGAGAGGCTCCCCTGACCATCTTGAGTTATCGATTCAGTAGCATTATCTCAAAATACTTTCTTTGTACAAGGTTCAAATACCAGTTCTCCTATTGATAAACTAGACATGTAATATAATCTCCCTCTGACATTGTTTTACATCTTGCCTAGTTTCTCTGAAAGTTGGAAGTAATATATGATTTTTTTTTACAAGTACAGTAATATAGGCACTTTAAAAATGGAAGTTTTTTATTATATTTTGTTATGACATATAATATTTTTCTGACTCCTATCTTTACTTTGGCCCTTTCCTTTTCAATTTAGACTTTTCTCTTTCATAAATTTGAACTGGGAGTTCCAAATCAAAAAAATATCGTATTTAAATATTTGGGATGTAGTTATAGTAAAGGCACATTGCTTTGTTTATCTGGCCTATATTTGTTGATGCCCACTATATGCTAGGCACACATTAAATTCTTTGCACACACTTTTAACACATTTGCATGGAAATGCAACATTTTTCTTAACATTTGGCTAATACTGTAAAATGAAACATACACAAAATGTTTTCTCTTGGTTGTTAAATATCAGTCTTTAATTTGTCCTTGTGGGAATGAAGATAAAAATCTTTAAGTGGAAATTGTTATAAATGTTTATCCTACTTAACAGATACACTCGTGAATAAAATTCATCAATCATAGGTGGAGAAAGCAATTGTGCAGTTGTCTACAATTAACAGGACAAAAACAGTTGATGAATGTGCAGCTGAATTAAAATACTCCCTAGGACAGGCTGAAATTATAAACTGGATCATTTAAAGGAATCTAACAAAGGATCTTTATAATTAAAACAAAGCACGGTTAATGGGATGTAAAATTGCCTATAATATCTTGGCAATAATAATTGGATTTTAAATTATTAAAATATGAATTGAACTATAAAGCAAATAAGAAAGACTTTTAAATTATAAAACTTGAGTAATCTTTTGAAATAAATTATTTATTTATAAAATTTATAAATTTATAAATTAAATTTATAAAATAAATTTATTTTATTTATTTATTACATTTATAAAATAAACCTTTATCACTCTTTTGGAAACGTGTAGGATGCAATTAATGAATATTCATGACAAGTCAGAAGGTATTCTTGTTTAGCACTGAATTTGACCTATGGTTCACGAGATTCCAATTTATCGTCTTGTTCTTTATAATAGGGAAAAATATATACCTTGCATTTCTTACATTTTGAAGAAGAGAAGCATATTGCATTCAAGTATAATTGTTTACTGATTATATAACCTAAACTTGAATATCCTCTTTAATTTAACAAAAGCTACTTAATAATTGAACCAATAAGCTTTAGTTCGCTTGAGCTTGTTTTGTGTCCTTGATTTGGCAAAAACTATGTTTTAAGAAGGGGCTTCCCAGGTGGCTCAGCTGTGAAGAGTCTGCCTACAGTGCAGGAGCTCCCAGTTCCATTGCTGGATGGGGAAGTTCCTCTGGAGAAGAGATAGGCTACCCACTCCAGTATTCTTGGGCTTCTCTGCCTGCAGTGCAGGAGACCTGCATTTGATCCCTGGGTTGGGAAGATCCCCTAGAGGAGGGCATGGCAACCCACTCCATTATGCTTGCCTGGAGAATCCCCATGGACACAGGAGCCTGGCAGGCTGTAGTCCATGGGGTCGCAAAGAGTCGGACACAACTGAGCAACTAAGCACAGCAAAGCACATGTTTTAAAAACCAGCACCTTCCGACTCTACAAGAAACTTTTTTCTTAGAGTTGAGATTCTGATTTTGAACAAGAAACTATAGAACTGCCTGAAAAACAAAGTTCCTTCTATATTTTTTCATGTAATACCTTATTTATATTTTTTTCTTACTACTCAGTTATTCATTTTACATGTTAGTAAATTATTAAACATACTGAGGTTCATAAACAAATGAGGTAAAAAAAACTGTGCTTTTACAAAATGTATATATCTTAAACAGTATTGCTAATTTATAGACTTAAGTTTAGACATTGATAATGAATAATACATTTACTGAAAACTAAGATAAACAGCTCCCATTTAATAATGACTAAATTTCAAGCAAAAAGGAAATTATTTCAAGATTAGTAATCATAAATTTTATCTGAATTACATTTTGAACCATGTTTAAAAAATATATGCATATATATGTATATATATATTTAGTTTTTTTTTTAGTCCCTCTGAGAACAACTTCAAATGGACTTTCCTTCTAGGCACCATTATTTTAGCGTTGGTGAGAGTTAAGTAGTTTATTTCATAAGACACAAATAGTTTCTTATATTTAAAAAAGTAAAAAGGGAAAGGTGCCCTAATTTTGGTAGAGTCATTTCAGTGCCATATTTCTTCCTGTTCCTTATTTCCTGGAGACATAATTTTGTTGTTGTTGTTATTGTTCTTACTTACTGCAAGCAAATGCCAGCTGAGATTCAAAAAACCAGTCATGGCATGATTTCCCAAGTGACTCGGTGGTAAAGAATCTGCCTAGCAGTGTGAGAGTTGCAGGAGACGTGAGCTCGATCCCTGGGTCAGGAAGACCCTCTGGGAGAGGAAATGGCAGCCCACTCCAGTATTCTTGCCTGAATAGTTCCATGGATAGAAGAGCCCTGTGGTCTACAGTCCATGGGGTTGCAAAGAATCAGACACGACTGAGGAACTGAGCACGCATGCACATAGTCATGGCCTTTAATTTAGTCTAGGCACTCTCCCCAAGGTGTCTGGGTAATGGCTTCAATGCATTGATTATAGCTGATTAGTTCCCATGTTCATAAAGTGAGAACACAGATGCTTTATATCCCTCAGTTGCTCTCTACAGAACAATGTGTGGAAAAACAGAGTACTTACTTTATAGCATGACTATTATAAAGAGCCACAGTCCCAAGCTAAAAGGATTAGTTATTTTCTAATTACCAAAAATAGTGTAATAGCTGTACAGGTATTTCTGACATTCTTAATGTCTATATAATTACCATACATACAGGGGAAAAACTGAATAAATGCTTATAAAATACTTGTTAAATAGTTTTAACAGTGATATAAATACATTTTACATCTGGTCTTCATCTGAAAGTAATTTGTAATTGAGAAGTTAGAGTTTACATGCACAAAATATTAAACAGTTCAAAATGTCACAGGCATTATAAATAAGTCGTGCAAAAATAATGGTATAAAAATTGCATTGACTGTAGAAGAAGGACCTATTCCAGTAGACAGTAATGATTGGGGAAGGCTTCTTTTAGGGCCTAAACAGATATAGGCACACTATGTAGGATTAAAAAAAGAAGAAAAAAAAATCAACTGTAGCTTTTTTTGTGAAAATAAGATTCAAAACAGTAGAAAATACCTTTATCTTTTTTATTATCCAATAAAGTAAATGTGGACATAATTTTATTTTAAAAATTATAATCTCCTTTGAACTTTATATTGTTTAAGTTGAAAAATGAAAATCGTATTTTTTTTCCAGATTTTTTAATAGTCTTTAAAAAATCACAGGAAGAAATTGAACTTTTCCGATTCAGTCAAACTTTTCCTTGCAGTGTCAACAGACGTTTTGCTTTCTTTTTAAATTCTGGGGCCAGAGAAATTAACACTGAGGTATTACATCTGCTCCTACACTGTGTAGCCACTTCGCTTCTGATAAGGACCTGTCTTCTTGAATAAATCAGGATCTAAAAATCTAATCTTACAGCTTGAGCATGCACTATTTCTTTTAGTTCTTAGGATATGTGAGACAATACACACCCATTTTCTAATCAGAAGACTAAAACTTAGACACATGGAAAATTATTTGTCCAAATTTATAACATTAATAAAAAGCAGAATTTAAATATAAATTAGTTCTTCCTTCTGTCCTCCCATTCATCTAGAGAGGATGAAAGATTTATTTGTCTAACCTCTAATATTGCCTTTTCTGTTGACATTTTTTCTTTCAATAAAACAACAGAAACTATTTATATTTGAAATTCAGGATCTCAGGGCTTTTGATCAATGAAAAACGATTTAAATTATAACAAATTGCATAAAATTAGAGACTTCTTAGTAAAACAGAACTTGCCATAATGATATGTATTCATTTGGAAGAGAATGCTTTGTTTTGTTCCCTGATTGCTTTCCTGTATCTATGACAGCTCCATTCTAGAAGAAGAATGAATGGGATTCAACAAATTGTTTTCTTTTTCTAGTCCCTTTGAAAAATAAACTTAGAGTAGAAGATGAAGACCAGTTCATTTACTTCCTATGTTGTACAGATACTCTGAGGAAGAAAATGTTCCATAATTACCAAGTTATATGATATTTTTATTTAACCTGTTTTCTGTGTGCTAAATATATCATAGAATTTTATAGTGTTAAACTAACTTATCATTAAAATTCTATTTCTTCTTTTCCCCTCCTTCCTACATAACCTGCTCAGAAATTCATTCAGTCTTTTTTTCCATTTATGCATGTGTTATTGGTGAGTCCATGTTTCTCAACAGCTACCGTGCAAATCATGTTGGATACATTTAATGAACTTCACAGTCTAAGAGAGACTTGTTAAAAGGAAAAAAGGGGGGGGAAAGTCCATAAGACAGTGTGATAAATGTAATTCCAGGAACATCTGAGAAATTGGGAGAAGGTCTCTTAGTTGTATTGAGAGGAGTGAGTGGTAAGACTTCCACAAAGAAGTGGCACATACAGAAATCCTGAAGCAGCACGAATCATTAAAAGAACTATGTTCTCTGAAACACAGAAAGCATATACTGAAAAGGCGGTAGATAAAGTTAGAAAAGTCGACCAATGTCTGTATATAATGTTTAACTATTATCTTGTCAATAAAAGTAGCCAAGAAGTGTAAATAACACTAGTGGCAGAGCAAAAAATGCAACAGAGGGACTGAAGACTTGAGAGTCAGAGAAATTGGGCAGCTGTTGTAATTGGATGACAGATAATTAGGCTTGAATTAAAACAATGTTTAAGTAATAAAGAAGCAGATTAAAAATAAATAAAATTGACAAGACTAGTGATTAATGTAGGATGATCTTAAAGTCAGATTTCAACAGGTTGAAGAGTGAATAAAGCTGAATGGGTCACTAAGGGTTATCTTCTGCTACAGAAAACATTCACATCCTACCCCTAGGTAGGATGAATATGGCTTTCCTGGTTGCTCAGAAAAGCCTTAAATTCTATCACCTCTCAATTTTTCAAAGCTTCCTATGGTTTTTTTTTTATTCATTCGGTTTTGTACTATTTTATTTCCTGTATTTCATAATTCTAATCTTGATAGTCCTTGGGGGATGTGTGTGTGTGTGTATATATATATGTATTTTAAGGTTTTCCTGGTGGCTCAGACAGTAAAGAGTCTGCCTGCAATGTAGGAGACCCGGGTTTGATCCCTGGGTCAGGAAGGTCTGCTAGAGAAGGGAAAATGGCAACCTACTCCACTACTTTTGCCTGAAGAATCCCATGGACAGAGGAGCCTGACAGGCTACAGTCCATGGGATCACAAAGAGTCAGACATTACTGAGTGACTAACAGTTTCATAGATTTTAAGAATACAATTTGGAAAAACTCTGTGTATGAATGATTTATCAGATTATACAAAGATGAAGGGAATTATACGGACTTGAAAAATAGATTTTGAGATTTTTACCCAAAATGCAGAAAGAGAAAGAAATGAAAAATGAAAGTGATATTAAGAGGTGTGGAGGTAGAATAAGAAAGTTTAATTTGCAAATCATCAGAATTGAAAAAGGAAAGTAAATACAGAGTAAGTGAAATGAAATATATAAAAGATAATGTTTGTGAATTTTTAAAAGCTGATTGAAAATAAAAATATAGTAATATGAAAATCACAGTGTACCTCAAATAGGATAAATAAAAAGAAACCCAGGCTAGACAAGTGGTACTGAAGCTGGGCAAAGCCAAAAATAAAGAGGTCAAAGCACCCAGAAAGAAGGAGCTGATCATTTACAGAAAGGGAAAATTAGAATGACAGCAACAAAGAAAGCTAGAAGAAAAGGATATAATACTTTCAATGTTTGAAGAAAAAAGTCTCAATAATTGTATATACAGCAAAAATATTTTCAAAAACTATTAGGGGGTGTGATGGTGCAGTAATTTTGTGACATTTTAACTTAACTCCAGTGCCAACCTTTGCTTCCCAGTTCAAAGGAAACAATTTAAAAAGCACACATTATAAGCCACTGTGCCAGAGGTAATAAACATCATTAGCAAAGAATTTTAATTACTTACTTTTGATCTATTTAGTGACTCCCTGGAAGAACAGATTTTAAAGATTCATTTTCCCTAAGTGGAACTGGCCTAGTGTGAAAAGAAAGCTGCTTTACTGAGGGCATTTGTTGAAGGCATTTATCGCTGGTATCTTAGGTTGCCATTGCCTGAGGTGATAGAGAACAGTTGAGGCCAATGGTAGACAGCCGAAAAGCTTGGGAGGAACAGCAGGGGAGTGAATGTACACAACACTTTGAAAAGCTCCGACATATTTCTGAAATTCTAAAGGGCCCTGCACATGCTTAGTTTTCATCTTCTGGAAAGATGAGAAGGTTTCAAACTCTCACCTGTGGATGCTGAGATTCTGTGGCAGCAGGAAGTAAACTCAAAGGTAGGGTTGAAACCTGCCTGGCTGAGTGTTGAAGGGCTGTCAACACATACACGCAGCTCCTTGAGAAAGTCTGGGAGATTTTTTGGGATTCAGGCATTTAAAGAATTCTTTTCTAATCATTAACTTCCACTAACATAATAAAAGCAGAGACTTCAATAACCACGCATGACGAGGCATACAGCCATAACAAAATCAGCTTAGAAAAGTCAACTGAAGTTTCCTCAGAGGCCCAGATGTAGGACTGAGAAGGGGTGCCCCCATCTTTACCTAGCCTTACGTATTTCCTAAGCAGCTGTAGCACAGATCACGGACTGAGTCAAGGTGCTGCAAGAGGATGCTTAAAATGTGGAATCATGGGATCCAAACTTAGTGAAAAAGGAAATAAATCAAGCAGTGGATGAAGGACTAAGAGAAAACAGAGGGATCACAGAAGTGGAAGTTGGAAGTCTTTTTTTTTTTTTTCCCCCTGGAACCAGGGAGAGACAAGTGAAGGGAAGAGAGAAAGGTTAGGATTCTTATCCGTGACTGTGGCACAGAGTAGATTGTTTAAGCTTAAAAATTTAATATGTGGTTTCCTTTGTTGTGCAAAAGCTTTTAAGTTTCATTAGGTCCCATTTGTTTATTTTTGCTTTTATTTCCAATATTCTGGGAGGTGGGTCATAGAGGATCCTGCTGTGATTTATGTCGGAGAGGGTTTTGCCTATGTTCTCCTCTAGGAGTTTTATAGTTTCCGTTCTTACATTTAGATCTTTAATCCATTTTGAGTTTATTTTTGTGTATGGTGTTAGAAAGTGTTCTAGTTTAATTCTTTTACAAGTGGTTGACCAGTTTTCCCAGCACCACTTGTTAAAGAGGTTGTCTTTTTTCCATTGTATATCCTTGCCTCCTTTGTCGAAGATATGGTGTCCATAGGTTCATGGATTTAAAAGACAGCCCTCAGATTGGGAGAAAATAATAGCAAACAAAGCAACAGACAAAGGACTAATCTCAAAAATATACAAACAACTCCTGCAGCTCAATTCCAGAAAAATAAATGACCCAATCAAAAAATGGGCCAAAGAACTAAACAGATATTTCTCCAAAGAAGACATACAGATGGCTAACAAACATATGAAAAGATGCTCCACATCACTCATTATTAGAGAAATGCAAATCAAAACCACAATGAGGTACCATTACACGCCAGTCAGGATGGCTGCTATCCAAAAGTCTACAAGCAATAAATGCTGGAGAGGGTGTGGAGAAAAGGGAACCCTCTTACACTGTTGGTGGGAATGCAAACTAGTACAGCTGCTATGGAGAACAGTGTGGAGATTTCTTAAAAAACTGGAAATAGAACTGCCATATGACCCAGCAATCCCACTCCTGGGCATACACACCGAGGAAACCAGATCTGAAAGAGACACATGCACCCCAATGTTCATTGCAGCACTGTTTATAATAGCTAGGACATGGAAGCAACCTGAATGTCCATCAGCAGATGAATGGATAAGAAAGCTGTGGTACATATACCCAATGGAATATTACTCAGCCATTAAAAAGAATACATTTTAATCAGTTCTAATGAGATGGATGAAAAACTGGAGCCTATTATACAGAGTGAAGTAAGCCAGAAAGATAAAGAACATTGCAGCATACTAACACATATATATGGAATTTAGAAAGATGGTAATGATAACCCTATATGCAAAACAGAAAAAGAGACACAGATGTACAGAACAGACTTTTAGACTCTGTGGGAGAAGGCAAGGGTGGGATGTTTCGAGAGAACAGCATCGAAACATGTATATTATCTATGGTGAAACAGATCACCAGCCCAGGTGGGATGACATGAGACAAGTGCTCGGGCCTGGTGCACTGGGAAGACCCAGAGGAATCGGGTGGAGAGGGAGGTGGGAGGGGGGATCAGGATGGGGAATACATGTAAATCCATGGCTGATTCATGTCAATGTATGACAAAACCCATTACAATATTGTAAAGTAATTAGCCTCCAACTAATAAAAAAAAAATTTAATATGTGAAGCTGATTATGGCCAACAGAGTGACTTCCTGAAGTGAGATTGAATTGAAGATTCTAAAAGAATCTTAGATTTAGGGATTTTTAATTCCCCTTTAAAAGAGTCAGGTAAGTAGAGGCATGGAAATAAAACATCACACATGCCTCTCAATGGCCCCACTCAGGCAGCTGCCTGTGACCTGCTTGGGCACAGGGAATGGAAAGCTGGGAAGTGCAAGTTCAGTTCAGTTCGCCATGGGGCTATTTGGAAAAACCCAGAAGAAGCCGCCCAAAGAGCTGGTCAATGAATGGTCACTAAAGATAAAAAAAAAAGAAATGAGAGTTGTTGACAGGTAGATATGAGATATCCATAGAGAAGAAGAAAAAGTGAAACAGTCTATGAATGATGCTGCCAAAAAGGGTCAGAAGGATGTCTGCATGGTTCTGGCCAAGGAGATGATTCAGGTCAAGGAAAGCCATGAGCAAGCTCTGTACATCCAAAGTGCACATGAACTCTGTGCTCACGGGGATGAAGAACCACCTGGCAGTTGTGTGAGTGGCTGGTTCTCTTGCAGAAGAGCACAGAGGTGATGAAGGCCATGCAGCATCTTGTGAAGATCTTGGAAATCCAGGCCATCATGCGGGAGCTGTCCAAAGAGATGAGGAAGGCTGGGATCATAGAAAAGATGTTAGAGGACACTTTTGAAAGTGCGGGCAATCAAGAAGAAATGCAAGAAGCAGCAGCAATAGAAATTGACAGAATTCTGTTTGACATCACCATAGGGCCTTAGGCAAAGCACCTAGTGAGGTGACAGACGCCCTCCCGGAGCCTAAACCTCCAGGAGCCGTGGCTGCATGAGAAGATGAGGAGGAATAAGAGGCCGTGGAAGCCATTCAGTATTGTCTAGCCAACTCTGCAGCTGGGGTGGCCCAGCAGGGCCCCCAGGCTCACCTCACAGCCCCATGATTGGGCACACACTCCTTGAAGCCATTTCTGTGTCTCTTGCACTACCCATCTGGGTGTGGCACTGTGTTTTGGAGAAGGTTCTCTGCTAATCTCTCTTCACCCTCCGCAGAGGCTTTGGGATTCAGTGGGATTGTTCTTGAGAGGTAGTGTAATAAATTCATCATTTTTAGGAGTATAAACAGAAGTGTCTTTTTCGGGGATGAAGGCAAAGAAGTCTGTCTTTTTATGATGCACTTCTGAGAATAGTGTTGATTGCCTGAATGTTGAGGATTCTGTGTGTGTGTGTGTGTGTGTGTGTGTGTGTGTATATGTTTGGTCTGTAAAACACTATATAAATGGATCTTAATAAATTTCTGCTTTGAAAAAATACACACACAAACACATCACACATTAGTTGATATATAACTCCTCAGTGAAAAACTGGGAGGAGAGACTTTCAGACAACTGATAGAATCTCTCTGGTGTATCTGGGGCAGGAATCTCTCCCACCCACCCGTTCCCCTGCTGCCATGCCCCGTGGCGTTGGTCACCCGCTGTTTTGTCCCTAAGAGTGGTGTGATACCTAGTAACCGGCCAGACCCTGGGTCTCTCCCTTCCTGCTGTCTTCTGTTAATCTATTTAAATGTTGTAATCTGCACTAATTTGCACATATTAGATTTCTTCCTGGCTTTCTTCAGCCTTCATGCACTAGATAAAGCCATTGAACGAAGACTCCAACCTCTTCTCTTTAGAAGATTATCTATAAAATATAGACCAATGAGGTCATCAGAAGTTGACAGTTGGGAAGTTTAGTCTTTGACTTCTTTTATTTTCCCAGCTTCCTCAGTGATTAAATTTAAGACTATCTGTATGATTGTTTGCCCTCCAACATTATTTACAGAAGTGTAATGAGCCATTTTCCCCCAAGTATTGTGCTTTCTAGTAGACTTCCCCTTACTCTTGTGTTCTTTGAGTAACTTAGGTTGTTAACATCCATGCTGAAAATTAGACGATATTCCCATTGGAATGTGCCTGTGTTCGTCTTAAGCTAGGCCTCTGTCATATGGCCAGGAAGTTCCTGCTGTTCCTAGAGTGACAGTCAATTTAACCCAGATCTCACCGTGGGATAACAAAGTTTATGTCAGAACACATAGATTTTTGTAAGATTTCTAGTGAGAAACTATCTTGAATTCACTGCTCCTTGGAACTTATTTCAGGAAGGTTCCATCTTAGAATTAAGGATCTGAGCATGTAAGTGAATTTTAGATGTAATTCAGTCCTAGTGTATATATTAATTAAAGTAAGAATCCAGTCTATAGATTTTCTCACATACGATCATCCAGGTTTTGTGTGAAAATTTACTTTCATGACACTGAATTCTATTGTTTTAATCATTTTAAAAGTGTCCAAAATCCTTGTTTTTCTTGCTTTTAATGACTTTATTAAATTAACTGAATCTTTTGTTCACAAGACACACTATATTTAAGAGGCATTGTTGTAACAGTTTAATAGCATATTTTGTAATTGTATGATTTAGACTTATCTAAAATTTATGCATAGTTAATATTTATAATACTGAAATTTGATTACTGAAAAAAGTTGAGTTGCACAAAGTTATTAATATTAATTCCAAAGGTATTTTTCTTTTCAGATTGCTATGCCATGCTATGAAGGACCATATAGTTCGTGTTGCAAATGAAGCTGAGTTTATTTTGAACAGACAGAGAGCTGAGGATGTACATAAACATGCAGAGTTTGAGGTAAGGTTTGGGGAGTGAATTAAATTCTGCTTTTCTGTTACAAGTCAGTTGTCACCAATGGTAACCTTACATAAGTTTTTTTTTTTTCAAGATGAAAATTTCACTGAAGGCATTTCGGTTGTTTTTAAAGCTTTAGTAAATGTCAGACAGGGCACTTATTTCTTATTACCTCATTTGCAATATGAAAAGACCACTCTAGCATTATGCCTAACCACTTGATAGACTGAGGTTGTTCTAACTTATTCTTAAAGGCACATACAGTTTTGCAGTGCAATTCCTTTAGTAATTTTTAAGCATAGTTTACACACCATTAGATATGGGTGTAATAGTAGTTATGTGAAGAAAGTTTTACTCTTCAGTAATTTATTATTAAATAATGTATTCATCTTTATTTAGAGTGGGCAAAGATCATTCTAGTTCATATTTTATTGTTATAATTTATACTTTACTGACAAATGAAGCAATCCTATCATATATGATATATATGTAGATCTGTATGTATATATGGAAACATAATAGTTTAAAATCTTCATAAGCACAAATTATCATTGCATAAAGAACAAATTATCATCTCTATTTTATATTCAAAAATTTAAGGTATTCAAGTAGTATATTGTACAAACTAATAGTTTTTAAAATAAATATTATTCTTATATATCTAGCATGTCAATAATTATTTGACATATTGCCCTGATTCAATAAACTTATTTTCAGAAATATTTAGGTGACCTGCTGTTTGACTTAGGTTGGCCTTGAAAATAATAACTAAGCCCACCGATTTATGCTCCTGATACAACATATGAAGAAGTGTGGTGCAACTGGAAGCCAGAACCCATGTTTCCAGTTTTGAGGTTTTTACCTCAGTAAGGCAGCTCTCTTAGTCATGCAGGTTGATGTCCTAGGTCTAGAGATCTCTGATCTACCTCGCTGAAAAGAATAAGACATAAATAACTGTTTCATTATAATAACCATAATATCCACTTCATTTGTCAAATGAGACAGCACACACCTGTCATATGGGATTGTAGCAGCCTTATTTGAAAAAAAATATATAAATTCTGATAAAAGTACATCAACAATTAAGTGTTTGTCAGAATGAAGTTTTATGTCTTTCCAAACATAAATAACATCGAATCTTTATAAATCAGGTATCATACTGTAATCTGGATGATGAGAAAAGATTGAATTATCTGCTTTGAATAATATGTTTAGGTATAAGATATGTCAGAACTCTCGACAAAATAGCAATATTCAATTGACTTTCGACCTCTGTTAGTAATAAGATTTAGAATATTAACTGAATTCTCTGCAGAATCAGTTTTGAGTTGATCATATTTCTACTCAGAAAAGCAAGTTATTTTGTGGGGATATAAGCAGATCAATATATGACATGTGAAAGCATTTAAGATACATTTTCAAGCCACCAGATTTTAATTACAAGCTCTAATATATATTTAACTAAGGTGATATTAAGCTAAGGGTGGTGTTTCTCAACCTTTTTACATTATTGTCCCCTCTAAGGCAAATTTTTATATGGGTATCACCCTAATCAGCCCCTACCGTGATTGATTATAATTATCACCAATATGCTGTTTATTTGTTTATGTACTGTGTATGCGTGCTTTATACATTTAAAGAGTAATACCCTTTTATTAATACCATTTTCACCATCTTGGCAATGAGATCTCTCTGATTGAGGACACACAGCTAAAGGAGGCATAGATGCTGTGAAGGGAATGTGAACAACTCAGTGTTTGTAGATTGTGTACACATAAAATAAAATACTGATGTAAACCAAATTTTGAGAGTATTATCATTGTTACTTAATGAACGTGCATTGTTTTTTTTAACCCAAATTTTCTATTTGTTCCTTTTAGGTTAAAGCTATATTAATAAAATGCATTGATGTGTGTGTATCTGTGTGCATGTGTGGTTTACCAAACATTTTCCACTTTTAAATTTTAAATTGTAAGAGATTTTATAAAAGCCATAACATTTTATACTAGGACTTTTTGAGGGATTTCTGTATCCCCCATATAAGCCTGTAATTAAGAGAAAAAGTATATTTAATTTGACATGGGTACTTAATAGTTAAGTTTTTTTGGCTAACCACTGTAATTGTTAAGGAAGAAAAATGAAAATTTAATTTTACTCTCCAATGAGCTAATGAAATATTAACCTCATTATGGAGGCAGATCATTGTACTAATTGGTGATTCCCTGTACAAAAAGATAAATTGGAAAATGAATTAATCCTTCTTAGGTTACTGAAGGATTATTTCTCTGGAAGAGGTGACTTGTGGTGGTAGTCTGAATCAGGAGATAGTTGAAAGGATTATGCTCAGATACCTTCCATGAAGGATTTTTACTTTGTAATAATGAATGTGAACTCATTATGTATATATTTTAGATGTATGAAACTTTTTTACAATTATATGACTCATATTAATACTTGATAATTTTAAATTTTGCAGTCACTCTACCCTATACATAAATCATTATACAAAAAAGACTTATGATTAAGGAGATGTTTCATCTTCATGTTCATGTTTGTATTGAACCTTTTTGATACACAAGATTGCCTATGTTTCTAATACCAATGAACTTGAATACAGATAGCTGACCAGACAACTGATTATTAGGTAGAGAAGATTAAGAGAGTAGTTATCATTCAAAGAGACTTTGAATACATTAAATTCGAGAGCTAAGATAGTCTGTAGAGAAAATCTTGTTTTAGCCCTTTATTTTATGAATATAAAACTGAATACAGAGAAAAAAAAATTTACGTAAACTGTGAAATTGAATGCAAGTCTAAATTCTTAAACTATCTTCTATACCACATTGCCATTTATGAAATGGAACACTATTAAATGGCATGGTTTTGATTTATATATAATTATCAAGAACATAACATTTTTAAGTAAGATATTTCATTCCAATCCCAAAGAAAGGCAATGCCAAAGAATGCTCAAACTACCACTCAGTTGCACTCATCTCATATACTAGTAAAGTGATGCTTAAAATTCTCCAAGCCAGGCTTCAGCAATACGTGAACCATGAACTTCCAGATGTTCAAGCTGGTTTTAGAAAAGGCAGAGGAACCAGAGATCAAATTGCCAACATCCAATGGATCATTGAAAAAGCAAGAGAGTTCCAGAAAAACATCTATTTCTGCTTTATTGACTATGCCAAAGCCTTTGACTCTGTGGATCACAATAAACTGGAAAATTCTGAAAAAGATAGGAATACCAGACCACCTGACCTGCCTCTTGAGAAATCTATATGCAGGTCAGGAAGCTACAGTTAGAACTGGACATGGAACAACAGACTGGTTCCAAATAGGAAAAGGAGTACGTTAAGGCTATATATTGTCACCCTGCTTATTTAACTTACATGCAGAGTACATCATGAGAAACGCTGGGCTGGAGGAAGCACAAGCTGGAATCAAGATTGCCAGGAGAAATATCAATAACCTCAGATATGCAGATGATACCACCCTATGGCAGAAAGTGAAGAGGAACTAAAAAGCCTCTTGATGAAAGTGAAAGAGGAGAGTGAAAAAGTTGGCTTAAAGCTCAACATTCAGAAAACTAAGATCATGGCATCCGGTCCTATCACTTCATGGGAAATAGATGGAGAAACAGTGGTAACAGTGGCTGACTTTATTTTTCTGGGCTCCCAAATCACTGCAGATGGTGATTGCAGCCTTGAAATTAAAAGACACTCCTTGGGAGGAAAGTTATGACCAACCTAGACTAGACAGCATATTAAAAAGCAGAGACATTACTTTGCCAACAAAGGTCCGTGTAGTCAAGGCTATGGTTTTTCCAGTGGTCTTGTATGTATGTGAGAGTTGGACTATAAAGAAAGCTGAGCGCCGAAGAATTGATGCTTTTGAACTGTGGTGTTGGAGAAGACTCTTGAGAATCCCTTGGACTGCAAGGAGATCCATCCAGTCCATCCTAAAGGAGATCAGTCCTGGGTGTTCATCGGAAGGACTGATGCTGAAGCTGAAACTCCAATACTTTGGCCACTTGATGCGAAGAGCTGACTCATTTGAAAAGACGCTGATGCTGGAAAAGATTGAGGGCAGGAGGAGAAGGGGACGACAGAGGATAAGATGATTGGATGGCATCACCAACTCAGTGGACATGGGTTTGGGTGGACTCTGGGAGTTGTTGATGGGCAGGGAGGCCTGGTGTGCTGCAGTTCATGGGGTCGCAAAGAGTCAGACACTACTGAGCAACTGAACTGAACTGATACTATATTAGGATTCCCTGGTGGCTCAGATGGTAAAAACAATCTCCCTGCAATTCAGGAGACCTGGGTTCAATCCCTGGGTCGGGAATATTCCCTGGAGAAGGGAATGGCTACCCACTCTAGTAATCTTGCCTGGAGAGTTCCATGGATAAAAGAACCTGGTAGGCTACAGTCCATGGTGTGGCAAAGAGTTGGACACAACTGAACAACAAACACTTATATACTATGTTAGGGGCTTCCCTGGTAGCTCAGCAGTAAAGAATTCCCCTGCCAATGCAGGAGACCTGGGTTCAATACCTCGGTCGGGACCATCTCCTGGAAAAGGAAATGGCAAACCATTCCAGTGTTGTTGCTGGGAAATCCCATCTATAGAGCAGCCTGGCAGGCTACCGTCCATGGGGTCACAAAACGTCAGACACTACGTAGCAACTAAGCAGCAACAACAGCAATATTGTATTGGTAAAATAATAAGTAGATGTGCATTTTTTATAAACTATTTTGTTTCTAAAATGCTCGCTTTTAGAATATGTTAACATCAGAATTTCAGAATTGGAAGGTAGATTGAAAGTCATAAATTATCTGATAATATTACTTAATGGGCTTCCCTTGTGACTCAGATGGTAAAGAATCTGCCTACAATGCGGGAATCCCAGGTTATTAAC
Source organism: Cervus canadensis (assembly GCF_019320065.1). NCBI lineage: Eukaryota > Metazoa > Chordata > Mammalia > Artiodactyla > Cervidae > Cervus > Cervus canadensis. The sequence continues at coordinate 73,989,874 of NC_057394.1, read as the reverse complement.
ATTCAGATTACTTTCCATATACTTTATGTATAAACACATGGAAAGAACACAGTTTTACCAGTTTGAAAAGTGACCATATATATACATGTATATATATATGTTAGAATAACTTTCAAAATATTATCTGAGTTTTGAAAATTGAATTGATAATAAATACCCTTTAACTCAAGGCTAGATATCGTTTCTTTCTTATATAGATAGAGGGGTATTATCATGCACTGTTGGTATTTCTTTTAGTCACAGTGCGCCCAATATGCTGCTGATAGAAGAGAGGAAGAGAAGATGTGTGACCACCTCATAAGTGCCGCAAAGCATCGGGACCACGTGACTGCAAATCAGTTGAAACAGAAAATCCTAAACATTCTCACAAATAAGCATGGTGCATGGGGAGCGGTTTCTCATAGGTGAGTTGTAAAAAAAAATACTAGAAGTAAATAGTAACTCATAGGTTAATTTTAAAAGTTATAAGTAACTATTAACTTAAAAATTACTCAAATACTATTATTTTAAAGTATTATAAATTGCTTGATTTTTTTCCTGAAATCTTTTTTAATGACTCTTTAGAATGGCTTTAAAAGAAAATCTAGACTTTTACAAGTAATCTAGTGGAAGTTATTTCTAATTTATAATTATGTATAACAATACAAAATTTGTTTAGACAAGTATTTTAGGCTATCATTTCTCATATATAGCAAGGGTGTTATAAGAAATGGTTTTGTTTTTAATCTTTTAGAGTCAGCTCTTCAAATTATTAGATTTATGTCATTCTTAATTTTTCTTATATATAAGTAATAATAATATAAGCATGTATTATGGAGAAGTAATACATTGTCTAAAAATATTTTTATTGCATATTTCTCTATTCACTTTTTCTTAGGAAAGGTTTTCATCTCAAGTTAGGGTAATTGTGAGACTATAATAAAAAGTGTTTTTCTGCTAAAGTTTTGTGGGCATAAAATTGTTTGTTTTCTTCTGCACAATGTTTTCTAGAAAAATAGTAGTGAATCAGGTCACTATATTTAGCTTGCTAATGTCCTTCATTTATGTATATTAGTATTATCTTATCTCATTGAATGTTTTTATCAAGTCTCTGTCTGGCAGAATTCAGGGGTTGGTTAACTGTGGACAGGATACTAAGAAAAATTCTGGTAGAAGTGATTCTGTTAGTTAGAGAGAACACCTGGAATATGGCCAGGATAGTAGTTGATCAACTGTCCTGGGATCTCAAGTATAAGGTAGATTTAAGAAAACTTTATTATTTGAATTTAAAGTAAAATTAGAACATAAACATCTTTAAAAATAGTTAACCCTAGATATTTGTTTCTTATAATAATAACAATACCAGCACATCTAACATTAATTAAATATTTATTGTTTGCCAGGCACTATACTAAGAATGTTAAATGAGATTTTTTTTTAACGTTCCGAGAATCTCCATTAAGGTTGATACTAAATTTTTTTTTTTCATATTACAATGAGGAAACTGAAGATTTCAGAGTTTTAAGTAGAACCTGTGTAGTGTCACACAGTTTTACAAGTAGAAGCAGACAGTGTCAGTCAGGGTCACCAGACGAACAGAAAAGGCCCAACAGAACATATGTAGGACACAGATATACATTTGAGTGTGAATAAGGATGTGAATATAGATACACAGATATCAATTGATTTTAGAGAATTGGCTCACATGCTTATGGGACCTGGCAAATCTGAAATCTGTAGGCTGGGCTGGCAGTCTGGAAGCACAGACAGGATTTCTGTCTTGAGGCAGAATTCCTTCTCCAGGAAACCTAGGTCTTTTGTCTTAAGACCTTCAACTGATTAGATGAGGCCCACCCACATTACTGGGCATAATATCCTTTACTTAAAGTCAACTGATTATGCATGTTATCACACCTACAAAATACCTTCACAGCAACTGTCTAGACTAGTATGTGATGAAACAGCTGAGCACCAAAGCCTGGCCTGCCCTCAAATAATGAAATTATAGTTTAGTAGAAGGGGCTGATATTAAACAAATAATTATAGAAATAAAACATTAATAACAAACTTCAGCAAACGTCAGGAAAGAAAAATATAGGGTCCTCTGAAAGAAAGAGTGTAACAGAAGATCTTTATTTTAGATTAGAGATTCAGGGAAGACTTTTTCAAAGAAGTTCAGTTTAGGCCAAATTTTGAGGGATGAGAAGGAAATCATCAGCAAAGGTTGGAATATAGAACATTAGAAGAGAAACATTACAAATACTCAGAGCATAGAAATAATAAAATGAACAGAAAAGGGAGTTTTATGTCTACAGCTCAGTGAGCGGTGGGGGTGGTGTCTTGAGATGAGGCTGGAGAGAAACGTATGAGCCTGATGATTTAAAGTCCTGTAGATCACAAGGATTTGTGACTTTATCCTAAGTGGCATGAAAAGCAGTGAAGGGTTTTGAGCAGAAGGGTAACATGATCTGATTTATGTTTAAAAAGATTAGTCTGGCTGCTTTATGAAGACATATACTAGAAGAAATAGGAAAGTATGGTCACCCTGTTATAGCTGAGGTCACGTGTCACCCTTTCTATAGTTTCCTGGGTTCTCTGTCTTTTGTAAACCTGATTCCTCATAGTTTGTGCTAATTATCTGTATTGCAACTATCTATGGTATATCACTTAATGTTTTATAGTAACGTAGATGTGCCTGTCTGTTCCAATAGCCTTGTAGTTTCCTCAGTAGAGAGGTTGAATAGCACGTATAGATATATTCTTGTTATTAAATATATGTTAAATCTGAAGGAATTTCATCTGTATAATGTTCTACTTCCTGTTTTACAAAAAAAATGTTTAATTTTAACATACAATTCCTTTTAACTTTATCTTTTGACTCAATTATGCTGCTCGCTGGCTCTAACATATTTTAACTTTTGAATTAATATAATGTTATTGATCTTGATTTCTTCCCTGTGGAAAAACTAGAATTTGAGAGCTTTTTTAAAATATAAAATACAAGTTGTATTGCCCAGTATATTGGTAACACACTAAGTATAAGAAACACTAAGTATAAGAAACAATCTATTAATATTAATTGTGATCTTGTTAACACTGTGAAATCTAAGATGACCAAAAAATTAACCTGCTTAGAAATAAAAAATATTTGTATCATAGCTCATTCTCATTTAATGGCTATGAAACTTCATAGAATAGCATGCCATAGCTTCTAAAAAGTTATATAAATAAATATAACAGGTTCAAATGAGAGGATAGACATAGTTATTGGATTTCAATCTGATAGTTTACACTTCCAAAACAAGACTTCATCTGTAGCAAGAGTTCTCTCACTCTATCAAGAATTTAAAGTCAAAGTAATGAAATAACTCAAAATAAGCATTATAAGCATAAAATATTAACTTAAAATAACGTAAATTAAACACTAAAACATGAGTGAGCAGGTAGTATTTGAAGTGAAAATCATATGCTTTTGAAACAAAGTCTAGATTTGGAATATTCTGAAACAGTTGTATTAACTTTCACTTCCCAGCTCCATTTCTCTGTCCTTTGTCTTAAAACGTTCAGTGATGCCATCTATAATGGGTATGAACTACAACCACTGCATTCAGGTTTTATTTAAACCCGAATTAATTTGCCCTGAGTCCCCTCCATGGGAGTTGGAAAACTCAGTCTTGTTTATTAATAGGGCCCCACACACTCAAGGATTATGCTGAGATTCTGATAATCTTATTAATGTAAAGCTCTGGATTTTCATTTTACTCTGGGCTCTAGAGATACGTTTAATTTATTCTTGAAAGTAGGTCTGTTTCTGGACAAAATTAGACTTTAGTTTCTGGATTAATGCAAGGAGCTGTGGTGCCTGGAGAACAGCTCCACATGTTCCTGCCCTTTCATTGGAAGTAAATGTACCATCTCACTTTCAGGACCCTCTTCTTACATCATCTTCTTAATCTTAAAATAAACTACCCAAACCCTGGATACCTCAGTCTCTTCTCCCCTCAAGACTCATTGTCCAGCATGTCTTCTGGGATAGTCCAGTTGTCTTTTAAAAGGAGTATCTCATATCTGCTAAGAAGGTAAAAATAGCCTCAGATTTCTAGATTCAAAACCCTGCTTATTTTGGAGAAGTTGGCGTAGAGTGTAGTGGGGATTTTGCTTAATTTTCTGATCCCTTTTATTCCCTGGCTGGGACTTTTTGCAACTATCTGTCTGAGCTATAGGTTCTGTAACCATGGAACAAATTTTCATTTTCCTTGGGTACTTGAATCTTTAACATTCAACTCATTGTGTTCTAATTAATTTAGGTCACTGATTATAACCACTTTAATAGAAAACATACATCTAAAATTATGTAACATCATTGTGACTTGATGATTAAATGGTTAGTAAAGAGTCAAGAATGTTGCCCAGGTTGCTGTCATCACTCACCCAGTAGTGGTGGTACCATTCTTAGAACTCAGAAACACTGAAAGAAGTGGTGTAGATGGGAAGGTGATTGTTGAGTTTGTCTTGCCCTAATCATATTTTAATGGAAAAGTCTACCATGAAGAAGAAAATAGAGCCCGATAGACAATAGGTCACTGTTCATGCATGTGATGAACTTCTTAGACATGGCCAAATATGTATTTCCAATCCCCAACAAATCTCATCTCTCTTATTCCTTGATTTACTTCTTTCTTTCATCTCCCACTCCCCATACAACACACGTACATACATTGTCCCTCAACAGGTCGTGTCAGCAATACATCTATATTTTTTCTTCTTCCAACCACCAAGAATTGTTAGAATATGGATTCTTGTAGGGTAGTGGGATTTTTATTTTGAGTTAATTTTACTGTATTTTGAATTATTCTCCCAACTTCTCTGAATGTATCACATGGTATTTTCTCTGATATAGCAAAACATTTGAATATGCAAGAGATTACAAGGTCTGTACTCCATTTCCTTCCAAATAAAAGGAAGGAGCCTAATTGTAAATTTTTAAAATATGTAAGAAACTGCTTATATTCTTTCAACAACCAAAAAGAGAAAGAGCTGTATCTGTGACTATTAAGCTGTATCTGTAAATAGGTTAAAAAGTACATTATCTTTAATTCATCACTTCTAGGGTTGTTTATTGCTGGATAGTTTCATCAAGTCAAAGGAGTGAACATATTAAGTTACAAATAAAAAAGTGATTGAAGTCATAGAGTGCTAAGTGATAATCTAAAATAGTTAAGGAAGCAAAGTAAAGAAAGCAGGGGATTGATACACAGAAAATAATGGAGTCAAGAAAATAAGTCAGTGAACTGAAGCTATGGGAATCTCTCAGATGTTTGATTTTTAAGATTTCAGAAATATATCAGAACAGGTTAACAAATCCAGAATGTGGTCATAAAAATACAATAATTAAGTGGAGTCAGGTTGAAAATCATAGTAATGAGATCAAGAAATTGAAAGGATGGAATCTTGCATTTGGCACTTAGTTTGAATTGTTATTGTTTAGTCGCTAAGTCATGTCTGACTCTGTGAACCTGTGGGCTACAGCACGCCAGGCTTCCGTGTCCTTCACTGCCTCCCAGAGTTTACTCAAGTTCATCTCCACTGAGTTAGTGATGCTATCTAACCATCTTATTCTCTGCAGCCTTCTTCTACCTTTGGCTTCAATCTTTCCCAGCATCAGGGTCTTTTAAGTGAGTCGGCTCTTTGCATAAGGTAGCCAAAGTATAGAAGCTTCGGCTTTAGCATCAGTCCTTCCAATGAATATTGAGGGTTGATTTCCTTTAGGATTGGCTGATTTGATCTCCTTGCAGTCCAAGGGACTCTAAAGAGTCTTCTGTAGCCCCACAGTTCAAAAACATTGATTCTTTGGCATTCAGTCCTCTTTATGGTCCAGCTCTCACATCCATACACAACTAAACTACTAGAAAAACCATAGCTCTGACCGTACAGAATTTTGTTGGCAAAGTGATGTGTCTGCTTTTTAATATCCTATCTAGGTTTGTCACACTTTTCCTTCCAAGTAGCAAGCATCTTTGAATTTCGTAGCTGCAGTCACCATTTGCAGTGATTTTGGAGCCCAAAGAAAGAAAATCTGTCACTGCTTTGACATTTTCCCCTTCTCTTTACCATGAAGTGGAGGGACTGGATGCCATGATCTTAGTTTTTTGAATGTTGAGTTTTAACCTGGCTTTTTCTCTCTCCTGTTTCACCCTCATCAAGAGGCTCTTTAGTTCCACTTTACTTTTCTATAGTTAGAGTAGTGTCATCTGCATAACTGAGGTATTGATATTTCTCCCGACAATCTTGATTCCAGCTTGTGATTCATCCAGCTTGGTATTTTGCATGATGTGTACAACCTTGATGTATAATTCCAGTATTTGGGATGGAAAGGAAGATTGTGTACAACTTCTGAGTCTTCAGTAAATAAAAGGGAAAGCCTGGGAAGCTGGGAGAATATTCCAAATGGGGAAAAGACCAAAGTGGAGTTACTAGATTCAGCAAAAACCTTAAAGGAGTGTCAGAGTTCATCTTCCCTTAGAGAGAGAGAGAAAACTTTAACAGCCTGTCGTTTAATTCTCCCTTAGAATTCTAATGCAGATTATATAGGTAAGAACAATTACTTGAAAGGGCTAGATGATTTTAGATCACTAAGGATTGTGTGGGTCTGGAACAGAAACGCCTGTTATTTGGATGTGAAGGAGATCAAGCTGAAACGTCTGTTTGATAACCAATATCATTTCTACTACCTTTTTTCCTCTAAAATATATAGATTTTTTTGAACAATCAAGATGATTATTTTAGTAAGTCTCTCCAAAGTAAAATACTTTATAAAATGCTTCATATAGCATTAGAATGACATAATCTACACAAATGAAAATAATGAAGAAAATCAATAAACAAATATAAAATAATAAAACTCACAAAAATTAAACACTTTGTCAGGCATTGAAATCATTAGTTTTAAAATAAAAATTAATGTTTTGGATCTCCACAGTAACAAAACTTCTCCTTGACCTTCAAATAGCATAAAGTTAAAATATTTTTACCATTTGAAATAAGTGTCTAGAGTTAAATTGAGTTTATCACAGTCCCTCAGTCCTTTATTTGACTGCTAATTAAAATATTCATATACCAAACTGTAGAAAATATTTTTCAGCCAGTAAAATCTGTTATCTTGTCAGCTGGCAATTTTGTAGGAATCATTGGAGATAGTACATTATTAGGCTGTTGAGAAAACTCTCTGGATGCCTTTGAGGTAACTGTTTTTATAAGCTTGCTTTTTTTATATTTTTTTAGATATTTTAGATATTTTTACTTAAATATCACTACACTCCCTAAAATAATATGTTAAGCCCATTGACTTTTTGAAACTCATGAAATGACATGGAAACATTTTTATAAACATTTAAGAATTTGAATTTGAACGATATTTTCCTCAGCAAATACCCTTTTTATAACTACATCTTTTTTGCTTTTATAAATGAGTAGTTTACACGGATACTGCTCTATATTTTATATACACTAAAATTTTATGGATTAAAATGTGAAGTTGTTTTTAATATTTGTGTTTACAAGTAGTTTAGTGTCTTTTGTCAACAATAAGGGTTGCCTGTTTAGTTGGAAAGTGTCATTGCCCTAGAGTGCTGTATTTTGAAGTCATCTGTCACAAATACAATGTAGAGAGAGAAGACTATTTATGTTTATGGCATTTTAAGTAACTGAGTTAAACCCTTTGGAATATAGAGAAATGGCTTGTTTACTGTCATCACTGTTCACTTAATCTTGTGACCCTGACATGATAGCATTCCCATAAATCTCCCATGTGGTAGTTCAATAAAACAGATGAACATCAAAATGTAATGATTGTTTCAGCTTTAGGAATTAACTGTGTGATGGAGTAAATGTGGCCCAGACAGTGATACTACAGAAGCATTTTACCACTCCCTTTTTCTAACAAGTAGTGCTAGAAAATAATTATTTAGTATAATTTATACTCTATTTTCAGATAGTATTTTCAGTATCTAATAGTCATTAAGAAAAAAATAAAATAAATGCAAAGAGTATGTATATTGTTACTGTTTTTTCAAAGTTTAATTTTTTGGCATTTTAAGATTATTAATATTAATATAATAAGGTTGGTTTTTACAAGGATGCTTTAATATAGCTTTGTCTTATCCTGTGTTTTCATTATATCACATCCCTGTGTTAATTTTTTTCTATATGCACTTTTTTTAATATTTGAGATTATATGGTTTCTCAAACATAAAGTCTTAATGTCTGTTTATCTGTTTGTTTTAGCCCACTTTTTTGTAAACAACTAGTGAGGCATTCTGAAAAACAACAAAAACAAAAATTGAGGGTAATGAGTCATTCAAGAAAAAAAAAAGAAGTGTGGCACTAAGATAATTAGTGGAAGAAACTAAAACAACCTAACATACCAGAGACCATCTCCACAAACCAGAAGAAAATCCAACTTTTGTTCAACATTTTGTAAAAGTAAATGCTATTAATACTCTTATTGCTTAGATAACAAATCAAATAAAATGATCTTAAACAGTTTACATTTGTCTCCTACCAACTTCATATGTAAAAAAGTTTTTGTCAGTTTTGTTTGGCATGGTAAAACCTTTAATCCTCTTTCAAATAGGATTTGGTCCTTGGGCTACTATTAATCCAATTTGCATGGTAATGATAAATTCTAAACATGAAATGTGTGCTATATAATGTAAAATCTGCGGGGAGAATTCTTCTATGGGGGAAGCATGGTATTTATATTTTTATAATATTATTTTAGAAATATAAAAAATCTGTAAAACAAGCCCATAAGCATTTTAGTAGCAATTCAGGAAGGAAACAAAGAAAATGAAACTCTGAAGTCTGTCAGGAAAGACCAATTACCAATATGATACAAGTCCCCAGAAAAATAAGATGAATCATGTATCTTTACTAATTAAATCTTGGGCCATTAGCATCAAGTTGAAAACAATCTTCCATGAAGAAAAGGCTGATGTGTATCATGAAAGATATAATCAGCTCCTTTACTTTCAGGTATAGACAACTGAGCCCTAAGAACTGTTTTAGTAGCTTTTCAAGCTAATGTAAGCCCTAAAAACTTGATTCATATGATTTTTGTAGAAGCTGCAAATTGTAATGTCTCTTTGTAGACAGTAAGACAGAAACTGTTTTCTTTCAAGTGGAATTCTTTTGTGTTACCATTATTCAGTAAATAGTTACCAAATTGCAGTCAAACACTATACAGATGAAGATGCAGTTCAGAGCCAGGGAATGGGGTATTCCATAAAGAGGGTTTTTATGCTTTTTGAGTCTTGACATAAATTTTAAAATTGAGTACGGCTGGCTTTTGTATGAAGAAAGACATTTGAGGGCTAGGCAATAAAATATGCCAAATATAAACCATCACACAGGCATTTTTAAAGCTTTAGATTTATCAGCTGAGAAGCTGAGTGTGTTTTAGTGCACTTTAAGGCACATTATTAAGCAGTAAGTTAACATATGAAAAAGATAAGTAGCAAAATACCTTGTTAACTTCTTTAGAGCAGTCGTTACAAATATAATAATTGAGTGATAATTACAGTTTCACCTTACAGTAGATTTGATGGTGTCATGGTCAGAGTTATGTAAGCATTGGTTTCAAGTATTGCTGGTTCAGAGGCATTAACTTGATGTTCAAGTGCACTGTTCCCTTAAGGAATAATTGCTACTTACTTTAAAATAAAATTGGCAAATCAGTGAATTTTTATGTAATTCTATGTCACATATAGGTCTTTTAAATCCGTATCAGAAGTAAAGTTTTCTTCTCTGGTTTTACCTAATTACTGCTTATTTACCATCTCCCAGATCTTTTTAATGAAACCTCCACTTTGGTCAACTCATTCGATCTATAAAAGGAGAGTCATCTTATAATACAACCTAACATATGCTCCACAAAGTACCTTTGTGACTACTCTCTGCTCATCTAATTTTGGTATACATAATTCAGGACCTAGAGAAATAAAATACCTCAGATTTGTCACTTTGTGTTTCTTGAGTTTCTTCAATATCTATTCTGTCCAACTTGAAGCCCTGCCATTTTAATAGTGCTTTTCACTTGGAAATTATGGTTTCATCCATCTTCCTGCAATCCGAGATTACTTGTTTTTATTTGGAGTATATATTATAAATCCCTCTACATTAGTATTCTTTGTTTCATCTTTTGAAACATTCTGTACTCCAAATATTTTAAAGTTACCTCTCCGATCTATTTTTCACATTTAAAATTTACATTATTATTGATACATTCTGCTCTTAAGTAGGTTGTGATTGATTAAAAACAGTAAGTACAAATGTTAGTTATTTTAATTCTTATGATTATTTCACTCCTTGCCCCATGTTTCCCTAAAGGATAACTTCTTAAATATTTAAAAATCCAAAAATACTTAAATTATACCTAAAAAGTAGTATATCAACTCAGTTCAGTGTGTTTTGGGTTTCAGATGCTAGGGCTAGAAAGTATTGTTAAGGAGGGTTTTCTATTCCAGCCTCTGCCCAGAATCAAACACTCACACCATCCCAGCACGTGTTTGTTGTCCACGGACTGACTTGTTGAAATGCCACCTGGTCATATTAGAATTCCCAACTATTCAGTTGACGTCTGTGAGATCTTAAAGTGGAGAAGACTGAACTTAAGTGTTACATTTTTGGTTTAGTTCCTTCCTCCTCACTTCTTTAACACATTTTTACTTGGTTTATATCTCTGCCATACATGTATATTTATCTTTTTACTTTACTGCCCAAACCCCAAGTTCCTCAGGAGCCAAAGTTCTTTGTATGTATCAGAATACCTGACATGTAAGAGGAGGTCTGTAAATAAATATTGCTGAGTAAGTAAGGAGGTAATTGAATGAAAGAATGAATAAATACAGGAGTTCAAAGTACCTATAACTGGTCCCAAAGGATTCTGAAATATTACCAAATGTACTCAATAAAGAATAATAATATTATTTAGGTTTATTTGCTAATGTTTCATAAATTATTAAGTTGGGATAAAGAACTAAATAAGGACTTTACTTCAGCCTCCACCTCTGACTTTCTTTTTTTACCTTGCAATATAGAAAGAATGAGCAATACTAGAATTCAGAATATTTTGAATATATTAACTACAATATTTTATGTGTTTAACATAATTCTAATTTTCAGTGCATCATTTGGTAAACTTTGAACATAAGAAAACTAAACTAAATTGGTAAATGTAAAATTTAAGTTCATTACATTATTGCTTTGTAAGTATTAATTGAATAATTATATAGATATTATTACGTTCGAGGTTTGGACTCAGACTTGAATTCAAATTTTATCTCCAGAGCTTAAGACTTGCATAACTTTGGTAAATTTCCTAAATTCTCCAAACTTCAATATTTTTCATTTATAAAATACAACATCATAACTGTTTCATAGAGTTGTGGAACATAAATTAGATAAATTAGAAAACAGTATCCTACTGCATCTGCCTGCCAGGACTGGAGACACAAGAGACATGGACTCGATCCCTGGGTCCGGAAGGCCCCTGGAGGAGGAAATAACAAGCCACCCCAGTATTGTTGCCTGGAGAACCCCATGGACAGAGGAGCATGGTGGGCTACAGTCCATGGGGTCGCAAAGAGTTGGACATGACTGAGCACATGCACACTATTCCTATTCTACACTATCCTGCAACATTTTATCGAGTGTTTATTAAAGAAATTAATATTTTAAGCCCACAATATTAACAGACACTTAAACATATCTTTACGGGTCTGATTTCTAATAATTTACCTTATGGTTTGCTTTTATACTTCTCATTGTCATCTAAATGAAAGTAGTAATTGGCATTACATTTTTACAAAGATAGAGAAATACATGTTGGTATGCATATTTTTATACATATAGAATATTTAATAGAAATAACCTTCCTAAATAAACCTTTGGAGAGTATTGTTCATTAGTAAAGTTTTTCTAAGACAAAAATATCACTATGCTGTAAAGTCAGAAATTCGGCCTTTGGTTTCAAAATTTCTAGGCAGCTTTTAAAAAATTACCAAAGTTAACGTATTTAGGCCTAATGTTTAGGAAAAATGTTAAGCATGTTTCCTAATTTTTTAATTTGTAGTTTAATATGAATGATATCTTTGTTGTTTTCAGTTACTTAATAAATTGTTGATTCTTGAATATTTGAAAGACAACACCTCTTTGTTAAATATTTTTTACCATTAAAGTGTTTTGAGGGGAAACCTAACTGGCATATGATTTGTCAGGGACTCACTGGGTAGTATAAGTCATAAATCTTTGTTGTTGTTACTTTTAAAAAAAATTCTTTTTGTTTTTTAAACTGTTGTTTTTGGTCAAAAATGGGTGAGGGGGGAAATGGCCCATTATTTCCATGATCTAGGGGTTTTACTGCAGCAGCTGAGCAGCTCACTTTGATTCAATGCGACATTAACTTTTCCATTTCGGGTACTGCTGCAAAGCGCAGAGCCCTGAAGCACTGTGAAGTTGCTGTCTGGCATTTGTTCATTGATACGGCTGCTATATTTGAATGTTGCAATCATTCCAGGGAAACCTTCATCACTTCTTAAAAATGTTGTTCCTCTTATTTTAAATTTAGTTAAATTTCATTTCCCTACTGTGTTTTAAGTGTCTGTAAACATTTTTATAAGCCTGAATTTTTTCCTTATTTAGAACTTCCGTCACTTTAATGACAATATAATTATAGTGTTGCTGTTATTCATAAAATGCAAATTTGCATGAGGCAACTCTTATTTTAGAATAAAGGCAAGTCTTTTGCTGTCACACATGTCCTTTGGTTCATTGTTCTTTTTTTTCCCCCTACTTTTCATTCATTCTGTAAATTATCCCAGTTGTCTAGAATTATGCAAGAACTGAGGAATGGCCTCCAGGAGGCAGAAGTCTGGAGGGGAGACTGATGATAGAAGGAATGGGGTGTTCTTCCTTTCTGGATGGTGAGACTGTTGAAGCAGAGGGAGACTAAGAGTAGTGGAGTAGTTAGGAAAAAGGATTGTGACGTTGTGATAAGCCTGCTTAGTTTTAACGGTGTTGTTCCCAACTGAGCAGGCTGGAGATCTCCTGCATTGAGGCCCCTGTCCAGCATTTCATCCTAGTAAATGTTTAGGTGCCCTTGCTTCCCGGTGAGAGGATAAATTCTATAGGAATGAAAAGGCCATGACTATCAGATACCCTTTGTTTCATATTTCCTTAAAGAATTAAGCAATAGGGAAAGCACTGATAAGAACTGAGCATCTGTTGTGAGATGTTTTGTTTGTTGGCAGGTTGGGGTTGAGCTGTTTGGTTTGGTTTTGGATGTTTTTTGGCAGGGAGAGGGTTCTATTTTAACTCAACATAGATTAAGAGAAGAGACAGATTTTCCTACCAGCTGTGAAAATGATCTATAGTGGTGGTAGGACTGTTGATGTTGATCAAAAGGAGTATCAGCTAATGAGCTGGACCAGCATGGACCAGTAGCAGAGATGGTGAAATGCTAGGTGGAAAAGGAAGCTTCTTAACTACTGATCCGTGATTGTGGAGAAAGACAAATGGCAAAATCCAATCCCCTGCCAGTGAAGAACTAAAAGGTCCATTTAGGTTGAACTGATGAGGCTGGTAATAAGAAGAAACTGTCCTATGGGGATTAGGGTTTGACAGGATATCCTTTTCTTCTACAGTGGTAATCTCTATTCCCTATAATTTTGATGGTTAATTTCCCCCAGTGCAAATGCTTCCAAGCTTTTACATCTGAACTGTCATGAAGCAGCAAGGTGCCATCTCTCATTTCACAACCTTGTTAAAATTTACCTCTTCCAATGAATAAGCCTGTAGCTCAGAGCCCAGTGATGATTACGTATCCATCCCAGATATTTACCCTTCCAGTTATCTCAGACTGATTTTAAATTGCTTTCTTGGCCCAGTGCTTGGACGGTGTTTGCCTTCTACCTTCACAGTAACATCACTTAAATTCTTATGCTTTCCACCAGTGCAGTTCTTCTACCTTTATGACCTCTGTAATACCTGTCTTTCATTTATCCAATCAAAACAGCAGGAAAAAAAAAACAATCAAACAAAAACAGCAAACGTACACACAGATATACAATTTCATTCCCTGTCAAAAACAAAACACAGATTTGGGTCTTTTTATTGAAATCTTTTACTCTTACTCTGGTTTTTACCAAGCTTTTTGCTATTCACTTTATAACAGTGGCTTAGAGGAGATAGTGCTCTGTCAAAATACCTTTCTAACAAATCATCATAGGGTGGCTTTAGGATTAGAAGAACAAAATTGAATTGATATATTGATACCATATCAATAATAATGACTTTTTGATGATTTATATCACAATTGAATTGATGTATCATTAAATCTTACTGTCTTGGGGAAAGGGAATTTAGATATACGGAATGAGGAATGAGCTTGTGTGTGTCTAGGACTAGACCTATACAAATTGAAGTAAAGCTAGTTTTGTTTCATCCCACCTTGTATTTTGGAGTTCCCTGCTGTTAGAAGTCTCTTTGGTCCAGGTTACTGGCATGGCCTCTGGAAAACGAACCTTAAAAAAAACCTCTCTCCTTCATAGGCATAAGTCTGTTTTGCTAGTGGAAACTAAAAGACAGAAAACTGTTCATAACTAACAAGAATGAATGTCTGTGGTCGAATTCTAGGAAATGGGATTGATCATTCTGTGTATGTTTTTGAGATTCCCTGATATGTTTAAACTATACTGTGACATTGGCTGACCATTTAATATCCTCCACTTGTAAAGTTAGTTTTGTAATTTTTGCTTGTGTGTTGGTAAGACTGCAAGTAAGGTCAGGGTTTTAGCATTTTTATTTATGGGTAAATCAAATTGATAGAAATAAATTTCAAGTAAGCAGTGAAATGAACCACTGATTCTGTTCAGTTCAGTTCAGTTCAGTCACTCAGGCATGTCTGACCTTTGTGACCCCATAGACTGCAGCACACCAGGCTTCCCTTCCATCACCAACTCCTGGAGCTTGCTCAAACTCATGTCCATCGAATCGGTGATGCCATCCAACCATCTCATCCTCTGTCATCCCTTTCTCCTGCCTTCAATCTTTTCCAGCATCAGGGGCTTTTCCAGTGAGTCAGTTCTTCTCATCAGATGGCCAAAGTATTGGAGTTTCAGCTTCAGCATCAGTCCTTCCAGTGAATATTCAGGACTGATTTCCCTTAGGATGGACTGGTTGGATCTCCTTGCAGTCCAAGGGACTCTCAAGAGTCTTCTCCAACACCACAGTTCAAAAGCATCAATTCTTCAGCGCTTAGCTTTCTTTATAGTCCAACTCTCACATCCATACATGACTATTGGAAAAAGCATAGCTTTGTCTAGACGGACCTTTGTTGTCAAAGTAATGTCTCTGCTTTTTATATGCTGTCTAGGTTGGTCATAGCTTTTCTTCCAAGGAGCAAGCATGTTTTAATTTCATGGCTGCAGTCACTATCTGCAGTGACTTTCGAGCCCAAGAAAATAAAGTCTGTCACTGTTTCCATTGTTTCCCCACCTATTTGCCATGAAGTAATGGGACTGGATGCCATGATCTTAGTTTTCTGAATGTTGAGTTTTAAGCCAACTTTTTTGCTCTGCTTTTTCACTTTCCTCAAGAGGCTCTTTAGTTCTTTGCTTTCTGCCATAATGGCAGTGTCATCTGTGTATCTGAGGTTATTGATATATCTCCCGGCAGTCTTGATCCCAGCTTGTGATTCATCCAGCCTGGCGTTTCGCATGATGTACTCTGAACATAAGTTAAATAGTCAGGGTGACAGTATACAGCCTTGATGTACTCCTTTCCCAATTTGGAACCAGTCTGTTGTTCCCTGTCCAGTTCTAACTGTTGCTTCTTGACCTGCATACAGATTCTCAGGAGGCAGGTCAGGTGGTCTGATATTCCCATCTCTTTAAGAATTTTCCACAGTTTGATGTGATGTACATAGTCAAAGGCTTTGGCTTAGTCAATAAAGCAGAGGTTGATGTTTTTCTGGAACTCTCATTCTTTTTTGATGATCCAACAGATGCTGGCAATTTGATCTCTGGTTCCTCTGTCATTTCTAAAACCAGCTTTAAAAAAAAATAAAAATAAATTAAAATAAAAAATAAAACCAGCTTTAACATCTGGAAGTTCATGGTTCACGTACTGTTGAAGCCTGGTTTGGAGAATTTTGAGCATTACTTTTCTAGTGTGTGAGATAAGTGCAATTGTGCGGTAGTTTGAACATTCTTTGGCATTGCCTTTCTTTGGGATTGGAATGAAAGCTGACCATTTCCGGTCCTGTGGCCACTGCTGAGTTTTCCAAATTTGCTGGCATATTGAGCGCAGCACTGTCGCAGCATCATCTTTTAGGATTTGAAATAGCTCAACTACAATTCCATCATGTCACCTAGCTTTGTTCATAGTGTTGCTTCCTAAGGCCCACTTGACTTCACATTCCAGGATGTCTGACTCTAGGTGGGTAATCACACTATCATGGTTATCTGGGTCATGAAGATCTTTTTGTATAGTTCTTCTGTGTATTCTTGCCATCTCTTCTTTATGTCTTCTGTTTCTGCTAGGTCCATACTATTTCTGTCATTTATTGTGCCCATCTTTGCATGAAAAGAAGCTCTATACACTCAGCAAAAAGACTGGGAGCTGACTGTGGCTCTTACCATGAACTCCTTATTGCAAATTTCAGACTTAAATTGAAGAAAGTAGGGAAAACCACTAGACTATTCAAGTATGACCTAAATCAAATCCCTTCCTATTTTACAGTGGAAGTAGCAAATAGATTTCAGGAATTAGATCTGATAGACAGAGTCCCTGAAGAACTGTGGACAGAGGGAGGTTCATGACATTGTACAGGAGGCAGTGATCAAGACCATCCCCAAGTAAAAGAAATGCAAAAAGGCTAAATGGTTGTCTGAGGAGGCCTTACAAATAGCTGAGAAAACAAGAGAAGCTAAAGGCAAAAGAGAAAAGGAAAGATATAAACTCTGAATGCAGAGCTCCAAAGAATAGCAAGGAGAGATAAGAAAGCCTTCCTCAGTGATCAGTGCAAAGAAATAGAGGAAAACAACAGAATGAGAAAGACTAGAGATCTCTTCAAGAAAATTAGAGTTACCAAGGAAACATTTCATGCAAAGATAGGCACAATAAAAGGACAGAAATGGTATGGACCACAGATTACTGTAGCAGAAAAGATGAAAGCAAACAAAAGGCATTAAAATAATTAGCAATTTTTTTTAACTTTAAAATATAACATAGGAAAAGTGCATATATTGTAATGAAAAATATCAATGTATTTTCAAAAACTAAAGCTCTCTATGTAATTAAACTGGAAAACCATCAAAGACCTACTATATAGCACAGGGAATTATGCTTAATATTATATAACAATCTAAAGGGGAAAATAATTTGAAAAACAATAGATACATTTGTGTGTATAATTGGTTATTCTCATCACTATGTAGTAGTCTGTCCATTTGTGAATATACCTGAATTTATTTATGAATTACACAGATGGTGACCGTTACGAATAGTGTTGCTATGAATATTTTCATATGTTTGTTTCTGATTCCATTATTTGTTGATAAACAAATAAATATGTTTCTGGTAGGCATGTACCTGGAATTGGAATTGCCACGTGATAATACCGGCTTGTCTTCCCCAGTGGCTCAGCGGTAGAGAATCTGCCTGCAAAGCATGAATCACAGGTTCAGTCCCTGGGTCTGGAAGATCCCGTAGACTAGGAAATGGCAACCCACTGCAGTATTCTTGCTTGGGAAATCCCGAGGGCAGAGGAGTCCATGGGGCCGCAAAAGAGTTGGATGTGACTTAGAGACTAAACAACAAGTATAGTCTTACGTTTATCTTTACTGCTTACCAGTTTGCCCGAGTTTTCAGTTGTTCTGCATTCTCTCCAACACTTGGCATTTTCTGTCTTTTTCATTTTGGACATTCAGGTAGAAGTAAAATGTACTGAATTATAATCTTGGTCTGAATTTTCCCAAATTCATACCTTTTAGTTTGTTTTACTTTTTACAGTGCCTAAGAACTCCAGTACAGTGTTGAATGAATTGAAGTGTGATAGTGGACATACTTGTCTTGTTCTTAATGGCAAGGGAAAGGCTTTAACTATTTTACCATAATTGTAGTATTTGCCGTAGGGTGTGTTGTTTGCTTTTTGTAGATATTCTTTATCAAGTAAAAGGAACTTCTTTTCCCTTCCCTTCCCTTCCCATACTGGTTTGTTAAAAACTTTTTATCCTGATAGGTAAATAATTTTGTCAGTGTTTTTTCCTGATTTATCATAGTGGCCATATGATTTTTCATCTTTTTTTCTATTAATGTAATGATTCAGTTGATTGGTGTTATAATGTTAAGCTGATATACCAAAAGGTAATTGTTAAGCTGGTTAATGACTTTTCAGACTAGCAACTTCTCAAGAGTTTAAGTGCCTGACCTCTGGCAGTGTGCTAGTACATAGATTGGTGTTTTGTTAGCTAACTGGTAGTTCAATTAGTATGTCATTTGGGAGAATATATACATTCTTCCATCCAAATTAATAAATGTTAAACAACTATCCAATATTATGACACACAGCAGGCCACTGTGCTATGTACTGTGTGGCATACAAAGATACGTAAGACTCAGTCTCAGCTCCAAGGAGCTGTAATCTAGTTTGTGAGACCATACCGATTCTTAGGTAATTGTAATGTTAACATAAAGTAATATTTAATAACAGTTAAGTGAAGCATTAGATTGTATATTTTATAAAGAAATGGATGAATGTTCATCCTTTGCAGTCCCAAGAAATAGCACAGGATTGAAAAAGCCAGGCTTGTTTCATTACATTAAATGATCCAGAATAAAGTACGAAACTGTTAGTAGTTAAAGATAAGACTGCAAGAGAGAGTTCAGATGCAATCAAGGAAGATCTTTAATGCCCAGTGAAAGGTTAGACCTGGATGTGAAGGCAACTCAATTTTACCAGATAAGAAAATAAGTCTTGAGAGGTCATGACCTGCCTGTGGTGATACAACATCACAACTGGAGTTCATGAGAAGAAAAAATGTAATCGTCTTGATCCTTAATGAAATTTTCCACCCCTTCCAAACTAGTTTATTTGACTAATTATTACAGTGGTGTTAATTTATATTCATAAGAATAGTTTGTTTCTTGTCTTTTTTAATTGTATTCTTCTATGTCTATTTATATATAATGCTATATATAATGCTCAGTTGTAAAATCAAATTGATGAGAAGTGGGAGGGGGAAAGCAATTATTCTTTAGCCATGACAGATATAATAGGCATTCATGTCATATGATACTGAATGTTAAAGCGAGGTCACAGGGCACTAGAGAAAAGGAAACAAGCAATATAGTACCTCTGGGTGATGAATGTGACGGGAAACATCTTATGGGTGTACTGGCCAGGATATTTATCATTTAGTACTGAAACTCTGGTGACATGATAACAAGGTTTTTCTATAGTGATCATGATACCAGAAGCCCTTAGACTCTCTGCATGATGACTTCTTTATACCATTAACTCAAAGCTTTCTTAAAAAGAGGTCAAGGACCACAGGTTTTATTAGGGATGATGAAAATGTTGTATATTCCCTTTTTTGCACTGTCCTTTTTAATCTTAATATTCAAAGCAAATCATGTAATTCTATTTTCTTTAACACATACTTAAGCATCACATGGGTTAGCCCTTATTTAGAGTCAAAAGGAAACAATAAAGGAGGAGAAAGTACTAAGAAAGGATATTGGAGTGAATAGTGCTGTTATTTTTATGTAGCAAATATCTTTTGGGAGGTAAGTTATATATTTCAGAAGACATTACTACATACAAAAATGGTCAATGATATGTATAATGAATGTATTAATGGAGAAAATAACTGAATTGTTATTATCACTCTTTCATAAGCCTGGAAGTAAGGCATTATTCCTTTTTCATTCACTCTCTATTTATCTCAATTTTGTAATAGGCTTCCATTTTCAAAAGTTTTATAGTTATTAATAATATCCACTTTAATAGTAAATCTCAGTTTTTAATATGAACTAAAAATTCAGAAGTTAAAATTAAAAATGAAAATGCTTAACTTTGGCAACAAAGGAAACTTTTATTTAGCCCCTAGTTTAGACTTTTATGAGCTGTATTTCAGGTTTGAACTTGTACTAGAAACGAATGAGTAATCAGTCTGGTATAAACAGTGTACCTTAGCACATGATTCTCTTGTGCCATCTGCCTTTCTAGAATCTGAGGACCAGCAGATACTGATGCATAATGTAGCTGCTTTGCCCTATGTCCTTAAACACATTATTGCCGGCAGGATGTACACCTCATTGTAAGCGATTGTACATAGCAGTACCTTACAGATTGAGGGAGATTTGAATTTCTAAGAGAATTCAATAGAAGAGAAGTTTAGACATAGCTTATAGAAGCAATAAGTAAGCACTAATCAAAACTGCCCACCTGGGAAGACTGCCTGCGTTAGGTAAATTAGGTGGCATTAAAACGAGAGGGTTTAACTGACTGGTAGAATTTTTAAGATCTGTCACAGTTGGGAATCAAAGAAATTGATATATTGTCTAAAGTCAGAAATTAAAATAATGTCAGTCAAAAGTAAGCTATGTCTAATCAGTGTATAAACTTTAAATAGCTTTACTTAGAGGGAATGAGGAAATAGAACAGAAGTGAAAGTAAAAGCCGCTCAGTCATGTCCGACTCTTTGCGACCCCATGGACTGCACAGTCCATAGAATTCTCCAGGCCAGAATACTAGAGTGGGTAGCCTTTCCCTTCTCCAGGGATCGAACCCAGGTCTCTCGCATTGCAGGCAGATTCTTTACCTGCTGAGCCACAGATAGAACAGAGGTCATTCCTTAAAGTCGGAGTAAGAGTCTTATTTCAGAGAATTGCAGGCCTCCACGTGACTCCCTCATAGCTCAGTTGGTAGAGACTCTCCTGCCATGCAGGAGACCCCAGTTCGATTCCTGGGTTGGGAAGATCTGCTAGAGAAGGAATAGGCTACCCATTCCAGTACTCTTGGGCTTCCCTTTTGGCTCAGCTGGTAAAGAATCCACCTGCAATGCAGGAGACCTGTTTTGGGAAGATCCTCTGGAGAAGGGAAAGGCTACTCACTCCGGTATTCCGGCCTGGAGAATTCTATGGACTGTGCAGTCCATGGGATCGCAAAGAGTCGGACACGACTGAGCAACTTTCACTTCACTTCACTTCATGTGCTCAAAGCAATCATCAGTGTGTCCTTGAAAAAAACGCTTTTTAGTGAACTTCCTGGCTGACTGGAAAGGACAGAGAAGAGGCCATTGAGAGACCATTGCAGTGAGCAGGTCAGGCGTGGCCCGATGTGACTTGTCCTGGTGTAGGCATTCTCCTCGCCCATCGACAGCTGGTGGTAAACAGGACATACTTTGTGTTTCTCTGCTGCGGGGAGAAATGTGGAAAGAGATAGTAAATATATCAAAGTTGGGAAACTTGAAAATTATTAAAAATATTCATAAAATTTGAACTTAATGACAAAAATAATGTTGACAACATTCTACTAGTGTTTTTTTAAAAAATAAATAGGGCAAATAATTTCAGGAAAAGATACAGACATGTGTGTGTTCTTCTTTAAACATATTCTTTTATGTTGGAGATAAATGGGTATTTTCTTCCATGTTTGGGACTGTGGTGAAACAGCCAGTCAGATTGGTATTGGCCTGTGATATGATGGGCTGGCCATATGAGAATCCCATTTGGAAAGGTAAATCTAGCACAGAGGCCCAGGAGGTTTCTAGAAACGACTAACATAAAGATTGAAAAGAAAGGAGATTCTAATACCCAAACCCAGTCACAAACATACTGATTGGCAGAGCATACCATGGCTTAGTGAGTAACACAGCAAGCAAATGCCAGAAAATAGAAAAACCATGAACATAATCAGTATCGATTTTAAGTGCAATGCTGTGGACTGTAGCCTGCCAGGCTCTTCTGTCAATGGGATTCTTGAAGCAAGAATACTGGAGTGGGTTGCTGTGTCCTCCTGCTGGGGATCTTCCTGACACAGGGATTGAATCCATGTCTCTTATGTCTCCTGCATTGGCAGGCTGGTTCTTCACTGCTAGCACCACTTGGATTAGCACTTTATTATTGAGTCCTTTGTCGTGTTCTAAAGAGTATTTACTTATCCTCAATTTTTATACCTAAATAAATTCTTCCTAATTTAAGTGGTAAGTTACATCTCTAAGGCATTAAGTAGTATCCTTGAGATATGTAAGAGTGATATATCTCTAGAAGTACCTGATACATAATCAGAGGAGTACTTTAATCACTCAAAAGGTTACGACTATTTTTGTCATTACTCAAATTTATTTACACTTTTTTCTAAATCAGAGTATTTTAGCACCTACAAGCCTAGAATTGCAAGGCATTTTTTAATTACTTATTTTCAACCATGTCCATTTTGCAAATGGATACCTTTTCTAGAGAGATAAGAACATAATATTGTACCATTCCCAAAGTTAATTATGAGGCTTGTTTAAGGATCACCAGACAGAATTCAGTTTGAAGATTTCATCCAGTTTTTTTACCTTTTCCTCTCAAAAATATATTTCTGCCACTGTTGGCTTAGATACCCTAGGTCTGAAACCCTGCATTTATTGAAGTACATTTTCTTCTTCTTCAACCATTATTTTTGTTCTTCAGGTAAACCTTTCTGAGTCTTTGCTGTATTAAAATTTTTAGTAAGTTCTGTGGAAGCTCAGTTTTATTATTTTAAACTTTGATAAATTAAGGTTGGCATGATGGTATTTATGTATTATCTACAAAGTACTTCTTTTTTACTATATATGGTATAAATTTAAAATATTTTTGTTTTAACTTTACAGTTGTTTTTATAATAACCAATTTTTGTCTTCCTTTTCTTTTGTTTAACCATTTACTTCTACCTGGTTAAAAAATACAAGTCGTGTGTTTCTGGGTTTGCAACTTTAAGAAATTAATATTTTCTTTTATTTAACATGTTAGTTGGAAATGTCTTATCTGTGGTATGTGTCTAATACAATAAAATCTCTTTTGATGTTATCTGTTTCATACTGAGTAGGCAGGGACTGAATCCATTTATCTGACTTTGTATAAGACTCACCACAATGATATGCACATGTGAGAAGGGAATCTTAATAAATAACAGTTAACATGTATGATTTACGTCATTTCCCACTCTTTTCCATTTCTCATTATGTTTTATATAGTTTTCTATAGAGATCCACAGTAAATGCAGAGGTATTTCAGGTATTCATGAAAACATTATATAAATGTGATCAGCTTTTAATATGAGTATATATTTTCTAAATATATAACTTGAACTTGAATGTTTTTATTGTGGAAAAATTTTTAAAGGCAGGATTTTTCCATAATAATATTTGCTTCTGCTCATTTCCTCTAGATACTTAAACAGCACTTACAATAAAATACTAATAGTGTGTGACAACAAATACTGACACTCTGTTTATAAAATGTATTGACTTTTACTTTTTCTGCTTTAAATCTTCCAGAACACAATGGATGACTTTGAGCAAAATTCTCATTTTACTAGCAGAATTTTCATTTATATAGTTGTGAATTCAGAAATATTTAAGACTTCTGTGCCCCCATAATATTTCTACACATTCTGAAATTCTTTGTCATCTGGCTATTACTTTCAGCTGTTGATTAATAAGTAAACATATTTCTTCATTAAATAATAATTCACTCTATAATTTTTATCTGTTTAATTGTAAGTATTTAGAAATAACTTAGGATGGAATAACTCTAGGATAAGTTTAAGTAAGACTAAATTAACTAAGAAACCTAGGCAATAATACTGGACTAGTTAAAATTGAGAACAAAGTGAAAGTAACAGTTATTTCCTAAAAAAAAAAAAAAAAAAACTCAATATCTTGATTAACTAAACAATATTTGGTAATAATGATTAACCAATAAGGCAAGTAAACCTGAATTTCATTTGATCATTTTATTTTCTGAACCTTTGTTTAAAAATATATAGAGCTTTTTTATGATTGCTTATAAATGTGGCTGCACTAAGCTTACGCAGAAGATCAATGTTTTAAAAATTGAAACAGTATAGGTTTGTATTGATTAATGTGGCTAAATCAAAACGAGAGGTTTTGTAACAGCTTTCTTAGACACACTGCTCCCCAGTAATGGCAACCTATCAATTTTAGCTTTCCACTGATAAATCAGCTTGAAAATTGGATGTCAAAATTTTTTTCACTGAAAGAGTGATTTTTCCATGCCCTTTAACCTTTTCTGATATATTAGATTGGTTTATAAGACTAAGCCCTATCTTACAGAAAGCAGTTGTCAAAATGACATTTGAATACATTTTCAAATGATTGTAACACCTGTTCTTATCCATGTGTGTAAATAAGTGTATATATTATATTCATCTTAAGATCTGCCTCCCTAATTGTAATGTTTGTTTATCTTGAGAAAAATTCAGTTGTGCATTTTGAAATTGTAGATTGTTCTCCTTATGGATCTCAGGAGTTCAGAGAAGGTCAGAGCCTCAATTGCAAGATTAGGAAACATGCTTCCAGTGAGGTACTTTAGTTTTTACTGGGTAGGGACATTGATTGTTTTTTCCATGTGAATTGATTTCTTTTTCTTTTTTTTAATTTTCTTTTAAAATACCAGTGGGTTAATTAATGGCAACTTTCCTATGTTGTTATGTGGTCGATAGTAACTTGGGATGCTTTAGTAACAAAATACAGAAACAAAACCTGATGACACTTTATTTCTGAGGAACCAGTATTGAGGAGTTGAAATAACACTAGGAATGATTTGATTAACAGCACAGAAAAACAGTCTTAATTTGGATTTAATGGGGTAGACTTCAGTGACAGCTGATACTGCCATACCTTCATGCCTTTATAGCTGACTTTAAGTTAGCCTGAGAAGGTATTGATTGTGAAGTTTCTGTTGTATAATTACTTTTTGCTAGGGGGAAAAAAAAAAAGCATGGTGTATTGATCTCAATGGGAGCATTTGAGTAGCAGTTTCCCTTGGCTAACAGTGAGTGTCATCTTTCACCCATGATAAATGGTAACGTTCCGGCTCACCATAATTGCTTTGTGGTGAAATGAACCTCCTATACCCTTCTCCTTTTCCCATCAAGGAGATATAGTAATCATCTTTATCTCAAAGCCATGATTTACTGAACTAATCATCCTCTTAATAGAGGAAATTCTACCCCCACCCACAGAGCATGTCCAGTTTTGCTAACTGAAACAGAAATGCATTATGAAGCCTTAAAATTCTTTCATATTTTGGGGTTCACAAGTATACACATCTCTAATCAACTATCAGTTATTCCTGACCTGTTTTACTTATCCTTAGGCCATTACCAGTCTACTAGGTAGCCTTTGATCTGCCATTAAATGTAAATTTAAAAAAGAAAAGATAGAGATGGTCAAATCTTATATACTTATGACAATAAGAGAAATCATTAAATATCTTATTAGTTTTCTGAAATTTAATGTATTTAGCAAGTATGAAAATTTAGTTTATTTAGTAGCCTTTTCTGTGTATATGGCTTATTTTTTACAATTGTAAGTATTATTAATCTATTTTTAGATTCTTTTTCTATGATGCTTATCTTCATTAAGAGGCAAGTAAGATGCTTTCAAGTGAAAAACATATATTCCCTACCAATTCTGAAAAACTCAGATGATTTGTTTTATTCATTAGCTTTTTGACAAAGATGTTTAATGTGTTATCAATTTTTCATTAAGCCTATGTTATATTTTGCCAAAAATAGATCTGTATTTACTTTCCAGTACTTTAATATTGCCCCTGGGTAATGACTTTTAGTTAAGTAATATTATTTAAAGAATATCTGGCAGTCATTTAAGATCATTTAAAGACTGCTGTGAAGGGTTTGGATAAAGGTCATTTTCAATGATTGTGCTTAGTTAAATAAATGTGAAAGGTTTCACAAAGGGAATCTTGCTTTTCAGTGTGCTGTCATAAATTTCCTCTTAGCACAACTGGGAATACCAAGTAAAATGTAGTTGTTTCTGCCTTGAAGGCAGTATATTTTATATTTTCCTTCTCTTTGTTTATTTTCTCCTCATAATTCTGTTTATTCCCACAAAGGTTTCATTTTGTCACAAATTAGATTCACCACTCTTGACAGTTTGTGGAAATCCCTGTATATATTTCTCCAAATGTTTAAAACAAGTAGTTTTTTTTTTTTGCTAAGACTTATTAAAAAGTCTTACTTTTTATTTTTTTAAACCATTCCCCATCTAGTGTATCCCTGGTTCACAGTTTGCTCCCACTCTGGCCACAGCTGGCCTCTTGCTGTTCACAGCTGAAAAGTGAAATCAATGCTTGGCCTAACAAAATGCAGATGAAAGCCATTCTAATCATGCATAGTCATTTCCCGTAACTTTATCAGCCTTCAGTTACTTCTGTGCTCTCTGGAAATCATTGTTTATTCAAGTAAATAGAGCCCCAACTTCTGTGTTGAGATGTGCTGTCTTCTAGGAAAATAATACTTCCTCACAACCATAAGCATTGTGAACCTCTCATCATTCCAGTTTTCTAAAACTATTGCTTTTGTTCCCCCACAAAGGAAACAAATCTAATCAAGTCATTTTATCATTTAAATTCTGGAAACTTAAACTCTAGATAAAGAAGCCCTTTTATTCTTAATGTTAACACGATTTGAAATTTTGAAACAAAAAATGAGGAAATAACCTCAATCCAAATTATCATTGATCTGGTATTTTCTTAAATATTTATTTGAACAAAACTGGATAGAAAACTGTATTGTAGCTGGATACTTCACAGGTCATGGAAGGACAATGAGTTTGATGGAAAACAGCCTTTCTCCTTCATATTTTAAATGGTTCCTTCTTTGATTACAAGCATTTATTATAATTATCAAGAGATTAGGCTGTTGTTATAGAATCCTTGTAATGGAACCATTTAGAAGGAATATAATGGCAGTTTATTGGATTCTGCAAAAGAAAAGAGCACAGATAAAGTGGACCTTTTTGGTAAATGGTTCAATGCTAGCTATACTAATTTTATTATTCTGTCTTAGTTCATTTGCTTTAGTAATTTTTGTGACTAAGGGTACAATTTTTTCTAATAAATAACCTGTCTTCTAGTCTTCTCTATGGTTATGTCTTTTGTAGGGGTTCTGTGTGTATGTGTGTTTTCTGAAAGACAGGCGGTTCAGAAATAAGTAGCACTCAGTACTGTTGATATGTAGTCTTTGTAGTAGAATTTACATTTGTACAATATCTTTCCTTAGATGGCATTTTAGTATAATTTATTTTTTATTTTTGAAATTATTGGTATATAAGATGAGTCTGTTAACTGAATCACTTCTAGTTCCCATGTAATTTTTCTTCCAATTGCAGTAAAAATGGTCCTAAAGAAATAAATACCCAGGGGTTGTCAGATTTAAGACCTATTCTGTGCTAATATCTTTTCTATAAAAATCAATACAGTTAGAGCTCAGAGTAGATATATTTTTTTATCTTTCCTAATTTCTCAGAGGCAAAGATACAGAATTTAAAAAAATTCTTTCTTTTGAGATGTTTGTCCATCTGAAGCCAGATACAAGAAAATGCAGGATGCAATATTTTGAAAGATGCTAGAATTCAGTAAAATGGTTTTTCCTGTTATTTTCCAGGCTAGCAACTAGTAGTACCACAGTGTTTGCTGAAATACTAGAGTAAGCAAACAGTTAGGGAATCTTTGTCTGCAGAGAATGAAGCACTCAATGAAGTGTCAGGGTAGGTAGCAGGCAAAGTTCAGGAAAAAAAAAAATGGCTCTTCTGACATAGGGGACTAGGCTAAGGGATATTAATGTCATTTTAGAGATTTTAAACTTTCTAAAAGCAAAGATCACCTGGCAAGTACTGTGCATGGATAGGTATCTTGAACATAAGTCTTCAAGAATATTTTTTAGAAAAAAAATTTTTTATCAAAGCAGCAAAGGAGCCACCACTTTTTAATTTTAGATTTTAAATTTATTTGAAGAATTTCAAATCATATCATCTCTAATATTTATATGCCATGTTAACAATATTCAGTTATTTTGTTAATATAATTGCTATACAAAGTACCTCATTAAACTAGGAAGTATTTTTATTCCTACAACTTACCTGAAAAATCTTAAATCACTTATTATATGCCATAAAATGTTTTGTATTTAGTTTAAAGGTTTCTAGAAATAGTAACTTAGTATAAGGATATGCCTAGCCTTCTTTTCTTCATTACTGTACTGAGTTTCGTGTATGTTGTATGAGTGGGGGTATTTGAAATTGCAGTTATATTTTAGTTAACATAGATAATTAGGGAAGTGATATAAAGAGAAGAGACATGATATAGAAAGAATTTGTGGATAATAAGGATGGTTTAAAATATACAAAATCATTATAAATTCTACAGGTTTACTCTGTTTTTTAAATTTAACTGCTTTTTAATTTAATGCCAAGCTTTGTTTAAAGAATATTTTATGTTTGTATATGTATGTATGCTGATACTTTACATAGATTTATATTGATAAACAAGAATTATAGATGCATGGGGTATATATAGATAAGTAAATTAGAAGTGTAGAAATGCAGAACATGAAGGAATTCCAAGAGGGAAATTGCTGTTCTCCCCATGATTCTTATAAGAATTAGACGTCAATACTCAGAAAAGTGAAATTGAGAAATATACACAAATTAGTTGAAGATTTTATCTCTGTAATTAATTGTCAAACTAGGCCATCATGAAGTTATTTCTTAGTTCTTGCTAAATCTTCAAGTATAATTATGTATGTCAGCTTTGTAAATTAATTTTCTATATGACTGAATTGAATTTTCCCTCAGATCTCAGATGTATCCATATCACTTTTGATGCCATTTTCATTCATCTGACTCTAGTCTTTGTTGGTGCTAGAATCTGTTTGTAGGAGAGTCCTCAGAAAAACAGTAGTCGGTTTGATGGGAGTGGTCACAAGCACACTGTTGCTCTTGGATGTTTTATACCAAATCAATAAAAATGAATTTTTCTGCAAATGCAATTCCTCATACATTATATCCAGGATTTTTATTAATATTATTTAGAAGGACTGTAGTAGACTAATAAGATTATGATTTCATCATTTATGAAATAAAGCACACAAAAAATAAGGTTTCCGTATACTTGCTAGGACTATAACATGGCAACTGAGTAATATTATTGAAAAGTAAAATAAATTACAGATACTCTGCATTTGCTTAAATTTGTGACAAATGAGAGTAGGAGTTTTCCTTCTAGGATTTAACACAGGTCTTAATCACAGTAATCCAAGTCAGTGCCCCAACCACTAATGCTGAAGAAGCTGAAGTTGATCGATTCTATGAAGACCTACAAGACCTCCTAGAACTATTACCAAAAAAAGATGTCCTTTTCATCATAGGGAACCGGAATGCAAAAGTAGGAAGTCAGGAGATACCTAGGCAAGTTTGGCCTAGGAATATGAAGTGAAGCAAGGCAAAGGCTAGTCAAGATATGCCAAGAGAACGCACTGGTCATAGCAAACACCCTCTTCCAACAGCACAAGAAATGACTCTACGCATGGACATTGCAGATGGTCAATACCGAAATCAGATTGATTATATTCTTTGCAGCTGAAGATGGAGAAGCTCTACACAGTCAGCAAAAACAAGACCTGGAGCTGCTGTGCCTCAGATCATCACCTCCTTATTGCCAAATTTAGGCTCAAATTGAAGAAAGTAGGGAAAAGCAGTGAGCCATTCAGGTATGAATAAATCCCTAAATAAATCCCTTATGATTATACAGTGGAGGTGACAAATAAATTCAAAAGACTAAATCTTGTAGATAGTATGCCTGAAGAGCTATGGACAGAGGTTCATAACATTGTACAGGAGGTGGTGACCAAAGCCATCTCCAAGAAAAAGAAATGCAGTCAGGCAAGTGGTTGTCTGAGGAGGCTTTAAACATAGCTGAGAAAAGGAGAGAAGCGAAAGGTCAAGGAGAAAGGGAAAGATATACCCTACTGAATTCAGAGTACCAGAGAATAGCACAGAGAGAAAAGAAAGCCTACTTACACGAACAGTGCAAAGAGCTAGAGGAAAACAATAGAATGGGAACAATTAGAAATCTCTTTAAGAAAATTAGAGATAACAAGGAAATGTTTCATACAAAGATGGGCATGATATAGAACAGAAACAGCAAGGACCTAACAGAAGTAGAAGAGATTAAGAAGAGGTAGAAAGAATAAACTGAAGAACTGTACAAAAAAGATCATAATGACTTGGATTACCGTAATGGTGGATAACCATAAGGGGCAGACATTTTGGAATGTGAAGTCAATTAGGCCATAGGAAGCATTACTACAAACAAAGCTAGTGGAGGTAATGGAATTCCAGCTGCACTATTTCAGATCCTAAAAGATGATGCTGTGACAGTGCTGCACTCAATATGCCAGCAAATATGGAAAACTCATCAGTGGATACAGGACTGGAAAAGATCAGTTTTCATTCCAATCCCAAAGAAGGGCAGTGCCAAAGAATGTTCAAACTACCACACAATTGTGCTCATTTCACATGCTACAGAGGTAATGCTCAAAATCCTTCAAGCTAAGCTTCTACAATATAGGAACCGAGAACTTCCAGGTGTACAAGCTGGATTTAGAAAAGGCAGAGGAACCAAGGATCAAATTGCCAACATCCGTTGGATCATAGAAAAAGCAAGGGAATTAAAAACAAAAAAATCTACTTCTGATTCACTGACTATGCTAAAGCCTTTAACTGTTTAGATCACAACAAACTGTGAAAAATTCTTGAAGAGATGGGAATACCAGACCACCTTACCTGTCTCCTGAAAAACCTGTATGCAGGACAAGAAGCAACAGTTAGAACTGGACATGAAACAACAGCCTGTTTCAAAATTGAGAAAGGACTTTGTCAGGGCTGTATATGGTCACCCTGCTTATTTAACTTCTATGCAGAATACATCATGTGAAATGCCAGACTGGATGACTCACAAGCTGGAATCAAGATTGCCGGGAGAAATATCAACAACCTCAGATACACACATGATACCACTGTAATGGCAGAAAGCAAAGACAAACTAAAGAGCCTCTTGATGAGGGTGAAAGATAAGAGTGAAAAAACTGGTTTAAAACTCAGATTCAATAAACTAAAAAGATCATGGCATCTGGTTCCATCACTTCATGGCAAATAGATAGGGAAACATTGGAAACAATGACAGATTTTATTTTCCTGGGCTCCAGAATCAGTGTAGACAGTGACTGCAGCCACGAAATTAAAAGACACTTGAAAGAAAAGCTGTGATAAACCTAGACAGCATATTAAAACACAGAGATATCACTTTGCTGACAAAAGTCCATATAGTCAAAACTATGGTTTTTCCAGTAATTATGTATGGATATGAGAGTTGAACCATAAGGAAGGCTAAGCACTGAAGAATTGAAGCTTTTGAACTGTGGTACTGGAGAAGACTCTTTAGAGTCCCTTGGACAGGGAGGAGATCAAACCAGTCAATCCTAAAGGAAATCAACCCTGAGTATTCATTGAAAGGACTGATGCTGAAGCTGAAGCTCCAATACTTTGGCCATCTGATACAAAGAGCTACTCATTGGAAAAGACCCTGATGCTGGGAAAGATTGAGGGCAGGAGGAGAAGGGGGCAACAGAGGACGAGATAGTTGGATGGCATCACTGACTGACTGGACATAAGTTTGAGCAGACTCCAGGAGAGAGTGAAGGACAGGGAAGCCTGGTGTGCTGCAGTTCATGGGGTTCAAAAGAGTTGGACACGACTTAGCAACTGAACAACAACTAGATTAGACTCAAACAGTGAAAAGTCTATCACATTTACAGTCGGTTGTGGCTCAGATCTTAGTGCATGCTCCTTTTTTCCCTCTTATGGTTCATGATCCAGCAAAAGACTTGAACATTCTTCTCTTTCCCTTACCACTCAGTACCTTTCCTCTGCCTCTGTATTATGTTAGCAGGTCCTTTTGGCTTTGTCTATAAAATATATCCCAAATCTGATGTCTTCTCTCAAGTTCCAAAGCTGCCTACCACAACTATTTCCATCTCAGCTTTGCCACCATCCCCCTAACCTGCTTGACAGCTTCCACACTAGCTTAGTATCCTTTTTTTCTTCACTCAGCCGCCAGAATGACATAAAGGGTAAATCAGATCTTATCACTGCTCCTTTCTTAAAATCTTCCAGAGACTCCTTCAAGACACTAAATAATCCTGCACCTGCCTAATCTCAGAACACATTTGGCCCTCTCATAAGTGTAAGTCACACTAACATTGTTTCTCTGCTGAAACATGCAAGCTCATATCCAATGTGATGCCTTCTAAGCTAGCTCTCCATACAGTCTAGAATGCTGTTATCTTTTATCTTTGGGTGACAGGATCCTTCTCATCAGAGATACCTGCTCATATGTTACCTTCCCAGAGAGCACTATATATATACTGTGTGTAATACAGTCACTCTAAACCCCATAACTAGTTTATTTTCATCATAACTCTTATTATTAATTTTTGCATACTTATTATCTCTTTCCTGTATGAAAATGTAAATTCCATAAGGACAGAGACCTTTTCAGTATTAATCATTACTGTATCCCTACCTCCTAGAAATAGTGCCTATTCTAGAATAGTCATTAAATTAAATGTGTGTTTCTTGAACACTGAATCTGCCTGGTTGGGCTTGATGTGTGAGTTCTTGACCCTCCCTCTCCTTATCTGTGAACTTTGGGATTAATATATATACCTTACACAACTGTTGTAAGGATTAAATGGTATGTTTATAGAATATAATATGATGCCTGATTCATATTTCTTACTCAGAAAACATTAGCTCAAAGAGTGTCACAAAAAAAGAAAAGAGAGACATCTAGCATGCTGTGTTTTCTTCAGAGCAAGAAAAATGATATAATTTTAAAGCATCATAGCACAATCTTGGGAAAGACAATGAGCGGGGAAAAACTTCAGAATTCAGAAAATTGAAGATGATTAAACTGCATGCAGGCCTAGATGCTCTCTGTAATCTGGCTCAGTCCTTCCTCCTGCTACTGCTTCAAATTCACAGTAACCTTTATTTTCCATATATCACCACTTCCAATCTGGAATTTATAGACTGGAAAGTTCCCTGGGAAGATTTGGATGGGATTCAAACTATGGAATGTTTGACATAACCACAAGTCTCACTGAACCAAAATTCATTTATCCATTCATTTATTTATGAAGCACTCCAGTGTTAGAAGAAAGGGAGAAAATCACTAAGAAATCAGTATTAGAGTTAGAGACTTAAGGGTTATTTCGTGTGACTGTAGCACAGATCCATACCTCCCTTTTCTTAGTTCACCTGGTCCATCCTTCTTTATTGTTTAAAGGCTTATTGCTAGCATCGTCTCTCCCTGACCTCTCCAGGCAAATTCATAAGTCTTTCTCATTTGCCCTCAAAGCACTTCATTCAGACATCACTCACCACATTATATTGTAATTGTTTATACCTTTGTCCTCTTTCACAGAAGGCTGTAAGTTTCTCAAGTAGAAAATACTCTTTTCTAACCTTTGTTAGCCTGACTTTAACTAGAGGATGGTAGTCACTGAAAACAGGCACTGTTAACACAGGTTATTTCTAAGGACTGAGGATATAGCAATGATCAAGACAGAAAAGTCTCTGTCCTCATGAGCAAGTGGGAGGTTTCATGAGTGAGCTAACATACTGATCAGTCCCTGGCTTATAGCACCTAGTGGTTTTAAATGAAAAATCACTATATCTCTACAACATATTCCAAAGTATGACCCAAGGTCTGTCAAGAAGTATTACTTGAGTAAAGTATTACATGGTCAAATGAGTTTGGGATGTTTAAGTTGGGATGTTTAATGCAGCTTTCCACTTACATAGAAAACTCTTCACTAGAACCCCTAAACATTTTGTTAATTGAGTTTTTTCTATATGGAACAATATTCTAAAGCATTTGCCAATAGTCTCTGCCTCTATCTTGAGGCAATTGTAGGAGAAAAATGTTTCAATATTTTACAAAGGGTTGTTGCCATCTTTAAGTAGTTCATTAATCAATCATATCTGTCTGTTTTAGAAAGAATATGGTTTTAGGGAAGACAGAAGTCATTTATTATCAACTAAACTATACATCACTTTATCCTCATTATTTATACTTATATTCAAAATAACCTCCATTGAAGGTCAACTCAACAGATATGGATTAGTGAATTGTGAGCTATATGTGCTGTTTTCCTAGTCATGATATTATGTTATTGTTTTAAGCATACAAACTGCCTTTATGTGAAGGAGGAAATATGAAATTTATTAAATACTGAGTAATAGATTGCCAGGAGAAATATCAATAACCTCAGATATGCAGATGACACCACCCTTCTGGCAGAAAGTCAAGAGGAACTAAAAAGCCTCTTGATGAAAGTGAAAGAAGGGAGTAGAAAAGTTGGCTTAAAGCTCAACATTCAGAAAACTAAGATCATGGCATCTGGTCCCATCACCTCATGAGAAATAGATGGGGAGACAGTGGAAACAGTGTCAGACTTTATTTTTGGGGGCTCCAAAATCACTGCAGATGGTGACTGCAGCCATGAAATTAAAAGACGCTTTTGGAAGGAAAGTTATGACCAACCTAGATAGCATATTAAAAAGCAGAGACATTACTTTGCCAACAAAGGTCCGTCTGGTCAAGGCTATGGTTTTTCCAGTGGTTATGTATGGATGTGAGAGTTGGACTGTGAAGAAAGCTGAGCACCGAAAAATTGATGCTTTTGAACTGTGTGTTGGAGAAGACTCTTGAGAGTCCCTTGGACTGCAAGGAGATCCAACCAGTCCATCCTGAAGGAGATAAGTCCTGTGTGTTCATTGGAAGGACTGATGCTGAAGCTGAAACTCCAATACTTTGGCCACCTCATGCGAAGAGTTGACTCATTGGAAAAGACCCTGATGCTTGGAGGGATTGGGGACAGGAGGAGAAGGGGACGACAGAGGATGAGATGGCTGGATGCCATCACCGACTCGATGGGCATGAGTTTGAGTAAACTCCGGGAGTTGGTGATGGACACGGAGGCCTGGCGTGCTGCGATTCATGGGGTCGCAAAGAGTTGGACACAACTGAGCGACTGAACTGAACTGAACTGAACTGAATAGCTGTCCATCCATAACTAAAGGATACGTAGAACAAATCTTTTATGAGTGTGTCCTAATTATTAAATTTACATAAGCCATTTATATTTTGAAAATTGAGTCAAAATAAACAAAAAGTAAAATTTTACTCAAGAAACTTACCCAAATTGGTGAAATAGTTTATGAAAGTGAAAAGTGAAATCACTCAGTCGTGTCCAACTCTTTGTGACCCCGTGGACTGTAGCCCACCAGGCTCCTCCATCCATGGGATTCTCCAGGCAAGAATACTTTATAGCCACTCAAAAAAAAAGAGTAAGAAAATTTTTAAATATTATCTTTTAATCTAAAAATTTAAATATAATTCTAATAACTGAATCATGAACACTGAGGTGAACGTTTAAATATACTTAAATTATATAAATACAAGTGTTATACTACCCTTTGGAAAAACATTTTATCTGAACACTAAAATTGAATTCAAATTTAAATGTTATTCTTAAATATTAGCTTTAAAATAATGGCATAATCATTCCTCTATTGTAAATACAGTTTTAAAATATTTATTAATATCTATATTAATGAGAATTAAGGGTAAATATACCATGAAAGGTTTGCTGTATTTTTATGCAACTAGTAGGTGCTTTCTTCTCTGTTAGTGTGACAAGTATAAATCAGGGAAGAAAGATCACTTGGAAAAATGGTTTCATATTTTTAAGGACTGATATTTATAAGGGGAAAAAAAGTAGAGGGTGTATAGGGTTGGTTGTTTTCTGAACAGGCAAAATTGAGTGTCAACAGAGTTAAGAGCTTTTGTAAATAAAAAGTTAATTGTGAAACAAGTAACCATACTTTTTCAATTAATTTAAAATATATGTGTCAGATAACTGTTTTTGGACAGAACATTTTTCTTGGCATGCCTCACAAATAACAGAATGAATCAAATACAAATGGACCAGCTTGTGTTTGATTACTGAAATGATCATGTACCATAAAACAAATTTCACAAAGCTCACTAATTTGTCACCATGATTTTAATTTGCTGTTCTATTTTTCTATTTGGATTAAATATGTCACTGGTAAATCATTCCTTCTACTAAGCATGATAAGCCTCTAAGAGATTTTGATAACTTCTTCCACCCCACTTAGTGTGTATTGGTGTAAAGGACAAAAAACCATGTATGGTTTTGTTAAAATTTATTAGCATGTTTAGTAGTTGGTGGCTTTTCTCTGCTTTTCAAGACTTGTCGCTGTTATAATTTTGTTTAAAAGTTAAATCTAGGGACTTTCCTGGTGGTCCAGTGGTTAAGACTCAGTACTTCCAATGAGGGAGGCTTGGGTTCGTTCCCTGGTTGGGGAGCTAAGATCCCACATGCCGTGCAGACACGACCAAAAAATAAATAATAAAGATTTAGAAAAAAATTAAGTTAAATCTAATTTTATTACATGAAAACACCGTGAGGAAACAATTAAATTAACAAGTATTATTTCTTACCTATTATTTGCAAACTCTTCTAAAGTACTTGCAAAGTACACTTGCAAAGCTGTGTAAATCAGAAACTCTGGTGTCTTGTTGTTTACAGTCTAGTAAGAGAGTCAAGGTATAAATACACAATGAAATGAAAAGTTGAGATCTGCCAGAATACAGTCAAATATTTAATTGCCAAATTTACAAGCAAGACTGTTTTGGAGAATAATGGCATATGATAGAAAACGATCCGAAACATGGCAAAGAATAATGCACAATTAATTGCTAATTGGATGAGCATGTACATTTATATGAAAAGAATAGCGTATGACTAGGAATGAACAGCGCAGGTTTGGGGGACTCTCTGAGGGAAACCGAGATTCTAAATAGTGCAGTAGGGGTGATGATACTGGAAAGAGGAACACTCCAGGGACCCTGCAGAGGATGATAAAAGGTTTATTACTTCTGCGTAACTGTCACTACAGTTAGGTGTTGGATTAAAAAATGCTAGACCTTTCAAAAATACATCCAAATTTCTGGCAAACTTGTTTAATAAAAATACATAACTGTATCCAATTTGTATAAGAGCTGATTTAATTATTATTTATTGGTGGACTTGTAGCAAGCACTGAAAAAGAACTTTAATGTGAACTGTAGACAAGCTGTCATTTACCTAAGTGAGAGGCAGGGCTGGATTTGAAATTATTTCTGTTCTGCCTCCTGCTACTGCTGCTTACTTCTGTGTACCATGCACAGGGCCGAACATTAAATGCCTTCCTTTCAACAATTCTATAAAGTAGGTTTATTTATCCCCGTTTTATAAATAAACCAAGATTTAGAAAATGTAACAGTGAAATCATAAACTTCATTTTAAATAATATCAGGCATGTAAGTGTTATGTAACTAATATATCTTTTATATGAAATTTTTTATGTTATTAAAAACATTTACTTTGCAGTAATAGATGTAATTTTAAAGATAATTGACAATTATACAGTTTAGCATAAGAATTTCCTCAAAGTTAAGCAAATTCTTTCCTGTGTAATTTCTTATAGTGATCAATTTCTGAAGTCTTATGGGAAATAATTTTTAATTATTTCTAAAATTATTTAAGCCTATCCAGCACAGCAATAATTATTAAGATGAAAGGATATCTCCTTTCTTCAAGTGGGATAATTGCTTTATAGAATTAAATGTTTCATAAGTAACTTTACAATTTGCCTAATTAAGATAAAAGTAATTATTTCTGCCCTAAGATTTCTTTAAATTGAGACTAGCTCTACTGAAGAAGGAAGAAAATTCATAAAGGAGTGGAAAGATGCACTAGAAAGCTTGTATGTTGTTGCCCAAAAATAAGTAATAAATGCAGAATGAATCAGAAAAAAAGTTGGTTAAAGAAGCAAAGAGTGAAAATGCAGTTCACCGTATTTGCTAATCATGTGGGTCCCAGAGAGCTCACTGAATAAAGTTCTTTTTTTGTTGTTTTTGTTTTTCTTTTTGGAACTGATTTCTCTACTCTCCAGCCCTGCCTCCTTATTTAATTGTTCCTGATGTTGGAACCACTATTTTTTAGCAAATGTGAATAAAGGGAAAAGGTATAGAAAGTGAAAGTTATAAAAGTGAAGATGTCCTTTAAACTATTTTATCATAAAAGCTTTCCACTTATTTGCTGGAACCACGCCTCTTCTGTTGACTATGATGGCTACTCCATTTCTTCTAAGGGATTCTTGCCCAGTAGTAGATATAATGGTCATCTGAGTTAAATTCACCCATTCCAGTCCATTTTAGTTCACTGATTCCTAAAATGTCGATGTTCACTCTTGCCATCTCCTGTTTGACCACTTCCAGTTTGCCTTGGTTCATGGACCTAACATTCCAGGTTCCTGTGCAACATTGTTCCTTAAAGCATCGGACTTTACTTCCATCACCCATGACATCCACAACTGGGTGTTGTTTTTGCTTTGGCTCTTCATTCTTTCTGGAATTATTTCTCTGCTCCTACAGTAGCATATTGGGCACCTACTGACCTGGGGAATTCATCTTTCAGTGCCATACCTTTTTGCCCTTTCATACTGTTCATGGGGTTCTCAAGGCAAGAATACTGAAGTGGTTTGCCATTCCCTTCTTCAGTCGACCATGTTTTGTCAGAACTCTCCAAAATGACCTGTTTGTCTTGGGTGGCCCCACAAGGCATGGCTCATAGTTTCATTGAGTTAGACAAGGCTGTGGTCCATGTGATCAGATTGGATAGTTTTCTGTGATTGTGGTTTTCATTCTGTCTGCCCTCTGATGGGTAAGGATAAGAGGCTTATGGAAGCTTCCTGATGGGAGAGACTGACTGAGGAGGAAACTGGGTCTTGTTCTGATGGGTGGGGCCGTGTTCAGTATATCATTAATCCAATTTTCTGGTGATGGGTGGGGCTGTGTTCCCTCCCTGTTGCTTGACCTGAGGCCAAACTATGGTGGAGGTAATGAAGATAATGACACCTCCTTCAAAAGGTCCCATGTACACACTGCTACACTCAGTGACTCCGACTCTCAGTCAGGCCACCACTGACCCACGTCTCTGCCAGAGACTTCTGGACACTCATGGGCATGTCTGGTTCAGTTTCTTGTGGAATCACTGCTCCTTTCTCTTGGGTCCTGGTGCCCACAGGGTTTTGTTTGTGCTCTCCAAAACTCTGTTTCCACAGTCCTCTGTAAGTTCTGGTGGTTCTATGGAGGGGTTAATCACAAGCTCCTCCAAGAGGACTTATGCCATACCCAGGTCTGCTGCACCCAAAGCCCCTTTGGCAGGCCACTGCTGACCCGTATCTACGCAGGAGACATTGACACAGTTCTGGCTTAGTCTCTGTGGGTTGGGCGTGCGTTTTGTGCCCTTCCCAGGCCTGAGCAGCTCAAAAAACCAGGTGTTTGGTGAGCACACTGTCCCAGGTGTACCATGCATCTTAATCACTTCCCCAGTCCTAGCCACTTAGTTTCCCGGTTGTGATCTCAGGCTGCAACCCTCCTGGCGGACGTCAGTCATCCAGGATCTCAGGAAGCTGTGGTTTGGGAGCCTGCTCACAGTTCAGTGGAAGATGCTGGCTCTGGGGCTGAGATTGTAACAACCCCTTGCCTTCTGCCTCTGGCTGTCGCAAGCCTGCCTCTCTGCCTCTGGGCTCAGGTCATGAACTCCTTATTGCCAAATTCAGACTTAAATTGAAGAAAGTAGGAAAAACCACTAGACCATTCAGGTATGACCTAAATCAAATCCCTTATGACTTTACAGTAGAAGTGACAAATAGATTGAAGAGATTAGATCTTATAGAATGCCTGAAGAACTATGGATGGAGATTCATGACATTGTACAGGAGGCAGTGATCAAGAACATCCCCAAGAAAAAGAAATGCAAAAAGGCCAAATGGTTGTCTGAGGAGGCCTTACAAATAGTTGAGAAAGAAGAAAAGCTAAAGGCAAAGGAGAAAAGGAAAGATATATGCATCTGAAAGCAGAGTTCCAGAGAGTAGCAAGGAGAGATAAGGAAGTCTTCCTCAGTGATAAATGCAAAGAAATAGAGGAAAACAATAGAATGGAAAAGACTAGAGATCTCTTCAAAAAAATTAGAGCCACCAAGGGAACATTTCATGCAAAGATGGACACAATAAAGGACAAAACTGGTATGGACCTAACAGAAGCAGAAGATATTAAGAAGAGGTGGCAAGAATACACAGAAAGAGCTTCATGACCCAGATAACCGCAGTGGTGTGATCACTCACCTAGAGCCAGACATCCTGGAGTGCGAAGTCAAGTGGGCCTTAGGAAGCATCACTACGAATAAAGCTAATGGAGGTGATGGTATTCCAGTTGAGCGATTTCAAATCCTAAAAGATGATGCTATGAAAGTTCTGTACTCAATATGCCAGCAAATGTGGAAAACTCAGTAGTGGCCACAGGACTGGAAAAGGTAAGTTTTCATTCCAGTCCCAAAGAAGGGCAATGTCAAAGACTATTCAAACTCCTGCACAATTGCACTTATCTCACACACTAACAAAATAATGCTCAAAATTCTCCAAGCCAGGCTTCAACAGTGCATGAACCATGAACTTCCAGATGTTCAAGCTGGATTTAGAAAAGGCAGAGGAACCAGAGATCAAATTGCCAACGTCTGTTGGATCATTGAGAAGCAAGAGAGTTCCAAAAAACATCTACTTTTACTTTATTGACTACACCAAAGCCTTTGACTGTGTGTGTGGCCACAGCAAACTGTGGAAAATTCTTAAAGAGATTGGAATACCAGACCACCTTTCCTGCCTCCTGAGAAGTCTGTATGCAGGTTAAGAAGCAACAGTTAGAACTGGACATGGAACAACAGACTGGTTCCAAATCAGGAAAGGAGTATGTCAAGGCTGTATATTGTCACCCTGCTTATTTAACTTATATCCAGAGTAAACCATGGGGAATGCCAGGCTGGAGGAAGCATAAGCTGGAGTCAAGATTGCCGGGAGAAATATCAGTAATCTCAGATATGCAGATGACACCACCCTTATGGCAGAAAGTGAAGAAGAACTAAAGAGCTTCTTGATGAAAGTGAAAGAGGACGGTGAAAAAGTTGTCTTAAAACTCAACATTCAGAAAACTAAGATCATGGCATCCAGTCCCATCACTTCATGGCAACTAGATGGGGAAACAATGGAAACAGTGAGAGACTTTATTTTCTCAGGCTCCAAAATACTACAGATGGTGATTGCAGCCATGAAATTAAAAGACACTTTCTCCTTGGAAGAAAAGCTATGACCAATCTAGACAGCATATTAAAAAGCAGAGATATTACTTTACCAACAAAGGTCAGCCTAGTTAAAGGTATGGTTTTTCCAATAGTAATGTATGGATGTGAGAGTTGGACCATAAAGAAAGCTGGGCGCTAAAGAATTGATGCTTTTGAACTGTGGTGTTGGAGAAGACTCTTGAGAGTCCCTTGGGCTGAAAGGGATCAAACCAGTCCATCCTAAAGGAGATCAGTCCTGAACATTCATTGGAAGGACTGATGCTGAAGCTGAAACTCCAATACTTTGGCCACTTAATGCAAAGAACTGACTCATTGGAAAAGACCCTGATGCTGGGAAAGATTGAAGGGGGGAGGAGAAGTGGACGACAGAGGATGAGATGGTTGGCTGGCATCACCAACACGATGGACATGAATTTGAGTAGGCTCTGGGAGTTGATGATGGACAGGGAAGCCTGGAGTGCTACAGTCCATGGGGTCGCAAAGAGTCGGACACAACTGAGCGACTGAAATGAACCCCTTTTCTGATCTCACCAGGCGACCTCATTGGTAAAGGTAACCCTTACAAGAAAGGAGTTAATAAGACTCCAATGGGGAGGCCCTTCCTCTTCACCTCTTGGTTACAGAAAGCTCAAGAACCAGCTCTACCTCTCTGCTAGATACTCGATGCCTGTATTTGTTCCTCTTCCTCTAGTGGAGATTCAGAATTTACAAACATTGCAGATAAGTGTTTTGTAAGGATTGAGCCCAGTTTCTTGTACTCCGCACCTAAAGTAGCTATTCTCGTGTCTTCCAAAAGTATATAGAACCTGACCAGATGCTTATGGGCTTATTTTTCTCGTCTGATTTTCACATGGAAAACTATGCCTTAAAGACTCAAAACCACTGTATTCCTTACAATACCAAAAAAAACAGGCTCACAAGGAGC
Source organism: Cervus canadensis (assembly GCF_019320065.1). Taxonomy (NCBI): domain Eukaryota; kingdom Metazoa; phylum Chordata; class Mammalia; order Artiodactyla; family Cervidae; genus Cervus; species Cervus canadensis. The sequence goes on along the minus strand of NC_057394.1, from coordinate 73,947,500 downwards.
GTTGGTGCACCCAAAAAGCAAAAGGATCACCTAAACATTTTTGTCCTCGAAAAAACTGCTTTCCCTGAAGAAAGCAAAATGCAAATTAGAGAGTCAAATAAAACATACAGTACTCAATTAGGAAACTTTTCATTCAACAATAAATAAAAAAGAAATATAAACCATCAGATATGATTAATTACTTTAAGGACAGAATGATATTTTCTTGAATGATTTGTTCTGCCCTTTACCAAATAAGACATCTGTCTACCTTCAAATTTGCAGTATAAATATATCTCTTTAAAATTACTGGGCAACATTACTGTGGCTTTTCAAAGGTCACCTTGAATAAACTAAGGGTTTTCTTGTGCAGTGTATTTTATGCTGAAAGGTTTTGCTTTTCATGCACTAGGACTAAGATTATACTGTTATACTATAACCAAATGATACTACCTTTTTCTTTTTTTGGTTAAAAAGTGTAAATTAGAAGCAAACATGATGAAAAGAAGTTCAACAGATTGTCACTGCAGTAAACAATACAAGGGAAATGGACGGGAGGGGGTAGCATAAGCTACCCATGGAACCATCCTGAAGCGTAGCAACATTAAGAGAAAGTTAGACTTAACTCTGACTAAAGTAAGAAACCTGTAATGGAAACAAAATTTTAAGCAAAAAGTTTACTTTCCTACCCACTTTCTTCTTCATGCCTTTAAGGTGTTTGATTTGGCTGCTAACAAAACTTTTCTCATTATTAAGTGTGGCTTGTGCAATCTACATGTGTGTGCATGCTCAGCTGCACAGTTGTGTCTGACTCTACAACCCCATGGACTGTAGCCTGCCAGACTCCTCTGTCCGTGGAATTTTCCAGGCAAGAAGACTGAAGCAGGTTGCCATTTCCTACTCCAGGTGATCTTCCCGACCAGGTTAATGACATTCACTTTCTTTTTTTTTTTCATTTAAAGCTTTATTAAATTTAATTGGAAGTCTGGTTTAATTCATATACATTCATCAATCACTGTCTCCCTCTCTGTGAATCCAAAATGTTTCAGAGAGTGTCTCAAAAATCATCATTCACAATAACTACTCCCCACTGGTATGCATGGGAACAAATGACATGGACAGACATTGCAATGCATCCCCCGTGATGTATTTGGAATAGTATCTTTCCTTCCAGGTTCAGTAATGCAGGGAGACGGAACAAACTAGCCTGACTTGAAAACCCTGGACCAAAGTCTAGGATTTGGCTTTGTAAACTGACTTTACAGTGTCAGGATGTGAGGGTACACTTTTCAGAGACAGGAAGAATGCATTTTTCAGAAGCATCACCAATCACTTTGTCATTTAAATCACCAAATATAATACACAGCCTCACGTCAGAGAGGATGTAAAAATGTCAGAGAAATGAAACTTTGGGAGAAGTGCTTAGTAGTACATAGGAGGGTCAGAACACTACTAACAGCTAGACATATGTCAAATTTATCTATGTTGATTTATACTTTAGAGTGTATGTATGCACATATGCATAACATTGATGTAATATAGGTCACTAGGAATTGACTCAGTGGCACACCAGACATCTTAAATAAAAGGTTGATGGTTTTTCTTACGGAGGAGGACTAAGTGCCAATAAATACAGAATTTGTTTTTCCAACATACTTTGTAATCATATTTCATTGGCATACTCATGCTTGTGTACTGGCACATCCATTCATATGGTAAATTGTTTCCCCCATTTTTATTAAAGAGAATATCTCATCTCTTTCCTTTTTAACACTTAGCAAAAAAAACTATAAATTTATTTACATTATGAAATGGACTGAAAGCTGCACAAAGATAGGAATCATGTCTTTATATTCATCCATGGAGAAGGAAATGACAACCCACTCCAGTATTCTTGCCTAGAGAATCCCATGGACAGAGGAGCCTGGTGGGCTACAGTCTGTGGGGTCGCACAGAGTCGGACACAACTGAAGCAACTTAGCATGCATGCATGCATTGGAGAAAGAAATGGCAACCCACTCCATTATTCTTGCCTGGAGAATTCCAGGGACAGGGGAGCCTGGTGCGCTGCCGTCTATGGGATTGCACAGAATTGGACACAACTAAAGCAACTTAGCAGCAGCAGCAGCATGCATGTCTAGTACTTGACTTAGGCCTGGCTCACAGGTGTTTAATAAATATCTGTTGGACTAAATGAATGCCCTTACAGAATAGACAAAGCGCATTCTATGTACTTCTCAAGTATCATTTTTCATTTAGAATAATTAGTTCTGGTTATACAGAAGCAGTAAACAGCTGTGCTGATGCTTTCAGAGTAATATCCTCAAGATAGTTCATTTCTTGGTTGCTCTCTCTACTGTTAGAGGCAGTGTGGTGTGAGCTAGGAAGTCAGCTGGAGTGAGGACAGATACTTCTGCCACCTACTGGTTGCTTAATCTTGGGCGCGCCATTCAGCTTCCTGCACCTCCATTTCTTCATCTGTAAAGTGAGCTCACTTATCTCAAAGGGAGTTTATGGAGAGTAAATGACTTACTACATACACTACTTAGAAAAGTACCTGGAATACCATAATCTCTCAGTAAATACTGGCCCTTCTGTAAGTAGTATTATTCTAGGAATTTCCTCAGTTCTGGAGTTAGATTACACTACAGTGACATAGGACCTTCAATAGGGAATCTCTGCAAATTTGAAGTCACTCATGGATGGAAAATGATGGAGACTCCACATCAGTGCTTGTTTTCTTGTTGGCTACAACAAAGGGAGGGGAACACAATGAATTCTCACTGACTCTTAAAACTTTTGTCTGGAAGTGACTCACATCTGACATTTTATTTCCAAAACAGATGGTGAAATGCCATCTACAGTGTGTTTGGAGGAGGAGAGGATAACAATTTTTACCTATTAGTCTGTTAGCATTTGTGTTTTTGGTCGATCTTGACAGAATTAGGTCATGCCCAGAAATCTTGAGCTCAACTGATCACCACCAGTTCTCTAGCCAAGCCCAAATTCAGTTCTGATTGTATTTTGTGTGTATGTTTAGCAAAATATTCTTTTGTTCCTTTTACTCTTTTGTCTGCTCCACGGGATAGTTTTCGTTATCAAATATCAAGTAACCAATTAATTGTTCAATTATGCCTTACCAGGTAAATTCATTTTTCCTTCTAGCTTATGAAGGTGATTGATTCCTGGCCAGGAGTGGGGAGGGGGGATATCCTTTTTAAGAAAATTGAGTGCATTCTAATAAGTCTAAAATGTAACTATCAAAAATTTCCTGGAGAAAAATGATGATTCCTGAACCCTATTTGTGCTAAAATAACACCAAAGTCCAATTAGTGAATAGTTACACTGATAGTAACACTAATTATCATAATACAACCTAACTGGGAATCTTCCCTTCGTTAATTACTGGCTCTGTACCTCCTCTTTTCTGGCAATTATGTACTATACTTGTAAAATCACAATCATGAATAAAATGTATATATAATGCTCAGTGTTTCTACAAGTCAGTCTTGAAAGGCAAAACAAAGCTATAAGGACAAAAATAAATAAATATTGGGAAATAGTACGTATTATAGCACATTCATCCTCCCAGCTGACATCATTAGAGGTGTCACGCGTGAGATCATAGCTGCTATAAACTTGCACATACAAGTGAAATGTCAGTGCAGCGTGACTGCCTGTGCAGCCATGAGAGAGCTGGCAGAGGGTCCTCTGTGTGACCGCCTGATGCTCTCCAAGAGCAGGAAGCCTGAATGAGCGCTCCTTCAGGAAAAGAAGTGCTTGTTGACCTTGTGTGAGGTATTAAAAGAGTCTCTTAGAGTACTCAAAATTTAGTGACCTAAATAGGTACATCACAGAGTAAAAATTTTTGATGGTGCTTGGAAATTATTAATCACATCTAGGGTTAAAACTTATTGAAAACTTAGAGTAGTTTTAAAGTTAAAAATTTTTCAATTAATTATGTTTTAATTCAAAATTAAAAATTTTTAATTAAAATTTTAAAAATTAGAGTAGTCTCTATTATCTTTTTTCCTGGAATAGTTCACATGTTACAGAAGAATATAGCTAAATGCATATGTTGGAATATTAAATAAGAGGTGTGGTAGAGGAGTGATTTAGTTAAAGGTTCAGTAATACATATTCAATTTCAGTGGGAAAGCAGGGTGAATAGCATGTGAGTGAGAATAAAAGGAAAGGAATATATCTTATGCATATTAAGTTGCTATACTATATCTCCAACACCAAGAACATTGCCTAATACAGGATAAGTACTCAGTAAATATATTTTTGAATGAAAACATTGAAGAAAGGAGAGAACAAAATAAGTGAATATCCATTTTATTGGATGATACTGTTTACTCAGAGTTGAAAGCACAACTCTCAATACCTGTCTTGTACTCACTATCTTTAAATGATAAACAGAAAAACAAGCATGATTCAAAAGAAACAGAACTTCAGAGTTTTTAAAAGAGTCTGTTCAAATATTGAAAACCCTGCAAATGATCAAAGACTGGACTCTTAGTAATATCAAGATAATTTCCACATAGAAAATAGGGAAAATACCAGGAGAACAAATGAGAGAACAAATAACTAAATTTTCTCAATTCCCACTTCCCTCAAAAAAAAAAACAATAGATTTTAGATTTTAGAAATTACAGATGAAAATGTTTTTATTATTATAGTCTATTCAGATCCTCTGACCATTTTTCAATCAGGTTGTTTGGTGTTTTTGTTGTTGTTTTGTGTTTTACAAGTTCATGATACATTTTGGATATTAACCTCTCATCAGATATAGATATATGGTTCCCTAATATTTTTTCTGATTTGATAGGCTGCCTTTTCATTTTACTGATTTTTTTCTATGCAGAAACTTTTTAGTTTGATTTAGTTCCACTTGTTTGTTTTTTTTATTGCCTTTGCTTTTGATGTGTGCTAAGTCACTTCAGTCATATCCTACTCTTTCTGACCCTATGAACTGCAGCCCTCCAGTCTCCCCTGTCTGCGAGGATTCTCTAGGCAAGAATATTGGAGTGGGTTGCCTTGTCTTTCTACAGGGGATCTCCCTGACCCAGGGATCAAACCCATGTCTCTTATGTCTTCTACACTGGCAGGCAGGTTCTTTACGACTAGTGCCACCAGGGGATCTTTTGATATCAAACTCAAAAACTCATTGCCAAGACAAATGTCAAGGAGCTTACTGCCTGTGTTTCCTTCTAAGAGTTTTATGGTTTCAGGTCTTACATTTTAAAGCCTTTGACTCATTTTTAGTTAATTTTCATGTATCATGTAAGATTGGTCCAGTTCTATTCTTTTGCATGTGGCTGTTCAGTTTTCCCAACACCATTTTTCGAAGAGACTGTCCTTTCTGCATTGTGTACTCTTGGCTCCTTGGCCATAAATTAACTGAGAAAATAAATATGTCGATTTATTTCTGGGCTCTCTATTCTGTTTCATTAAGTTGTGTGTCTGTTTTTATGTCAATATCATACTGTCTTGGTTCGTATAGCTTTGTAATATAGTTTGAAGTCAAGAAGCATCATGCCTCCAGCTTTGCTATCTCTCTCTCTCAGGATTGCTTTGTTTATTTGGGCCATTTGTGGCTCCATACAAATCTTAAGATTCTATATTCTATTTCTGTGAAAAATAACATTGGAATTTTGGTGGAGATTGCATTGAATCTGTAGATTGCTTTGGATAATATGAACATTTCAACAGAATCAATTCTTTGAATCTGTGAGCATGGAATATAATTCCTTTTTTTTTTTTTCTACTTCAATTTCTTTCTTCAGTGTCTTTGTTTTCATCATACAGGTCTTTAACCTCTTTGGTTAATTTTATTCCTAGGTATTCTTTTTGACATAGTTGTGAATGAGGTTTTTCTTAATTTCTCTTTCTGATAGTTCATTAGCTATAGTCATTTTTAACATATGTCTTTGTATAGCTTTTTAGTGTTGCTCTAATTACGTTGCTCAATAATTCAGTTCAGTTCAGTTGGTCCCTCAGTTGTGTCCAACTCTTTGCAACACCATGGACCACAGCACCCCAGGCCTCCCTGTTCATCACCAGTGCCTGGAGTTTACTCAAACTCATTTCCATTGAGTCAGTGACGCCTTCCAATCATCTCATCCTCTGCTGTCCCCTTCTCCTCCAACCTTCAATCTTTCCCAGCATCAGGGTCTTTTCAAATGAGTCAGCTCTTCGCATCAGGTGGCCAAAATATTGGAGTTTCAGCTTCAACATCAGTCCTTCCAATGAACACACAGGACTGATCTCCTTTAGGATGGACTTGTTGGATCTCTTTACACTCCAAGAGACTCTTGTCTTCTTCAACACCACAGTTCCAAAGCATCAGTGTTTCAGCACTCAGCTTTCTTTATAGTCCAACTCTCACATCCATACATGACTACTGGAAAAACCATAGCCTTGACCAGATGGACCTTTGTTGGTAAAGTAATGTCTCTGCTTTTTAATATGCTGTCTAGGTTGGTCATAACTCTCCTTCCAAGGAGTAAGTGTCTTAATTTCATGACTGCAGTCACCATCTGCAGTGATTTTGGAGCCCAAGAAAATAAAGTCTGTAACTGTTTCCATTGTTTCCCCATCTAGTTGCCATGAAGTGGTGGGACCAGATGCTGTGATCTTAGTTTTCTGAATGTTGAGTTTTAAGCCAACTTTTTCACTCTCCTCTTTCACTCTCATCAAGAGGCTCTTTAGTGCTTCTTCACTTTCTGCCATAAGGGTGGTGTCATCTGCATTTCTGAGGTTATTGATATTTCTCCCAGCAATCTTGATTCCAGCTTGTACTTCCTCCAGCCCAGTGTTTCTCATGATGTACTCTGCATATAAGTTAAATAAGCGGGGTGACAATATATAGCCTTGACATACTCCTTTTCCTATTTGGAACCAGTCTGTTGTTCCATGTCCAGTTCTAACTGTTGCTTCCTGACCTGCATACAAATTTCTCAAGAGTTGGGTCAGGTGGTCTGGTATTCCCATCTCTTGAGGAATTTTCCACAGTTTATTGTGATCCACACAGTCAAAGGCTTTGGCATAGTCAATAAAGCAGGAATAGATTTTTTTTTTGGAACTCTCTTGCTTTTTCGATGATCCAGTGGATGTTGGCAATTTGATCTTTGGTTCCTCTGCCCTTTCTAAAACCAGCTTGACTTGAACATCTGGAAGTTCACGGTTCACGTATTGCTGAAGCCCGGCTTGGAGAATTTTGAGCATTACTTTACTATCGTGTGAGATGAATGCAATTGTGTGGTAATTTGAACATTCTTTGGCATTGCCTTTCTTTGGGATTGGAATGAAAACTGACCTTTTCCAGTCCTATGGCCACTGCTGAGTTTTCCATATTTGCTGGCATATTGAGTGCAACCCTTTCACAGCATCATCTTTTAGGATTTGAAATAGCTTAACTGGAATTAGATCACCTCCACTACCTTTGTTCATAGTGATGCTTCTAAGGTCCACTTGACTTCACATTCCAGGATGTCTGGCTCTAGGTGAGTGATGACACCATTGTGATTATCTGGGTTGTGAAGATCTTTTTTGTACAGTTTTCATGTGTATTCTTGCCACCTCTTCTTAATATCTTCTGTGTCTGTTAGGTCCATACCATTTCCCTCCTTTATTGAGCCCATCTTTGCATGAAATGTTCTCTTGGTATCTCTAATTTTCTTAAAGAGATCTCGTCTTTCCCATTGTATTGTTTTCCTCTCTTTCTTTGCATTGATCACTGAGGAAGGCTTTCTTATCTCTCCTTGGTATTCTTTGGAACTCTCCATTCAAATGGGAATATCTTTCCTTTTCTCCTTTGCTTTTCGCTTCCCTTCTTTTCACAGATATTTGTAAGGCCTCCTCAGAAAGCCTTTTTTTTTTTTGCATTTCTTTTTCTTGAGGATGGTCTTGATCCCTGTCTCTTGTATAATGTCACAAACCTCCATCCATAGCTCAATAATTAGCTTGCTCTAATTATTACATTCTATGTACATAGCTCATCTCAGTCTACTGGTGGTGTCATTTTACAAGTCCAAGTGAAGTACAGAAATTTTTCCATCTGTGTGTGTGTGTGTGCACACTCCAGGCTCCTCTGTCCGTGGAACTCTCCAGTCAAGAATACTGGAGTTGGTTGCCGTTTCCTTCAGGATATTTCCTGATTCAGGGGTGAAACTCACGTTCTTTGTGTCTCCTGCTTTGGGAGGCAGGTTCTTTACCAGCTGAGCTATCGGTGAAACCCTTACATCACTTTACCCTCCCTCATTTATATTTGTTTTAAACATTACCTCTGTACACAATTCAGGCACAACACTGCCACATCAGGCAGTGTTGTAATTTTTGCTTCAACAACAAAATTGTGTTGTCAATTTTGAGAACACTAGAGGAAAAGTAAAGCCTGTTCTTGCTTCCCTTGTGTTTATGATTGCCATTCGCCATTCTTTTAGACTAGTTCTGAGGCTGACAAATTCTTTTTCATTGTCTGAAAATATTTTCATTTCTTTTTTTTCCTAAAGCATATTTTCACTGTTTGTAGGATTCTGGGTTGACAGTTCTTTTAGCACATAGCAAAAATTTTACACTTCCCCTGACCACCATAGCTTTGAATTTGAAATACGCTGTCATTTTAATTGCTTTACCTCTATAGGTGAGATGTCATTTTTCTCTGGCTGCCTTTTACATTTTCCTATGTCCTTATTTTTCAGAACTTTAATTACAGCATGTCTTAGCATATATTTCTTTGGGTTTACTGTTTCTTTGGGTTTATTATGGTCACTCAGCTTCCTAAATCTGTACACATTTATGTTGTGTTTTTCTTTTTTCAAATTTAGGAAGTATTCAGCCGTTATTTCTTCAGACTCTATTTCAGTCCTGCTTTCTTTCTCATCTCCTTCCAGGACTCCAATAACCCAAATGTTAGATGTTGTAATCCATAAATCTCTGAGGCTCTGTTCAATTTTTTTCAGTCTCTTTACTCTCTACTGTTCAGATTGGTTGATTTCTATTGTTCTGTTTTCTGGTTAACTAATTTTTTTTTTCTTCTGTCCCCTTCATTCTTCTGTTAAACCCATCTACTAAGGTTTTTATTTTGTTTGCTTTATTTAATAGTTCTTATATTTCCATTTAGTACCTCTTTACATCATCTGTTTTATTTATTTATTTTGCTGGAACTGTTTGCTGAGTCTTTCTCTATTTTTTTCTTTCAAGTATGTTCATAATTGCTCACTGAAGCCTAGCCTTTTTCATCATGGCTGGTTTAAAATCCTTGTCAGGAAATTCTAATATCCTTGTCATCTCAGCATTGGCATCTATTAATGATCTTTGTATATTCCATTTGAGATCTTCCAGATTCATGGTATAACAAGTAATTCAAAATTGAAATATGTTTTAAATTATTATTTTCTGAGATAATTTTATCTCATTTAACTCTTCTATTTTAGTTGACTTTCTCTTACATTGCTCCACCTGGGCAGGTGGGGAGAACAGCCTCTTCACTACCAGGTGGAGATAGCAATCTAGGTTCCCCACTTCCCTTCCATTGACATCTAGGGAGTGGGCAACTCTTCATTACTGCTTCCCAGGGGTGGGAGTTCCAGCTCCCCACATGGTGTCCACTATTGGGGGGTGGCCTCATTGCTTTCCGTTAGTAGTAGGAGTCCTGACTCTACTGTGCCTCCTTCTGATACCATCCCATAAGAAAGAGAGAAGGATGCCTCATTCCTGTCCACAGGGGAAGGCGATGCAGGCTCTCCACAGGTTTTCCACTGACTCCTTTGGCGGGGAGGGGACCTGGTCAGCAACCAGCAGAGATGAGAGTCCTGGCTCCTATTTCACTTTCTCTGATATCACCACCCCTGTGTGGATGTGAGGCCGCCCCATTAGACCATCATGAGGTTTCAGATTTACACTCCACACTCATCCTTTGCTAGTGTGTGTCTGTGGGGGGCGTAGCTTCTCTGTGGTGTTTGACTGGAGTACAGTAATTGTCTTGAAGTTTCCTGTCTTCCTAGGATACCCTTTTCTTCATCTTTCTGCTAGAGAAACATGCTTTTATGGGGCTTTTCCTTTTTTTTTTTGTCTGTACCTGTTGTCCTGTTTGGATTGCTAGCTTCTTTGCCTCCAAATCTAGGGTATCTGAGACAAAAAAATAAAATAGGGAGGAACTCACCACTTTGTCTCAGGCCCTGTGGTCCTTAACCTGTCCGCCTTCCATGCTCCATTCAGTTTTGTTATGTTTGTTTTGTATATATGTATCATCCAATTTATTTTTAAGTTATATTGGTGAAAACATCAGATATCAGGTTTCTGCTTGTGAAATTGGTTACTTAAATTTAACATACTTTTAAGGAAAATCATTATAGCAAGTGGTCTTCCTCAAACTATTAGAATTAGTTTGTGTTTGTAGGGATAGAAATTATCCTGTTTTAAATTAATGACAGAGGTACACTATTTGTAACAATTAATCAACAGGTAATCATTATTTTGACAGAAAAAATTATATCTCTAGAAAAACAAGTATATTAAAATATACCTCAAATGATTATAATTTTAATGTTTTTATGTATCCCTTATATTGATATGTCCTTTTACAATTAAGTTATGGAAAAAATTAAATAGCCATAAAATGTAAAATTTTTGTTCTCAATGACTATAATTTTCTGCAGATTTTCAAAGTAACAAAAATTGTTTTAAATTAATTCATTGAATGCTTATTAAAAACATAGTATGTGCCAGACATTGTGCTAGAGAGATAATCATGAGCAAATTGTATAGTTTCTGCCTTAATCAAGCACAGTGTTCTCCTATAATAAAATATCAAAAAAAAACTGAAATTGAACCTTCTGTGAAAGCATTTTATATGTTTTTATGAATGGTGATGCTCAGGAAAGTCAGAATGTTGATATTATCTTTTGAGTATATGTCTCCAAGTACTATATAGAGAGAAACAGAGTTTTCAAATAGCAGCATTTATCACTAATGTTTACAAAACTAAATTGAACTTAAAAGTGATATCATAAATTGTTCCATCAATATACAACAAATATATTTCAGTTGTTTTCTCTAATATCACGTAGATTTTTAATATTGGTTTAAAGTGTAACATAGTTTAGACAGTGTTATCCAATGATGGCCAAGATTGTTGATGGTTTATATTAGCTGAAAGCTATAAAATCATCCAGCGACTCTGTGAGCATTAGAATAATAATTTACCAAGACAATTACCACATACTGGAATTTTTTGCAGCTCTAATTCAGTATTATTAATAATGGATAAAATTGCACTTTTCTCAGGTTGCTGTGGGCAGTAGGGAATTATTTCAATGAATATTTCAGCACATTATTTTAATCATTGTTCCACCAAATCCAAGTGGGCAATATTTTATAGTTCTTAATTCAGTTACTGAGAAACCATGGTCATTAAATTGCAAACTATTTGTAGTGGGGTCTATCCTGTGATTTACAAGCCTTGTTAAAAACAGTGTAAAAGAATGCAAACTGTGCCATTAATACTTGTAATTTGATGCTGCATTTATTCTAAACTCCCAGTGATTAATGTTTTTAGTAGAAGAAGGAACATTGTAAGGAAAGCAGACCTGAATGTTATAATGCCTAAAATATGAGAATGTTACTATTTTAAGTTTGTTCATTTGCAGAGGAAACATAAGTATACAAATGCAGTTGTAAAACAGAAATAGCTCAAAAGTTACCTTAATTTTCCAATAAGACTAGAGAAATAAAGATTTAATTGTATTCATTATTAAGAATTAAATTTACCATAATATGTAATATATAATGCCTTTCACGTTCTTGATGGGTTCAGTGTGTGAAAGTCGCTCAGTCATGTCCAACTCCTTGCAGCCCCATGGACTATACAGTCCATGGAACTCTCCAGGCCAGAATACTGGAGTGGATAACCTTTTGCTTCTCCAGGGAATCTTCCCAACCCAGGGATTGAACCCAGGTCTCCAGATAATATTTAATCCTAATAAAAAGAAAGTGTGCAAAGCTTTTAAATTTCATTGTGTAAACAGTCTGTTAATTCATATAACTTGAAAAAGTGTATTTCCAGTTATATATCATTATTAATAAACATTCTTGTTTTTCATGTTCCCATTCTTAGCCAATTGCATGATTTCTGGCGTTTGGATTATTGGGAAGATGATCTTCGTCGAAGGAGAAGGTTTGTCCGTAATGCATTTGGCTCCACTCACGCTGAAGCGTTGCTCAAAGCTGCGATTGAGTACGGTGAGTTCTGGTGCCTCTTACGCAGGAATGCTCCTCCGTGTGAGGTGACTCTCTGTGGTTGACAGTTCTTTTTTCTTTCAGTACCTTTTCAGGTTCTCCATGTCATAAGTCAAAAATGTTCTACTTTAGTCTACTTTATTGTGCAGCATCATTTAGGTTACACTTAATTAACCCAGTATTTCTCCCACTTGATGTATGTTAGACTCTTCAGCTTCTTTGTAATAGATTAGAAGACTTTGCATAATTGGTTATTACCCACCATCCTTCTCACACAGCCTAAAACAAGAGTAAAGTCACTTTCCTTTTCAGCATGTTTCGAATTTTGGTCTTTCAGATTTTTTCACTTAAAAGAATTTACTATAGTAACTGTGTATTCAAATATATATTTTTGTGTATAATTTGTGTGGGTATGTATACATATGTACACTGTGTGAGTATACATGAAATATATATGCAAACATGTGTACTGTTATTTATATACGCATATACCTGCACATACTTGAGTATTTAACTGAAATAAATATCTTGTTAATAATCTTACTACATGGCATTCTCTATTTTAACCCTATTCTATTCTATCATTTTCAGTCTAATAAAATAAATCAAGCCTCTGTATGCCTGTGTAAGTTCACAATCCTCCAACTGCAAATAAAGTTTGAAAAATACCATACTATATTAAAGATAGCATGAGCTATCACACCACAGTAGAACTGCACCCTAAATTGTCCTCTATAAAATGTGCAATAGATAGTAAATATCAAAAATTTTTTTGTAATTTAATCAAAATGCTGCTACTTTAGATTTCTGTCCACCAAAAAGTGTACATAGGGCTATTCTGTCTGTGCACCTAATTTTAAATAGTCTAAGAAATTTAAGTTTGATTGATCATATCGCAAATTTTATAAACATGCCCTCATAAAATACCATAATTGAATACTGTCCATATATTTTTGTTATTAACTACTTTTATTCTCACAGTCACTTGATTTTGTTTTTATTTTTTTATTTGAGAGTAATAAGTGAGCCATGGGGCTTCCCAGGTGGCTCAGTGGTAAAGAGGAGGATTCTGCCCCTGGTTCAGGAAGATCCCCTGGAGTGGGAGATGGCAACTCACTCCAGTATTCTTGCCTGGAAAATCCCATGGCCAGAGAAGCCTGGTGGGCTACAGTTTGTGGGGTCACAAAAGAGTTGAACATTACTTAGTGACAAAACAACACCAACATACGATAGTGAGCCATGTGTTTTAAAATTTACCATAATAATATGTAGCAGAGGATGCCATTCATGTTCTGATAGATTAAATAGAGAAAATATGTAACCTTAATAGAAAGAAAATGTACACAGCTTTGAAAATTTACTGTATAAATAGTCTGTGAATTGATATAATTTACCAAGGATCACAACAAAAATAAATATGTGAGGATTCCAGGCTCCTCTGTCCATGGAATTCTCCAGGCAAGAATAGTGGAGTGGGTAGCCATTCCCTTCTCCAGGGGACCTTCCTGACTCAGAGATTGAACCCCAGTCTCCTGGACTGCAGGCAGATTCTTTACAGTCTGAGTCACCAGGTAAGCCCCAAAACTATTATACCTAAAATAATACTATACAGTAAAAGTAACTACAGGAGAGACAGTGCTAAAATATATATATACATACATATATATATATATATATATATATATATATATATATATAAAATAGTTGACTTGTACTGTAGGTGATTTCTTTAATCAACTCAAAAAAAAAATCACCTGAGGATTCTGATACCTAAGGATTTAACACCAACTTAAAATGAGTTGTTACCTTTATGTCCTACAAAAGAAATTCTTAAAAATATCTACTTAAAGTGGCATGCTTTATAATATGAACTTAAAATTTTTAAAACTTCCATTTTATATACATCCATTTAGGCATTTTCATCAATTCATGTTGAATTCATCTCATTTGAAATTAGAAACATCTAAAAACAATTTGTATTAGAGGTTGGGCTGGCGTGATATTATTAGTGACACTGAGTTGCCAATACCACATTTGTATAGGATTCACTTTATACCACATTTGTCATTTTACAGGTTGCTTGTAGAAAGGGTGTTAGAAAAATATTTCTTTTGCTTCTCTATAAAAATGGATGCCTTATTGAGTATATTCAATTTGTAAAATGTCTCTTTTGCTAAACCAGTGTCAAACCTTATCAGAAACAAACTTATTGTTTTATTAACATCTTTTTAAGATTGACTGTCATGTATTTTAGTAATATAGTAACCATTATTAATGTATCTAAACTAAAATATAAAATTCTGATTTTTAAATAGGTGAAAGATATAGGTGATAGTAAACATCTGTGTAGTATAAATGTGTCTTAAAATATATAGTGATTTATGAGGGCTTCCCAGGTGGTGCTAGTTGTAAAGAACCTCCTGGCCAATGCAGGAGACATAAGAGACGCAGGTTCGATCCCTGGGACAGGGAATCTCCTGGAGGAGGGCCTGGCAACCTACTCCAGTGTTCTTGCCTGGAGAATCCCATGGACAGAGGAGCCTGGTGGGCTACAGCCCATAGTGTCGCAGAGAGTCAGACGTGACTGAAGCATAACACAGTTGTTGATGAATTTTGAATAGTAGATCATTGGCAATATTCAGAACCTGTTATCCCTCCTGAGTTGGATTCTTTGATAAAAGGAAAGTAGGGTATGTTTTTATTTTATGCATATTTAGAACAAAGACCACATGTATGCCGTAAAGCACTCAGGACATCTACATGGTACCCAGGCCAGGTTTACTTTGGGGCCATTCCTGGAGTTAAGGTAGAGTGCGCTATACTGTGGTCAGTCGCTTCAGTCATGTCCAACTCTTTGTGACCCCATGGACTGTAGCGCACCAGGCTCTCTGTCCATGGCTTTCTCCAGGCATTGAATTCGTGGGATCTTCCCAACCCAGGGATTGAACCCATGGTTCCTGCATTTCCTGCATTGCAGGCAGACTCTTTTACCGCTGAGCCACCTGGGAAGCCCCTAGGATGGATAATACAAGACAAAAAAGAACTCAAACAATTCTACTTCCAGAAACAGTTCTAGAACACTCCTCTTCAACTTCACATCAGAGGACTTCAGGAAGTGGGTAGAAGGTAGGGAGTAAGGTGAAGTGTGGAGGATGTGAAGAGGTGAGTGAAAAGTTCTCCCTGGAGTGATCTGTACCTAGAAGTAGAAAGAGGAATTACAGATGGCCAGGAACATAGTCCTGTATCTTCTCCCAAACACTTTTGTGCCTTCTAACCTATGTATAAAGTATTTCTTCAGAAGAAATAGGAAGTAAATGTCAGTAATTATTACAAAGCACTTCATTCAGTGAAAATAGATGTTGAAAGACTTAATTGAAAACATATTTTGTATATTTTAGAGAAAGCTTTTGTATTCACATTTTCCCAGAACATTCATAAAAGCTAACAAAACTCAGACCATCATCTGGCCATTCTGCCTGCCATTAAACATTTAAATGTGTTTTAAGTACCTAAAAGTCTGGCAGTGTGTAGACTAACATCCAAATGATTTAATGTTTTGGTTTGTGTAGACATAGATGAAGGGTATAAATATAGTACAAACCTACGAATTTTGAGAGAGCTTCTAGAACTAGTTGAAATTCAATTATTTCTTCTTCTGTATTAAATAATTGCAGTATTTCAAATTGTGTCTTGAAAGTTAAACATTAAATGCACAGAGAAACTGCTATAATCTATAGTCAGTTTTGTTTTGTTTTTTTCTGTTCATCTACATTGTGGCAACAAAATTATTTTAGGAACAAAAGAATATTTTATGACTGGAATGTTAAGTATGGCTAGAAGTATTTGAATCAGTGATCTAAGTTTTTAGAATGTTAACCAAGTTGTACAAGCTGAAAGAATAACCTAAAATTATTTAAACAGGGAATATTTACATGGCCATCAAAGCAGTCCCTGAGATTGATCACTGGTCATGTCTCTCTGTTCATGTTGTACACTATGTTTCAAGAATGTGAGCCTATATTAATATAATAGAAGTGAAACTGAATTTGCAGAGCTAATGTTTTAATAAATATGTTTTGAATCACTAGAGTTTTCCTTCAACTCAGACATTTTAGATTAAATTATAGTTAAACTTTCGTGTGCTGGGCAGAAACAGTTGCAATTTAAATTTCCTGACATTATTTTTAGGTAATTTATTTGGAGCCACAAAACAAATACATT
This sequence comes from Cervus canadensis, assembly GCF_019320065.1. Classification (NCBI taxonomy): domain Eukaryota; kingdom Metazoa; phylum Chordata; class Mammalia; order Artiodactyla; family Cervidae; genus Cervus; species Cervus canadensis. The sequence continues at coordinate 73,931,057 of NC_057394.1, read as the reverse complement.
AGCAATACTTTCTTTTAAATGAACAAATAATCAGAATTGGATATATTTTCAAAGAGACATAAAGGAGAATTATTTCATATTTACTTTGAAAAGTGTTCTCTTCCATTTCATTATTAAAACTTTTGGTTGACCTTTTTCAGTTGGAAAACATCCTTAGCACTGATGGAGTTTTTCATGCTTCTTAGTAATACTAATGAGTTGAATAATTTATGAGGTTGTCATGTGCAAAAGATTTGGTGTGATTTGATATACTTCCAGCCTCTGGTGTTGGAATGTGATTAATAAAAACCTAGAGGCATGTAATTTTTTTCCTGGTGTTTAATGTTCTAATTTCATATGTATTCAATGTGCTATTTCAGTATTTTCTAATACTAAAATCTCATTCAAGTGCAAATTTAATTGATTACCAGGAATTTTGCAGACCATAGCAATGGAACAATATAAGGAAAATATTTTAAACTATAAATTTATCTTTTGATCTGCTAGACTTTCTTCATCAGGGCAAATTAGCTAGTAAGCAAATGATTGAAATAGGAGTGTTCTATGTATTGCTTGTATATTAAAATAAAACCTAAACTAGACAGATTCTGGCACTGAAAGATTATGCTGTCAAAAAATAGCTAAAATCTTAATAAGTTTGGTTGTCTTGTTGACTGTCAGTTATCATTTTGGACTCTGTTTCCCTTCCATGAAATTATAGTGGAACAATGTTTCATCAGAGCTTAAGATCTCAGACTCCCCCATGTCTGTGATCAAAGACGTCATCCTAAATAGGTCTGATCAGGCATCGCAGAGGAGGGCAGGCTGCTTTAGCCAGAGGAAAAAAAAACATGGAGCAAAGATGACAAAGTTAATCAGTCATTTCCTTGGCAATAAATAATAAGATATGCTGAGAACTGCAAATGAGAACATCCTTAGGCTCCTCAGAGATGTGTCTGCTTAACACCTGGTTTATCCAAGCTTGTAAAGCCATCATGATATGACCTTGATGAATAAAAAGCAGCTCTGTAATAAATCTGGAATTAAATTAGTTTTGATGGTATATGCATGACTATTGTAAAGTGCAACTTGCAGTCATCAAGAAACAAGAAAAGCACTGAGAATAAAAAAAAAAAATACTAATGCAGCCACATACGGTTGTTGAGGCAGGAACTTCAAATTATCTGACTTCATTTTTTTTTTTCTGACTTCAATTTTTGAGGAGTTTACACTTAGAATAGTTGGAAAAGATTATTTGAGTCTTTAACCTAGTGGACTCGATTGTTTGTACCATATTGTCTCTAGCAGACACCTTATAATTGTTCATTGATAAGTTCATTTTAGTTGGTGTATTATTAATTAAATCTTCATACCTGAATGAAACAGATGATCTGATTATTGTTAAAATAATCTATTGAAAAATTAAAGATGTAACTTGTATGAGTGAGAGAAAGACATACATGGAATCACCTTTTAGCTCTTTTTGATGCCAGTGCATATTTTAATATAATCTCCTCTTTACCTCATGGTTTTATAAGTCTCTTAAAAGAACTAAAGTGGATTATTTAAAAGCTGACTTATAAAATACGTTTATAAAATATGTTTTAAAGTTTTCATATAAGAACATTTTCATGTCAACCAAGGCTTTAACAACTCCCCTGTTTTTATGTTGAAGCTTTAGATGGAAAGCTTTAAAGTGACTCAAGAGGAAACAAGTAGCTTCATTCATTTGAAAGCATTTATCAGGTATCTTCCACATGCCATGCATGCACAAAGTACAGGGTTCAGAGGCTGAGACAGTTTCTGCCTCCTCACAGCACTTAGTTTAGTGTAGTGATTCTCAACAGGGATGGAAGTCAGCCTGTGTTCCTGGTGTCTAAAGGGTGGAGACTAAGAATGCTGCTAAAATACCCAACCATTCACCAGACAGTTCATCAAAAGGACAACAAAATCCAGCTGAAAACATCACTAGTACCAAGGTGAAAACCCTGGTCTAGTGGAAAGAAATAAGCTGTTCTCATAGAGGGAAGTGGTGCTTCATAAAGGAGCAGAAGGAAGATGAATGACTCTGGGGCTAGTGGGTTGGAATCAGCTTCACTGAAGTAATTGCTTATGAACTGACTTGAGAGAAGGTTAGGAATTTATCAGAAGCAACTGAGTTAATGACAGGAATTTCCAAGACATGGAGGCATAAAAAAGCCTAACTTACTTCTTTGAATGGAATCAATATTTTGCACTTGGCAATAGCTCACCTGATGAAGTTATCAGAAAGTATTTTGACTTTAGGTATTTTATATTCTGAGATAAAAGAAAAAAAAGTTGAGGGCAGGAATCATATCTTTCAACCATTTCATTTAAAGCATTCACATTAATACAATTTCATGTAATTAATTGCTGCTGTTTACTTCAAGGTATCAGTTCAGTTCAGTCGCTCAGTTTTGTCTGACTCTTTGCGACCCCAATGATCCACAGCATGACAGACCTCCCTGTCCATCACCAACTCCTGGAGTCTACCTAAAACCATGTCCATTGAGTCAGTGATGCCATCCAATCATCTCATCCTCTGTTGTCCCCTTTTCCTCCTGTCCTCACTCTTTCCCAGCATCAGGGTCTTTTCAAAAGAGTCAGCTCTTCGCATCAGGTAGCCAAAGTATTGGAGTTTCAGCTACAACATCAGTCCTTCCAGTGAACACCCAGGACTGATCTCCTTTAGGATGGACTGGTTGGATCCCCTTGCAGTCCAAGGGACTCTCAAGAGTCTTCTCCAACAGCACAGTTCAAAAGCATCAATTCTTCAGCGCTCAGCTTTTCCAGTTCTCACATCCATACATGACTACTGGAATAGTCAGCCATAGCCTTGACTAGACAGACCTTTGTTGGCAAAGTAATATCTCTGCTTTTTAATGTGCTGTCTAGGTTGGTCATAACTTTCCTTCCAGGGAGTAAGTGTCTTTTAATTTCATGTCTGCAGTCACCATCTGCAGTGATTTTGGAGCCCAAGAAAATAAAGTCTGTCACTGTTTCCACTGTTCCCCATCTATTTGCCATGAAGTGATGAGACTGGATGCCTTGATCTTAGTTTTCTGAATGCTGAGTTTTAAGCCAACTTTTTCACTCTCCTCTTTCACTTTCATCAAGAGGCTTTTTAGTTCTTCACTTTCTGCCATAAGGGTGGTGTCATCTGCATTTCTGAGGTTATTGATATTTCTCCCAGCAATCTTGATTCCAGCTTGTGCCTCTTCCAGCCCAGCATTTCTCATGATGTACTCTGCATATAAGTTAAATAAGCAGGGTGACAATATATAGCCTTGACATACTCCTTTTCCTATTTGGAACCAGTCTGTTGTTCCATGTCCAGTTCTAACTGTTGCTTCTTAACCTGCATACAGATTTCTCAAGAGGTGGGTCAGGTGGTCTGGTATTCCCATCTCTTGAGGAATTTTCCACAGTTTATTGTGATCCACACAGTCAAAGGCTCTGGCGTAGTCAATAAAGCAGAAATAGATGTTTTTCTGGAACTGTCTTGCTTTTTTGATAATCCAGCTGATGTTGGCAATTTGATCTCTGGTTCCTCTGCCTTTTCTAAAACCAGCTTGAACATCTGAAAGTTCACGGTTCACGTATTGCTGAAGCTTGGTTTGGAGAATTTTGGGCATTACTTTACTAGCATGTGAGATGAGTGCAATTGTGCAGTAGTTTGAACATTCTTTGGAATTGCCTTTCTTTGGGATTAGAATGAAAACTGACCTTTTCCAGTCCTGTGGCCACTGCTGAGTTTTCCACATCTGCTGGCATATTGAGTGCAGCACTACACAGCATCAGCTTTTCGGAATTGAAATAGCTCAACTAGAATTCCATCACCTCCACTAGCTTTGTTTGTAGTGATGCTTCCTAAGGCCCACTTGACTTCACATTCCAGGATGTCTGGCTCTAGGTGAGTGTGAGTGATCACACTATCGTGGTTATCTGGGTTGTGAAGATCTTTTTTATACAGTTCTGTGTATTCTTGCCACCTCTTCTTAATATCTTCTGCTTCTGTTAGGTCCATACCATTTCTGTCCTTTATTGAGCCCATCTTTGCATGAAATGTTCTCTTGGTATCTCTAATTTTCTTGAAAAGATCTCTTGTCTTTCCCATTCTATTGTTTTCCTCTATTTCTTTGCATTGATCTCTGAGGAAGGCTTTCTTATCTTTCCTTCCTATTTCAAGGTATACATACAGCATTTTAACACATATATTCATCCTTTTCAATAACCACATTGAAGGCTGACAGTGTATGGAATAGGTCTATAAGTATGGTATTTTCAAATTCTGAAATTGTTTTTTTATGCCTGTACTGTATTTCCACCTAGTGAGTCAAAAGTCACCAAAGATAAGGAGCTGACAAAGTTATATCGATAGATCTATTGCTGAGTGGCATGGAACTGCTCATATTCTTGCCCATATTTTTAGACTAACTTTTATAAAATGTACCCCAAAATTAGATTTATAAATAATTAAAATAGAGTATGATAAATATTTTCATCAAAGTATATTCAAAATATTACACAAACTCAGTGAATAAGGCTGCCTGATTGAATAAACAAACTTTAGTTAGACTTGAAAGGATGAATGGAGAGCTTCCCAAGCCAGTAAGTAGAATGTTGGCAACATGGACAAACGGACCACACAACACAACATGAATTGTTTGGGGAACAAAAAAAGTGTGTGGGGAGATAGGGAAATGGCTGTTTGCAGCTATACTGTGAAAGAATTTGTCAGCAGAGCATAAGAAGATTTTTATTTGGGAAAATGACAGAGCATAGAAACTAAGTGTCATGCTAACTAATAAATGCTTGTTATTGTTTAGTTGCTAAGTTGGTCCAACTCTTTTACAACCATGGATTGTAGCCCACCAGGCTTTCCTGTCCATGGGATTTCCCAGGCAGGAATACTGGAGCAAGTTGCCATTTCCTTCTTCAGGGGATCTTCTGACCCAGGAATCAAACCTGCATCTCCTGCTTTGGCAGGAAGATTCTTTGCCACTGACCCACCCATGAAGGCTTTAACTAATAAATTTTAGATTGTGCAAAATCTCAATCTAAACACCATTCTTTTCCTAGACAGTGTGTTGCTGTAGATACTTTTGAAATTTTCCAAGTGCAAGAGTCTCATTGAACATTTCCCCTCTCTAAAGTTAACCTGCTGAATTTTGGCCCACTGGTCTAGTCTATCATCCACAGAGGTTTGTCAGTACAGATGAACTGACAGTCATTCACAGACTATGCATTCATTGTCATTTATAAAAACATTATTTAAAATTTCTTTGGTGTTTTGAAAAGTATATTAGACAACCTATACCAACACCCTCTCTTAACTATCCTTTTTAAAAATTAAAGAATCTATCTGCAGTGCATTCAGTTCCTGTGTCAGGACGATCCCCTGGAGAAGGGAATGGCAACCAACTCCAGCATTCTTGCCTGAAGAATTTCATGGACAGAGGAGCCTGGAGGAGGTCTCCAGTCCCTGGGGTTACAAAGAGTCAGGCACAACTGAAGCGACTAAAACTTCCATGTCTCCGAGCCAGTTGCTTATTTATCCAAAACATTTTCTACTCCCATTTCTCATATTTTTAAAGTAAAATATCCACACTGAATTTTATGTAAGGCTTAAGAAAGAAAAGACCGTGATGCTGGGAAAGATTGAAGGCTTGAGAAGGGGACAACAGAGGATGAGATGGTTGGATGGCATCACTGACTCAATGGACATGAATTTGAGTAAACTCTGGGAGTTGGTGATGGACAGGGAGGCCTGGCGTGCTGTGGTCCATGGGGTCACAAAGAGTTGGACGTGACTGAGCGACTGATCTGAAAAAAGAAACACCAAGCGTCATTCCCCAGGTTAATGTCATTCACTGCCAGAGGAAGTCTCCCCATCCTCTCAGCCCCTGTTCAAGATGTCCAGTTCATCTTTTCTTTCATTCCAAGAGTTGCAAAACTTTTCCATTCTGCCACTCATCTGCCATCTACCCCTCTAGGCTCATAGTGAAAAATTTCTTTTGTGTGTTTTCCCCTCCCTTTCATCTTCCCTTCCTTCTTTCCTGAAAATAAACATGATCATTGTAGAAAATCTAGATAATGCTCAAAAAATTTAAAGAAGGGAGGAAAAGGGCACTCAAAGACAACCATATGAAGATAGCTGCCTTTGCCATTTTGATATACTTATTTCCTGCTGACCTTTTTCTAAGCATACTTTTTAATATAGGGACCAAACACTGTGTTATTTATTCAAGAAGTCACAAAGGTGAATAATCCATTATCTCTCTTCTTTATGCTATTTAGAGGGTCCCAAACTGGCCCAAATTTTCTATATGTTTTAGCGTTTTTTCCCCACAAGTGTGCCATGTGATTTTTAATGTAATGAAATCCTATTTAAAATATTTTGAAATCAGTCTAACTTAATGATTAATCAGAATCCTACCACATAATATTCAGTCTAAAACACAGAGATTCTACATTTATCATCATGTATAAAGTATGGCTTATCAAATTTCCTTTAAAAAGCATAGAGCAGTCTTCTGTGTTCACTCCATTAAGAAGATTGTTAAGTTAGCATGCTGCACTTAAATTCAACAATATTTTCTTGCACCTTTTTAATTGCATTCTTTATGTTTAAAAATGCTGTTTATGAATATCCCCTTTGTTGGTCTGCTCTAAGAAATACTGCTTACATATGAATATTTTGAATTAGGAATAAATGAAATTCCGTTTTTGCTGTCAGAACTAAATTGTAAAAATGCACTGCTTGTCTTTGAAAATCAGTATACTCTATTAGCAGGCCTGTCAATATAAAAAGTGCATTCCATTTCCACCTCTTGCTCTAATAACCTTTTCTGTGTTACTCTGAGGCAGTTCACATAATCAGAGTATATTGTCAGCTTACTGGAGTTGGGGAAGCATGAAATGAAAATCACGTTAATATTGATCCAATTCTTTTACTTGCAAGTGTCCTTGATGTCCTTTTCCACAGAGCAATAACTGTTGATGTTAGGTAGCCATTTTCTTTTATTTCTTATAGTCTAGCAAATCGTTTACAAGCATAACTAATGTGAATAAGAACTTACCACTTAGAAGAATAATCTGTGAACATTCCATCTTAATTAATGCCCATATTGCTAATTCTGCATATTTATCCTGACACTGAAATATTTACTTTGGGCTTTTCAGAGAACAGCCTACTTGCAGATATAAGGTTTATGTCTAGTTTAAAACTACCAAAAGTCTGCACAAGTTACTCATTTCATTAGTAAAAGCACAAAGGACGCTGTACTCTAATTTTATGTGACACAAGGATATGCCAGGTGGACCATAAATGGTAGCATCAACTATTAGTTCAGGGAAGGATCACCATTTCTGAGTCAAACTCATTATAAATTTGAAGCTAGTTTCTTGGTAGTTTTATGGTGGTATATATAGTATCTATTTTGATTATAAAATATATTCTCTGTCAACAAAAATGAGTTGAAGTAAGAACCATGATTAAATCCAGTGCATTCAGACTAAAATACCCACAACTAAGGAAGGAGTCTAAACTGTCCAGATTTTTTTATCTGTATTTATTAAATGTGGTCAGTAACTTCAGATTTTTTATTTAAAGTCTGTTTGAAACAACAGATGGGAACTGTCTATTTGAATAGAAACAGTCTGTTTCACTTATGAAAGTACATGCTTTCATAAAATAATTTTGTATTGATAAAGCAAGGCTCCTGACTCAGCATCAGATATAAAGGAGAAAAAAAAAGATCCTGAGATTTCCAGTCATTCTTTCCAATAGTGCTTTTATTCAGTGTCACTTTAACAATCTTCACCATTAGGATTTTTCTGTTACAAAGGCTGTTTTTCCTTTAATCCTGTTCTGTACAGGTGAGTATTTTTTCAGTCCTTGGTCTTCAGCAGATCTTTATTTCTCTGTCATCATCACTTATGCTTCTTAAGAAAGGAAATGCTATGTTTGTACTATAAAGTCAAAGGCAGAATTTAATTTTTATCTATGGAGAGAATTATTTATTTTTTTAGTAAATGATTGTTACAGTAAAGTTTGTTCTATGTATGTATCTGCTGCTTTTATCTCACATTAAGATTGGCATAAAGTATTTTTGAGTGATAGTTTTCTCAATACAACAAAAAGCATTTCTTCATCTTTTTTGAAATGTTCAAAATTGTAAACTTCTCAGTAATAGATTAATTCATATGTATTATTGCATAAGATATTATCACCATATCTCATGTAATCAGCTGAGAGGTATATTTATCTTAAAATCTTTTCCTTTTAAAGTGGAAATTAAATAATATCATTTGGAGTTACTAAAAGCACTATTCTGTAAAGGTATTTCTTCCTCTGATTTAAACTTTAATGAGAAAAAATAACCTCTATTTTAAAATTTGCCAAAGTATCATATGTCATTAATAGTCCTAGTCCATTTTGTCAAAACACATTTTCCGAGCTAAAAATGTTGTGAAATGCTGTATAATGAAAAGAATTTCTTCCCCCAAAATGAATGCCATCTTAAACTGATTTCAAGATATTTAACATTTTCAAAATATTAGAATTTCCTGTTATTATATTTAGATAAAATTAAAATGAGATGAAATTTCCATTCTTTCCATCTTCTTCCAATGATGGAAGAAAATTATTTATTATATGGATCATCTATATAATTATGTAAAACAAATTATGATATCAACTTTATGGAGAAAGCAGTTTTTTTTCCCTTATGTAAGATACTACAAATATTTATATTCTTAAGATGCCTCTATTCAAAATAAAAAACAAATTTTAAATATATTTATACTTATATCATTTTATTTAATAATACCTTTAAGTGAATGATATGATTATTGAGGGAAAACAATTTTTAATGTAAGCTATTTACACTTTCTTCAACTTTATAAACATTTATTGGTACCTGCCTACATGCTGTCCTTGCTGTCTTCAGGAAGCATCTGGTCTAATGGAGGCATTGAAGGCTCATATTGCCTTGTAATGAATATAAACAGAGTATCACAACAGCATGGTGACAGGAAGATAATCCCAGCTGAAGGAAGGGAAACCATTATTGAATAATCAGTATCTGCTGGGTATTGTGCTCATAAAACCTAAGATGCATTTGGTAGCTTATTTGAGTTTTTTGATCCTCACATCAGACTGCATTTTTCCCCCTTTGCATAAACTTTAGGCAGCAGTGTTGTAATCAATAAAGCATTGGTTGTGTTCTTGTTCAGTTTTAAATTAAGGACTTAGTAAACTTTTTTAATACTCTTGTTAGTTTATTTTCTCAACATTTTAACAAAACATTTTAAGAGCTTATTATGGGAGATGTGATAGATGTGGGTTCGATCCCTGGGTCAGAAAGATTTCCTAGAGAAGGAAATGGCAACCCACTCCAGTATTCTTGCCTGGAGAATCCCATGGACAGAGGAGCCTGGTGGGCTACAGTCCATAGGGTCACAAAGAGTTGGACACGACTGAGTGACTAACACTGTATAAATAATATTCATGCATTTAAAAGTATTTCAGCATCCATTATCTCATTTTAACACTGCAATAATCCTGTAAGAGTTCACTCAGTAAATACTTAGTCCTCTTCCAGCAGCTTAGGAAACTGAAGTTAGGAGATTGGTCTGGATTTTTTTTTTTTTTTAGTATGTTCTTAATGGATGCTTACAGGAAAAAAGAAGGAAAGAATTGCAAATCACATAGTTCACCTTCCTCATGTATGAGGAAATTGTAAAGGACGTAAAGAGAAACGTAACTTAAGTGCTGTACTTTTTCATACTCTTTATGGGGTTCTCAAGGCAAGAATACTGAAATGGTTTGCCATCCCCTTCTCCAGTGGACCACGTTTTGTCAGAACTCTCCATCACCAGCTCAGATGGACATGAGTTTGAGCAAGCTCCGGGATTTGATGATAGATAGGGAAGCCTGGCATGCTGCAGTCCGTGGAGTCACAAAGAGTCGGACACGACTGAGCGACTGAACTGAAGTGCTGTACATATGAATTAATATACAGATTATATATTTATTTTCATGTGCTCACTCAACAAATATTTATTGATTGCCACTTTTTTGACACTTGTTGAACTGGAAATAAAAATCTAATTAAGAGTACACCTAAATGAAAAACTTAAGAAAAAATATCAAAAATAACAGTATATTGGGACTATATATAAGATACAAAATGTATGCAGTGAAGAGAGTAATCAAACTGAATCTTGAAGAACAGAGCAGGTGAGCAAATTCCATGTAAGAGAAACTCCACATGTCATACTTAAAGGTTTGAAACAGTGTGGCATGTTTGGTAACAAAAGCTTCCAGCTCTTGGGGAACACAAGGTGTGAAGAGGTCAAACTGGCAAATTAGTGAGATTAAATAAGCAGGGGGAGGATCATGAGTTACAGACCATACACTTAAATTGTGCAGATCAAGTAACATCGAGGAGAGGTTCTCACAGCGTAAATATACATAATATAGGTGGGTACATAGGTAGGTAGGTAGGTAGATAGATACATATATACATCCATGTATTATTTTTAATAAATGAAAATTAAAGACGTTTCCAAACTCAATGCAGAATAAGTAATAACTGTAATATAAAACTGGTAAGAAAGATGCTACACTAAAATTGGCTTGCTATGAGTTTATATCTTTTCTTTGTGTATTAGCAAAACAGACATGATTTATTGCTTACCTATTATTATAAATTACTTTTTTCATTATTGGTATAGATATTTTAGAGTTGACTATAGAATAATTCCTTAAACAGAAATAAACTACTGAATAGTACTTTTCTGTACACTGACTGCTTGTGTTTATCAGTAGAAAAGATATGATGGGCAAATGAAATAATTTATTTGCCTTAATTGTCCAGACTTTCCAGTTAGACATATTCTCTCAATATTATCAAGATAAGTTAATGTGTCTGATTTATTTCTGTATTTTAACTTATACTTGTTTAAGATAACAATAAAACTTTTAAATGATAATTATTATTATATTATAAAAGTAATGCTAGAGTATAGTAACAGTACTAAAACTGAAACATCTTAGTTTTCTTGTTACTTCACTTTTAATATGTATTTTGTTTCATATGGATCCTTATTAAGAAAAATATTATGAGAGAGGAGCTTTATTTAGATTCATGTAATGCCATGTACTATATTAGATAACATTTTCACAAACAGAGCTTTAAGCATATTTACATACTAAGAAATCTAATGTGTATAGGATAGTTTCCTGCATTTGTTATTTGTAATATGATATGGAAAATATTTTAAGTATAATTTTGGATTTGGCTTCTTGAACCTATAATTTGATGGGATTTTTTTTATTCTGAAACCTTTCAAATGTTATGACATTTTAATATTTTCTTGGAAAATAAGCATATATGTCTATCCTGTCCAGGTTTACACATAATTCACATTTTCGAATCTAAGGCTTTCTGGTGGTTTGTGGTACCTGCTCATTAATTTCTTGATGAATGGCTAAAGAGGCCAAGAGGTGCTCTCAGTCCAACATGTCTTCTGAAGATAGATGATCTCAGATAAATTCCCTTCCCAATCAGATTTTGATTTGTTGGGTGTTAAACCAATTCTTCCTAAGGACAGTGTTTATAAGCCTTGTAATGAGACAGCCCTTTGAGACCTTACCTCTTTTTGCCTGTAATTTTGATAAATGAAAGTCTAATTCATAAAGGATATTGTGATTGAAAAGCACCTTTGGATCTCATACACATTAATTTAGATAAATGTTTGGTGCAGTACCATAAAATTAGGAAGTTTACCGAACTGAAAACTGATAATACTTCAACAGGGAAGATAAGTTCTGGTGTGTTGGCATGAATTCATTTACTACATATCTTTTAAACACACAGTTGTTTTGCTGCTTTAAAACTAGAGAGGGTAACATTGAAAGCTTAATGTACATTTGAGAGCTCACATTCCTTTAACTGCAATTTGTTTATTGGTAGAGTTTAATTTTAATAACACAAGAGTAATGTAAAGCCTTTTTTTTTAAGACAAAGCAGAATACAGACGGTTGTGATATGAGCAAAAACTTATTTTATCAAGCTGACTCATGCATGCATAAAGGAGGTTATTGACTATTTCTTGTTAAGAACCAAGTTCCCTTTTGTGTTAATACATAAGATTCTTCAATTATCTCTCAAACTGAAGTCAGTTCACCAAGAATATCTGAGACATCCTGGGATTTTCAGGTTAAGAGATATCCAGAGGTAACTATTATTTATTCAGTATTTGTAAGGACTTGCTCTGCCCTAGGGAGTGTGCTGAGAACTGGGCATACCAAGACAGAAGGATGTTTCTCGTCATCAAGGAAGGAGCTTCCAGGCTCTGTAGAGATAACAAGCACACAACCAATTATAACACATGTAACTACTGTAGTAGCAGGATTCATGAGATATGATGGATGTATAGGGAAGGAGCACACAGACCTACCTAAAGAATTCAGAGAGGGGAACTCGGGATGTGTAGACTTGAACTTCAGTTCAGCAAGTGTTTGTGGCACATGTGCTTAGTACCAGGCACTGATGCTGCAAAATGAAGCTACAGCCCAGAGGAGAAGACATACTCATAATGGCGAACAGCCACTCAGTGTGGTTGAGTTCTATGTAGACTGCGAAAGTTTGCGTTATTTAGGAAAGGCACCCAAAAGAGGTGAGTTTTGCAGGCCAAGTAGGAATTAGCCAAACAAAGGAGGAAAGAGAGAACATACCTTATTGAGGGAATGCTTTTAACATAGATAAAGAGATCCGAGAAAGCATGACATATTCTGGAAGCTGTAAATGGTTCAGTATTGCTCATGGGAGAGTAAGAAAAAGTAAAACAAAACTGGTAATGAGAGGATAAAAGGCCTTAATCAGTCATCCTAAGGAGCTTAGATTTTATCTTCGGGTGTAAGCCTTGCATTGAGTGTTGTTGATTGGAGGAGTTAATAAACAGTATTAAGCAGGAAAATATTTTCAAGTTATTAGTGTTGAAATAAAATAATACTCTGACAAAAATATGAAGGATACTGTGAATAAGGGGGCTCTCAAGGCCTTCTAAACCAAAATGACGATGGCTTGAATTACAGCTGAGACCATCACCTTACAGGGTGAATCATGTATCTGTGGCTTAAAGAAGTATGTTGATCAAAATAGGAGGAGGTGAAGGAACAAGAGATAATTCGTTCATTTAGGGAAATGTGGAATTAGGAATATCTAGCTGAAGATGTCTAGTAGACATATGGCCATAAAGGCCTCAGGAGAGAGTTCTTGGTTGTTAATCTTTGGATTTGCCTCTTTGTTCCAAAAGGTGCAAGCTTCGAATTTCTCAAATTAAGATACTAAGCAAGCAACAAACTGCATATAGATAGCTGCCCCCAGAAGATCACTGTTGGGCTGGCTTTATATCACCAAGACTCCAAAGGAAATAAAGATAAGGTTCTGGAGCATTCAGTAATCAGTCCTCAATCTTTTATTCCAGAAATGAGAATCATCTGTGGGCCGATGAAAGACTACACATATAAGCCATTTAAGTCTCCTCACCTTCCAGGCAGCATTGATCTCTAATAGTACTGCTTGTTTTCTTAAGTGTTTATTGAAAGATATATTTAACAATCCATTACTTTATACTGTTAAGCTGTATTTAAACTGGGCTCTCTAATGCTATTATGCAGTAAAAGCTAGGATGACAGAGTATACCTCTCAGCCAGTGACACAGTGCTACTGTGACATGACTGTGTACCTCGATGTGTATTTTTTACTCCTCTGTGGGCTACCTCTGAGTCAATCTGTTAATGTTTTAGCAAACAGAATTGGCTCTGAATCACTAACAAAAAAGAATTGTGAATGCTGCAAAGAAAGAAGCTAACACTTTGGTTTACAATGCAAGTTTTACCATGGCTAGATGCTTAACCAAGAAATGGTTGAGCAAATATCAGTAGACAGGAAAGACTTGGAAATCCCTATACTGGGCCTAGGAAAATTAACCAAGAGTATTCCTTGTTCACTGGATTTTTGGCCAAAGGCATGACAAGATTTGGAAAGTAATTACGTGTGTACACAAAACCACAGCATCCCCTGAAACTATGATACAAAAATACTATATAGCAATGATTTATTATGCCTCCATTTCAGAAGTGGACTTCCCTGGTAGTTCAGCTGATAAAGAATCCACTGGCAGTGCAGGAGACCCTGGTTCGATTCCTGAGTTAGGAAGATCCCCTGGAGAAGGGGTAGGCTACCCACTCCAGTATTCTTGGGCTTCCCTGGTGACTCAGGCGGTAATGAATCTGCCTGCAATGTGGGAGACCTGGGTTTAATCCCTGGGTTGGGAAGATCCCCTGGAGAAGGGAAAGGTTACACACTCCAGTGTTCTTGCCTGGAGAATTCCATGGACAGAGGAGCCTAGCAGGCTACAGTCCATGGTATTGCAAGGAGTCGGACACAACTGAGTGACTTTCACTTTCATTTCAGGAATATATGCAGCATACCAAATGAAATGTGAAGATACTTTTCTAGTTAATGCTGCTCTTTGAACCCTATACCCTAATACTAAAGCTGGAACACAGTAAATTAAACCATATTCCTCTATGTTGAATTCCAACTTCAGGTGACATGAAATATAGATACTTCTTAGCTATATATATATATAATTTACTTGTAGCTCAGATAATTTCACATTCATTATCACCTGCCAAAGCAGATGTCTAAATGTAAATATTGAAATATTTGTTAAGGAGTCAAATCCATGAGACACTTAAATGCATTGTAATTTCTAACATTCACATGGATTAACATGTTAATGCTAGGTCAACTAATTTTTCTCAGTTTTTTTTTTATTATTATTATTTTTACAATATTGTAGTAGTTTTTGCCATACATTGATATGAATCAGCCATGGATTTACATGTGTTCCCCATCCTGAACCCCCTCCCACCTCCCTCCCCATCCCATCCCTCTGGGTCTTCCCAGTGCACCAGCCCTGAGCACTTGTCTCATGCATCCAACCTGGGCTGGTGATCTGTTTCACACTTGATAATATACATGTTGCAATGCTATTCTCTCAGATCATCCCACCCTCTCCTTCTCCCACAGAGTCCAAAAGTCTGTTCTATACATCTATAACTCTTTTTCTGTCTTGCATATAGGGTTATCGTTACCATCTTTCTAAATTCCATATATATGCATTAGTATACTGTATTGGTGTTTTTCTTTCTGGCTTACTTCACTCTGTATAGTGGGCTCCAGTTTCACCCACCTCATTAGAACTGATTCAACTGTATTCTTTTTAATCGCTGAGTAGTATTCCATTGTGTATATGTACCACAGCTTTCTTATCCATTCGTCTGCTGATGGGCATCTAGGTTGCTTCCATGTCCTGGCTGTTACAAACAGTGCTGTGATGAACATTGGGGTACACGTGTCTTTCAGTTCTGGTTTCCTCGGTGTGTACGCCCAGGAGTGGGATTGCTGGGTCATATGGCAGTTCTATTTCCAGTTTTTTAAGGAATCTCCACACTGTTCTCCATAGTGGCTGTACTAGTTTGCACTCCCACCAACAGTGTAAGTGGGTTCCCTTTTCTCCACACCCTCTCCAGCATTTATGGCTTGTAGACTTTTGTGTCTTTCAGTTACTTTTTGTGCGTTTGAATTTTGGCTGTTTGTACTACTTGCATTGTTGTTTAGTCGCTAAGTTTTGCCTGACTCTTTTGCGACCCTATGAACTGTAGCCTGCCAGGCTCCTCTGCCCATGGGGTTTTCCAGGCAAGAGTATTGGAGTGGGTTGCCATTCTCTTCTGCAGGGGATCTTCCCGACTCAGGGATACTGAACCCGCATCTCTTGCATTGACAGGCAGATTCTTTACCCTTGAGCCACCAGGGAAGCCCTTGTACTACTTTATATATATCAAAATAAGGATATCACAGCTAATTCAGTTCAGCCTAGTTGCTCAGTCGTGTCTGACTCTGAGGCTTCCCTGTCCATCACCAGCTCCTGCAGCTTGCTCAGACTCATGTCCAGTGAGTCAGTGATGCCATCCAACCATCTCATCCACTGTCATCCCCTTCTCATTGCTAAGGAAATAGCTGTTTTGAAGTATTTATGTTTTACACCTACATCTTTCCTTACCCTTTCTGTGGCTTTTCAGTAACAGCTGTTTCTCCCTTCAGATGTGAATGCTTTCTTGTTTTCTTCATATTTATCTACTTTTGTGAATGATCTGATCAGTTGATTATCTGATTCACACTAAAGTGTAATTATGTAAAAAGTGTGTAACTTTTATGGATCAGAAAACCTAGTTTATGGTGAAGTATAGATTTTTTTTGTAGAAAGTACAGTGATCTTAGAATGCAAAGTTCTAGGTTCCCCAACCATGCATGTAGCTTTCTCTGCCTGTTTCCTCACCTGTAACATTACACCCCTTGCTTTCTCACAGAGTTATTTAGACTAAACAGAATACAAAATGTACATTTTTTTTCTATAGTTGAAAGTAATATGTAAATGCAGTATATATCTATAAGAAAGTAATAGCTTTTTCTTTAACACTCACTGAAAGTAAAACAATCACAGTGACCTAAATTACTATATTTTGGTTGTGATTAGGGACTGAAGAAGACATGGTAAAGTCAAAGAAAACATTCAGAAGTCAAGCGATAGTGAATCAGAATGCAGAGACAGAGCTTATGCTGGAAGGAGATGACGATGCGGTCAGTCTACTCCAAGAGAAAGAAATCGACAATCTCGCAGGTAAACTGTTATTTTTTTATTTGTTGTAAGTAATAAGTGCACACGATGTTACTAGTCAATCTCCTGGTGAATAAGTTTGTGCCAGTGGTTGGAACAGTGCTCAATCATCTTAATGTTAATAATCTATCTCATTTCTAATATTGAAAAGAGGAAACTACACATCAGGCTAATGATAAATGAATAGCATCTACTCTCTGTGTAATGAAGAGCAACTTTTAATATAGAAAAAATAATGGAGAGCACAAATTGTTCTCACTAACTGCCTAAATAATTGGGGGTGAGGGTGGCAAGGGGAACACGATGGTAATTTAACCTATGACTAACATGCTAACAGCTATGAAAAATAGTCACTTCAACCAGGTGACTGTGGAATTAGCCATTTCCTCCCTGCTATCACTCTTGGGAATTCCTTCCCCATTACTGTTTTCTCTCTGTTCCCACAGCACTAATCCCCATTACTACAAAACATTCACTGCCTGCCCACTCTCAGTTTTCACTCTGTTCTGGCGCTCGTCTAAGGCCAATTCAGAGCAGCAGATCAATGGCCCGATGGGTTACAGATGTCTTAGTGTTGGCCCATAACCATTTTAGGGTTATAAACCACTTTTGAGAATCCGATGAAAGTAGATTGTTTCAAGATACCCATACAGTCCTGTACAGAGAGCTCACTGACCCCTGGAAAGCAGTCTGTGGAATCATATCCTAGATCTCAGACTAAAAATTCCTGCTTTAGAGTCTCAAAAGGGGCTGAGTCTTACCTTTATTCTGCATTTTCACCCCATACAACTTCAGAGTGGTGGATGGCAATAGAGAAGTGGACTTATAATCATCCTTCTGTTTACAAAATAGTGCTCCTTTTTCTAGAAGTGTGCCAAAAATTACCTGGTATGTTTTAGGAACATCTCCAACCATATTTCTGCCAGTTAGAAATCTCTCATTTTACCAAAGAGAAGTTATTGTTGATTGTAAACTGGAGACAGCACATTATTGTCCCTCTCCTAGAAAATGTTTAATAAGGCTATTCTAATACCAGCTCCTGGATGTCCCTATGTTATTAGCAATTCTGTATCATGAAAATGATTTGTCCTGTTCAAAACTAATCTTAAGTCTATGAACCAATGTTTGCCTCAGATTCCTAAGTAAATGTTCAAGTTTTGGTTCTGTTTTTGTATTTTTGAAAAATACCTGAGAGATTTTTATCTGAGGCCATTTGGCAATTTAAGCAAATGAAGTCATTATTTCTTTTTGCCACAAATTGTTTTTTTTTTGTTTTTTCGGTCTTACTCTTGAACCTAATGAACTGGAGAATATTCACAAACATGATTCCCGACCTATTTAGATAATGTGTTGTCTTTCCTCATTCCCATATCCTCACAGATATGTTCAGTAATTATACAGTCATTTAGTTTAGCATCTCTGGACTTTAGTTTCCACTAAAGGTAATTAGTTAATACAAATTTGGCTACTGCCTTGAAGTTTATTATGATAAGATCTGCCCAGTAATACCAGAGACAAAATCTGATAAAGGTTAGTAACTCCTTTGTATTTCTCTCTTTTAATAGTAGACAGTAATTATTAATATTAATTTATGCTTATAAGCAAAATTCTCAAAATAACCTTAAGTTAAAATACTTGAAGAACAAAGAAAGTAGACTTGAAGTAAATTGTTTAACAATCCAATTATATGGCCCTTGACCAATTCACTCTCTCAGTACTCCTCCCACTTCTGTCTTTTAAACAAATTTTTCTTTGAGCAAATTTGCTCCTTTCCCTTTCCACCTGGTCCCAACTCATAGTCTCTGTAGAATCCTTGTGTCTGAAAAACCTTGCAAAGTGTCGTAAAACACTGATCTTCTACCAGATCTTCAGTGTTCATGTTTAAATCAGCAGTGCACAGATGTGACCCTGATCTCTGAATGCGGTAGAAAAGAAGTAGGGTATAGATGTTTTGTGAAGCGAGAAGTAAGGGTCACAGAAGGCAGCTGTATAAATTGTAGGTGTCTCATAGATTCATTTTGTAGATACTAAAGCCTGTTTACTAATCTGGACTGCTGTGATAGTGACAATGTTACAGGAAAATAATTTGGAAAGTTAGTTACAAACCGTATTTTTAGGTTAAAAAAATCAGCTGTTAGTAAGTTTTAAATAATTTGTTGTTCTAACAAATTCTGGTCTAAATAATTGTTATCTCTGTCTCAGAAATTAAAATTTGTTAATTAATAATGCCTTTCTTAGGGTCAGTTTGTGTTTATAGGAAAAAAAAAAGAGTAAGAATAGCTAGCATATCTTGCTAGAAACCAGTCAGTGTTCAAAGAGCTTCATGTGTAATAACCTATATTACCTGAATTTTACAAATCAGGATATAGAGGCCAAGACAAATTTAAGTAGCTTGCATAAGGTTAAGAAGTATATAAATAATATACTTCCTTAGAAATTCATAGTATATGGCATGAACTAAAATGAACCAAGTAGTGTATTTAAATAAATATGTATATATATTTAAAGACTCTTCTAAAATGATGTAGAACAAGATCCTTGGTATATAACTCAAATTTTACGGACTCCCAGTATACAGTACTTAAAAGTTTATGAATAAGCCTGGTAATTAATTTTACCTTTATATATGGGTTCCCCCAAATCATCTTGTAAGTTAAAATCTGACAGAGCATTTTTGGCACAGTTATATTTAAATATTGACCCTTTCTCATGTTTTCTCCATTTTCTTTTAGTTTTAATAAAGATAAAATGTCAACAAAGGTCGACAGTTTTAAATGTCATACAATTTTCTGTTTCACTTTTAGTTCCCTTTCTTCCCAAGCTGTTCATCTCAAGAGGCAAGTTAAATAAATGTGTGTGATTATGAATTGCTCAAATTATTATGTATTTTGCAAATGACTAATATGATTATAATATAGAACTATGTCAGTCAATTCAGTAATTATTACAACACCACCTAACTTAATTTATTTAAATTGCTGTTTTATTTGTAGTGATTGACCAATGTGAATTAGTACCTAAGATATCCTATGTAACTAAAATTTTCAATTTACTAATTATATTTTTACTTAAAACATTGAAATTATTTTAATTCAACTGATTTTAGTATAAAATCTCATTTATTTTAATCTGAAATTTAATTTGGCAAGTTATTTCTTCAAACTTGTTGAGTAAGATTTAAAATTAACTCAAACTTATGTGAATTGACAAGTGAATGATTTAATTGATTGAAAGACTTTTCTCCCACTGATAAAATGTATTTCATTTCTTTTAGAGTAGTAATTCTGTCACATATTTGGAAACAATAGAAATATTTTACATAATAGAATTATAATGCATACGGAGTCCTTTATTGCTTCCAAATGTTAGTAATTTTGCTAATTTAGGGAATTCTGAGTTAATGATGATGGTCCTTTATGCTTTATCAGTTCTGTAAGTGATAGAAAAATGTTTTGTGTGTATGTAAGCTATTATTGGAGAAGGCAATGGCACCCCACTCCAGTACTCTTGCCTGGAAAATCCTATGGACAGAGGAACCTGGTAGGCTGCAGTCCATGAGGTCGCTAAGAGTCGGACACAACTGAGCGACTTCACTTTCACTTTTCACTTTCATGCATTGGAGAAGGAAATGGCAACCCACTCCAGTGTTCTTGCCTGGAGAATCCCAGGGATGGGGGAGCCTGGTGGGCTGCCATCTATGGGGTCGCACAGAGTTGGACACAACTGAAGTGACTTAGCAGCAAGCTATTATTACCAACAGTCCACCCATATACTTAATGTCAAATAACTGAAAAGATTTTCTACAAGCCCACACCACCAATGTTCAGACTTCTCTTTTCACCCAAAATGTCCTTGATACATCTCTACAGTACACCATCCTTTATCTCCTGCTATCAAAATCTACCCTTTTAAATACCTACTTAAATACAATACTTTATGAAATACTCACTAGCCAATCTTAGCTTCCCATAATAGTTTTTGGCAGCAACTTTTCTGTTGCCATACAATTGACTCATTTAAAGTGCACAATGGTTTTAATGATTTTTGTATATTTACAGTTATGTAACCATCACCACCATTTAACAACATTTCATCACCCCAAGAAGAAATCTTATACTCTTTTAGCTATTCCTCCCAAAATTCTCATCTTCCCTCCACATCACTAGAGGACCATTAAACTGCTTTCTGTCTCCATACATTTGCTTATTCTGCACATTTCATATCAATGGAATCATATAATATGGAGTCTTTTGTGACTAGTTTCTTTTAGTTAACATAATGTATTCAAGGCTCATCCATGTTGTAACGTGTGTGTCTTTTTTTACTGTGAATAATATTCCATTGTTGGACTGTATCACATTTTGTTTATCCATCCTTTGTTGTTTATCAAATGTTTATGGACATTTGGTTTGTTTTCATCTTTTGGCTATTATAACAATGCTGCTGTGAATATTCATTTACAACATTTTCTGCAAACATATGCTTTTATTTCTCTTGGGTATATACCTAGGCATGAAATTGCTTGGTCAAAGAATTATTTTTAACTTTTTGAGGAACTACTAGACTGCTTTCCAGAGAAGGCAGTGGCAAACTACTCCAGTACTCTTGCCTGGAAAATCCCATGGACAGAGGAGCCTGGTGGGCTGCAGTCCATGGGGTCGCTAGGAGTCGGACACGACTGAAGCGACTTAGCAGCAGCAGCAGCAGACTGCTTTCCAAAGTGGCCGCATTATTTTACATTCCTGTCAGCAGTATGCAAGGGTCCAACTTCTCCACATTTTTCCCAGTGCTGGTTATTATCTATCTTTTTATTATAGATAACCCATAAAATTTTGATTATGTTATTCTCAAGACACTTTATTACTGAGGCCTTGTTTTGCAGATGCTTTTTTATATGTTTTGTCCCTCCTTTTAGATGGTAACACTAGCAACTATATCCCTTATACCTTTGAACCATGAGGAAATCGTCTAAAAAAATTACTTGCCCTTAAAATGTTCCCCTGAAAAAGTTCATTATAGGTAAACTGGAGAGCTGAGATAATTACTAGATAATTTATACCAAAATCCAGAGACAAAATAAAACTTCTTTTAAGCTATTGAAATTAAGTGTTTGGGGCTTGAATTATTAGATCATATGTTCATACTGATTCAGTCATTCAAATAATCACTTGACTTTTCCAGAGTAAGAACACCTACAGTTAAGCTAATCTTGGTTCCATCCCAATTTCCAGGAATTATGTCACTTTAACTAAATGTTTCTTGAGGTTCCCATTTTTAATATCAAGATACCACTGTGAACTCTTAATCAAAAAATTGTTTTTCTCTACCACATGGAAAACATGTCCTGTAACCAATGGACTATAATGTTGCTTTGAATATTTTGAAAGGAGTAATTATAATCAGTACGGGGAACTAGCATTAGGAGGAAGAAGTCTTAGAATGTAAGGGGTTGGATTTTTCTGTGGGGGAAGGTTTTCAAAGTGGTAAGGTGGTAGATTTACGTTCCTTTACACACAGGTGCACACATATACGCACACAGTTTCTAACCAAAGTCAAGAATCTGAAATTTATAAGAAATACATTATGTGAATTTAAGAATGAGAAAAAATACAGATACAATTAGGAGGCCTAAGAGAAATAGAATGTAGTCAACGGGAGGTTCTCCTACATGACAGTCACCTTCCTCACATGACTCACCTTTAATGTTCATAACAGTTCCCAGTGCAATTTCACTGATGTTTATTGGGCAGTAGTTGTTCAGACTGCTTTTCTCATTGTTAACTGGTAAAATTGTTTGCATTTCTTTCAGTCTTTGTTCTACCAATTCAAAATGAAACCAATTATCAAATAATGTGAGTGGGGGAGGAAACTTGCTTAGAGTTTTTTAAAATTATGAAATTTTCAGGTATCCAGCATTATAATTCAACATCTGTGTACTTATAAAGTACTCACCTTCACAATTTTAATTATCTTCCATCACTATACAGTTGACTCCCTACACCAATTTTTTAGAAATTTTTTTTTAAGTTTGACCATTCCTACCTCCCTAAATCTACTTAACTGCATTTCATGTACTCCTTTACTTACTTATTAACACCTTTTGAGCACTTAGTGACTATGTAGAACTCTGGGGTTCAGAAACTGATAGGAAAAAAAGTCATCAGGAAAATTAGTTCTGCTTCCACTCTTCAGTAAATCAAATAACCAGGAAATTATGGTATAGAGTATGTCTACCCTAGTAAGTGAAAGTAGACAATTAAGATGATCAGAGAGATAATTAGGCCTTTAAATGTTCTAACTTGGAATGTTCAGCACCCAGAGACAAAGTTGTTTATATAGCAAGTGAAGGTTACCTAAAAACTGAGCTAAGACAGGAAGGTAAAGCAAAACATAGGGCAAACAAGAAGGAAGAACTCAAGATTCTAGACAATTATAATAATAAAATGAAAGGAACAACAGAAGTCTAAAACCTAAGACTTTTTCAAGGAAATGTGTTATTTAAACAAGGAAAAAAGAGTATGAGCTGAAATCACAGGGAAAAAAATATTGTAATTGTTTAATGGAATAAGAGAATAAGTACTGTATATGAAAACAAAGTCAGTGTTTCACAGATGGAGATAAACTCTGACTCAGATCTTGTCTGCTTGAGTTAGGCCTAACTATTCCACACAACTCAAATAGAATTAATGAAGATTCTTTTCCTGATAGAACTAATATTTTTTTTTTTAATCCCTGGCATTTATAATTAAGTAGTTTTAATTACAAAGTCTAACTAGACTGGAGTCATCCTGATATTTGTATTTAGAGGAAAATAGTTCTTAAACATGCTAGATTCTATGAAAAGCATTATTTTTTGCTCAGGATTTTTTCCTTAATTTTTAAACCCATGTGTATTTTGAGGGAAATTTAATCCATATGTCCCCTACTCAGTCACACTTAACTCATCAAAATGTTGTTTAGTAAAAGCTATTTGATGTTGAAAAAGCCTTATGAGTCTTTGTCTTTTTTCTCTCTTTGAATTAGAAAGTTGCTTTGCAGTCATAAATAGTATACCCAAAGGGTTCGTGTTCAGTTTCAAACACAGAATTCACAAAGATCTTAGAGACAGTGTTAACACATGCTCATTTCTTACCAAAGCTAAAATATTTAAACTTCTAGGTTAACTTCTAAATTCAGTTGAAAAGTTATGAAAATCAGTGAAAGCTTCACCTTGAATATCTATACTTCTTAGCCTATCTTCACTATTTTTAGTGTCTCCAAGGCCATTTTAGAGTCTGCAAACATTTTACATTTTAGAGTCTGTATCTGCCAAAGTGTATGTCTCCTCCAACCATGGATTCTGTAGTCTATAAAAAACACTTTTAAGGTACTTTTAACTGTAATGACATCCCACCAATCAAATTCTGTAAATTTAAAATATAAAAGGGCATAATTCAACTATGTTTATTACAAATAAACCATGATTCTGATCATATAATTTTCTTGCATCTTTTTTTTTTTTTAATTTTAAGAATAAGCATTTCTTTGTTATGCTGCAGATCTTTCAAGACCACAGCGATGAGGTCTCTTTCTTTCTAATAAAGCATTTTAGTTGAGACCTATTTTTATTTTTTACTATTTTCACTGTTATGGAGAGTATCCCAAAAAGTAATCTCTTTCAAATTTATAGTTAAACTATAAACTATAGTTAAACTATACCACCAACATGCAAAATAGGGGCAGCCTGCAACTCAACTCAGGTACCAGTCAACCATCTCTCTCCTAGGAAGCTAATGTTTCATATGCCATGTTTTTTTAAAAAAAGTATACGAATGAGTGCATTTTATTCACTTTTTGAAAATGTATGGGTTACTTCGTTTGTCACACTTGGAGAAAAAAAGTGTGAGATAACAAAACTGTTTTCTCAACGTCAGACTGTGGGTTTTAGTTAACTGAAGAAGAGGAAGGGGTGAGGTTTCATTATGGTATCACTGCCTCATTCCAGAGTGTTCTGTGCTCCCTCTGAAAGAATTTGGTACTAATTCACAATTAGGTGAAAAACTGATTTTGCTCCCACATTTAGAGCAGTGCCATACGAAAGGAAAAATAAGTCTTTCTGCATACTGAAAATATTTTATTTATTTAATTATTTTGCTTCAGTGACTTAGTGTTTCGGAGCCAGAGTCACAGCCTGCAGAAGGATCTCCAACATAAATAGTCAGCACTAAGAATAAGTTTTTACATGGAAATCCATTTATACGTAGTTATTCCAGTAGAATCTGCTCCATCGGTTCAGTCATTAGTCCAATAAAATATAAATCTAGAACTTTTTATCAGCAAAAAAGAAGAGAAAGTCAGAATTTGCTGGCTAAATATTGTTAAATATCTTCTTTCCAGACAAAATATTTAGGCAGTTTTATTGATCAAAAGAGGACCAATAGTAACGTTTTATGTGTTTTTTTGTTGAAAAGTTCTGTTGAATTTTCCCTTCATTTTTAGCAGATGAAGCAGCTAAATATGTTCAATTTGTATCTAAAATAGGAACCTTAAGAACCAAATATCAGGAAAACGTTCTTAAAAAGTATGGCTGCGTCCCTTCACTTTTCACCTGAAACTATCATGACGTTGTTAATCAGCTATACCCCAGAACAAAATAAGAAGTGTAAAAAAATAAAATCTTTCTCTCTCTCTCTGTCTCACACACACACATACTCACACACACAAATAAATCTTGCATCTAAGATTGGATTGTGTGGATAAGTCTGTATTCACCAGGCAGTTTTCAGGGTGTGGGGAGAGGATGAACTAGTTAAGTAGTAAAGAGTAAGTGTAGATGGGCAAATGATGCTGGGAGACAGAATTTGCATTTATTGAGAGAAAACAGTCCTACAGGCTGAAAACTTCACAACTCTATGAATTAGCTATTACAGTTCATTCTAAGATGTATAAACTTAGGGTCAGACTTTGGGGTGTTTATTTATGATCATGTAACAAATAAATGGGCCAAGAAGTGAACCCATTCTTCTGTCACCAAAAGCCCTTGTTCATCTACTACATCACTGTTTTCTTTTTTTAATCGAAGTTATAACCTATTATGGGTTAGCAAATCAACTACTTAACTATTACCAGTGTTATTTATAAATGAAATAAAAGAGAAAAGAGTCAAATAGAAAATGTCAAAATTCATCACACACAATAAAGATAAGAGCTGGAAGGACCTATTTGAGTCCTTATTCTCTGTTGTGGAGATCCTAACTTGACTCAGGTTGGATGTAGTTATCCAAGCAAAACAAATATAAAATATTCAACATATACTGTGTGCAAGACTTTATGGTGGGTATTTGGGGTAAAAAGACACATGATTACAGTTCCTGTTTTCAAAGAGTTTACGGTGTAGTGGGAGAACAGGTAATGGAAATTGAAAAAAGAAAAGTCCTAGATATACAAAGAAAGCCATGATAACACAAAACAGGGCCCTTGACCACCATGTATATTCTGGAAAGCCTTCCTAGAATGGATGTTTCCTGTTTTGAATCTGGAATCATAAGTAAAAATTTGGAGTTGTTACAGACATGTAAACACCATATGCTAAAGTATCACCTTCTCTGTGAAACTCCCCTCGTTCTGTTATTCAGGTCAGAGTATGAGGCAGAGATCTCTGAGGCTGAGATTGACAGGGTTACTGGTGGTGCATTTTGTGCCATGAGGACCCTGTATTTTACCCTAAGGACTACAATGAGACAATAATGATTTTTAAGCATGGCAATGGAAAGAACTAATTAATTTTTTTAAAAAATTACTCAGGCCACTGTGCTGATTATGATTTTAGGATGTCTAGACTTGAGGTAAGAGGCAGTTGTTGCCCACATCAGAGGTAATGAAAGCTTGAACTAAATTGATGGTAGAATAAAAAGAAGGGGGCAGCTTCGAACAACACTGAGGAGGTCAGATGTGAGGGACCATGATAATTAATCAGTTGTGAGGAGTAGGAATGAGGGGAATCTGGCCTGGGAGAAGAAATTATCCAGAAGCTATTAAATATGTTTGGGAATGTAAAGATGCAGGGCTTTAGGGGAGAGAGGAATGAAGATGACTGGTCATCCTGCTCTGCTGGATATCTGAGTTTTTCTAATATATATGAAGGTTTGAAATTTGAGAGCCAAGTTGGCCATGGAGTTCATAATTTAAACCTCTGAAATCACCCAAGGAAAGTAAGAATATATAAAGAGAAGAGCAGCAACCAAAAGTCAGATCCCCTGTGGAACAATAAGGTTTAATTGGCCAACAAAGGACAGTGTCTCAGGGATACCAAGAAGGAGGTCAGGCAGAAAGAGAACAGGAGAGAATACAGGCACACCTGGGAGATAGCGTAGGTTCCGTTGCACAAAGCAAGTATTGGAGTAGATGAAGTCACGTGATTTTTTGTTTTCCTAGTGCATAGAAGTTATGTTTAATGTGCAATAGCATTGTGTCTAAAAAAGTGAAAATATCTTAATTTTAAAATATTATATTGTTTAAAAATGTCAACCATCATCTGAGCCTTTAGCTAGTCAGAATCTTTTTGCTGGTGGAGGGTCTTGCCTCTCTGTGATGGCTGCTGACTGATCGAGGTGGTGGTTGCTGAAGCAGGAGTGTCTGTGGCAATTTCTTAACA
Source organism: Cervus canadensis (assembly GCF_019320065.1). Taxonomy (NCBI): domain Eukaryota; kingdom Metazoa; phylum Chordata; class Mammalia; order Artiodactyla; family Cervidae; genus Cervus; species Cervus canadensis. The sequence continues at coordinate 73,903,663 of NC_057394.1, read as the reverse complement.
TAAGACCACAATGAAGTTTGCCATATGGATGGACTCTTTCTTTCACAAATGATTTCTCTGTAGCATACAACGCTATTTGATCACATTTGCCCACAACAGAATCTTTTAAAATTGAGCTTTGTCCTCTCAAACCCCACCACTGCTTCATCAGCTAAGTTTACGTACCATTCTTCTTTTTTTTTTTTTTTTTAAGTATGTATGTATTTATTTACTTGGCTGGGCCGAGTCTTGGTTGTGGCATGTGGGATCTAATTCTCTGACCAGGGATTGAACTGGGCTCTCTGCACTAGGAACGTGGAGTCTTAGCCACTGGATCACCAAGGAAGTCCCTGTGTACCATTCTTAATCCTTTGTTGTCATTTCAGCAGTCTTCACAGCAACTTTACCAGCAGTAAATCCCATCTCAAGAAACCAGTTTCTTTGCTTATCTGTATGAAACGATTCCTCAACTGTTCAAGTTTTATCATGAGACTGCAGCACTGCAGTCACATCTTCAGGCTCCACTTCTCATTCCAGCTCTCTTGCTGTATTCACCACATCTACAGTTATTTTCTCCAGTGAAGTCTTGAACACCTCAAAGTCATCCATGAGGGTTGGAATCAACTTCTTCCAAACAGCTGTTGACATTTTTATCTGTTCCCATGAATCACAAATCTTAATAGCATCTAGAATAGTGAATCCTTTCCAGAAAGTTTTCAAAATTACTTTGCCCAAATCCATAAGAGGAATCACTATTATGTCAGCTGCAGTCTTATGAAATGTACTTCTTACAAGGACTTGAAAGTCAAAACAGCTCCCTGATCCATGGGCTGCAGAATAGACATTACGTTAGAAGGCATGAAAACAGCATCAATCTGCTTGTACATCTCCTTCAGAGCTCTTGGGTAGCCAGGTGGTTTGTCAAGGAGCAGTAATAATTTGAAAGGAATTTTTTTTGCTGAGCATTATGTCTCAACAGTGGGCTTAAAATATTCAGCAAACCAGGTTGTCAACAGATGTGCTGTCATCCAGGCTTCATTAGTTCATTTTACAGATCACAGACAGAATAGTTTCAGCATAATTCTTCAGGGCCCTAAGATTTTCAGAATGGCAGATTTGCATTGGTTTCAACCTAAAGTCATCAGCTGCTTTAGACCCTAACAAGAGTCAACCTGTTCTTCGAAGCGTAAGGTATTGACTTTTCTTCTCTTGCTTTGAAAGTCCTAGAAAGATGGCATCCTCTTCCAATAGAAGGTCATTTTTCATCTACATAAAAAAAAAAAAAATCTGTTGTTCAAGATATTGAATTAAATATCTTGACTAGATCTTCTGGAAAACTTGGTGCAACTTCTACATTAGCACTCGCTGCTTCACTTTTTACTTGTATATTATAGAGATAGCTTCTTTCCTTAAACCTCATGATTCAGCCTCTACTAGCTTTAGACTTTTCTGAAAAAGTTCCTCACCTCCTCTCTCAGCCCTCATAGAATTAAAGAGAGTTAGAACCTTTGGGTTAGACTTTGGCTTAAGGGAAAGTTGTAGTTGGTTTGATCTTCTATCCAGACCACTCAAACTTTCTCCAATCAGCAATAAAGATGTTTCCTTTTTTATCATTCATGTGTTCACTGATGTAGCACTTTTAATTTCCTTCAAGAACTTTTCCCTTGCATTCACAACTTGGCTAACTCTTTGGCACAAAAGGAATCACTTTTGATCTGTCTCTGCTTTCAGCATGTCTTCCTCACTAAGCTTAATCATTTCTAGCATTTGATTTTAAGTGAGAGACCTATGACTGATTCTTTCACTTGAACACTTCAGGGCCAGTGTAGGGTTATTAATTGGCCTAATTTCAATATTGTTGTATCTCAGAGAACAGAGATACCCAGGGAAAAGGAGAGAAACAAGAGAATGTGCTGGTCAAGGGAATAGTCAGAAGAAACACAACATTTATCACTTAGGTTCACAATCTTGGTGAGGTTCATGGTGGCCAAAAGCAATTACAGTAGTAATATCAAGGACCACTGGTCACACATCACCGTAACAAATATAATGATAATGAAAAAGTTTGAAATATTATGAGAATTACCAAAAGGTGACACTCAGACTTGAAGTGCACAAATGCTGTTGGAAAAATTGGTGCTGATAAGAGTTTCTGTATGCAAGATTGCCACAAACTCTAATTTGTTTAAAAAAAAAAAAATTCTCTGTAAAGTACAATAGCATGTGTTTTGTCTGTAATATACTTCAGAAATCAAGGAACTCTGACTCAGTAATTTTCAAACTGATATTCTTTGGAACATAGTTATTTTGAAATATGCTAAAGAGAAAAAATATAGTTAAATATATTTGGGAAATTATGGGTTTAAAAATAAAATGTTACACAGATGGTGTTTTCTTTTTCATTTTTTTTAATGAATGGAAGGACTTTTCCAAGCCTTTAGCATTTTAACTAACATGTAGGTCCCTAACACCTTGGCCTAAGTAGAGGATGAGAGTGAAGCCAAAAGGAGTGAGTGAATGGGAGTGATGAACTAAGAGGTAAAAACTGGTGTCTAGAAGCTTAACTAGAGAGGAAACCAAGATAAGAGAGAAGCAGAAGTGGGGGAGGGTAGGACCGATAGCCAGGTAGAGGGAGTACCTGACTTGAACAGTATGAAAGTTCAAGTTGAGGATGAGCAGTTTTTTCTGGAGAAAACTGGAGGAAAAGAAATAATAAATACAGAGGCAGAAAGATCTTTAGATAGAGGAGGACATCAAGATAAATAACCAAATTTTATTTTCTGCAAAATATGAGTACTTCATTTATTATGCAGTCAGGATGGATGCATGTTCATATGTGGATTTTTCTAGGAAGGGACCAAATATTTAGTCATCTTCAAGAGATGTGTGAGCTCAAAAAAGGACAGACACCACTGCTCCACACTGTGATAACTGAACTTTAATCTTTGGTTCCTTAACCTAAAAAATCTGACATTCAAGGCTACGTGTATTTTTTCAGTCTCATCCGGCACTGTTCCCCTTCACATCTATTATTTGCTGTCCCATCTGATTTTCTCCTGTGCATATCCCACCCTGTCTATTTGTTCAAACTCTTTTCCTGCTTACACACTCTTCCCTGTATGTCCATCTATCCAAATCCTACCCACCCATCCATCCATCACAGCTCACTTCAGTTCACTGCCTCACCTGGCCCCCACCGTATTCTCCCCCAAGAGACTGGAAATCTTACCGTTGGGTGACTGTCTGTAGGACTGTTACTATTTTTATGTTCTGCTCTTGGTGGGAGGCTATATGCCTTGCTCTGCCATGCTAAGTCGCTTCCGTCGTGTCCGACTCTCTGCAACCCTATGGACTGTAGCCCACCAGGCTCTTCTGTCCGTGGGGATTCTCCAGGCAGGAATTCTGGAGTGGGTTGCTGTGCCCTCCTCCAGGGGATCTTCCCCACCCAGGGATCAAACCCAGGTCTCCCGGCGTTGCAGGAGGATTCTTGACTGCCTGAGCCACCAGGGAAGCCCCAGAATACTGGAGTGGGTAGCCTATCCCTCCTCCAGGGCATCTTCCCAACCCAGGAGTTGAACTGGGGTCCCCCGCATATCGCAGGTGGATTCTTTACCAGCTAAGCGACCAGGGAAGCCCGGGAGGCAGTATACTTACCAGTAAATACCCTGGAGGCAGGTCCCCAAGTTTGAGTCATGTCTCTGCCCTTTCCAAGGTGAGTGACCTTCCCTAAGTTGCTTCAGCTCCCAATCTCATTTTCTCTCTGTAAAATGGAAATCACAGCTGTACCTATCTGCTGGTGTGTTATGAGGAACAAATGAGATTCATACATGTCAAGTGCTTTAACAATGCTTAGGTAAACTCTTTCTCCCTTATTCCATACTTATTCCTATATATTTCTTATCTTTGCTATGTATTTTAAGCTGTTTGTGGGTAAGATCCACACCTTATAAATTACTGCATTCTCTCAGTGCTTGAAATAGTGAATAATTGAACAATTTTTGTTAGCTACATGAATGAATGAATTAAATAAGTTCAACATTTGTCTCAGTATTTAATTTACAAAGAGAAAACAACTTACACACTGGGGAAAATGTGGCAGTTATAAAATTATGTCATTTAAAAAATAATAGTATGCATGTGAGATATATAGCTGTAATGACCAGCTGCATTTTAACTCCTATTGGAGCATATTTTAAAATTGATCTCGTCTATAAAATGCAAAGTCTAGCATATTTTTAAAGAACAACTTGAAATCAATTCCAGAAAAATATAAAAGATGTAATCTGTTATTTTAATTGACCATTTACTATGATAGATAAATGCAACAAAGATGTATATCATTTTCTGTACTCAGTTGAGAGAAAATAATTCCCTTGTCTTCAAGTAGCTTATGCCAAATGGGAGAAACAGTCTTCTAAAAGCAGACATTTGATGCATTATAAGTGCTGCAATAAAGATGTGCCCAGGAAACCATGAAAAAGTAAAAACAAGTCAGTACTCCAACCAAGGGGTGCAAAGAGTTAGTCCTCCTGGTCCAGTAGATTTAAATCATGCCCCCCAGTTTATTCACTCATCCAATCTAGTAGGAAGTTACTCTTCTTGATCATTAAATGATATCCTAGTGCCATAAAAGAGTCAGTACCCTTCCAGAAACTGAAGAATGGATTCCATATGTTGTACTGCGCGTGATATATAACTAGAATCACAGTTCTCAGCTGGCTCACCTAGTGAATCAAAAGGCAGAGCAAATTATCACCCGCAAACATTGAAAGGATCACTGCTTTTTAGTATATGTTTATGCTGGGAAATAATTCAGGAATATTTTACTTAGAGTATATATGCTTTGTAAGCTGTTTCTTCTGTAGAGTTGTCTTTGCCAAAAATACCCTGGTTTCTGTTGGTTTCATTTTAACATAAAGAATTATCTGCTCTACACAAAAGAATCACAAACATAAATGATAGGTTAACTAAAGTTAAGGCCTATCAGATTATCTCTTAGGACTTATAAAATTATTTCTTATAAACACACTAAATGGGATTTTAGATAGATGTCCTACCATGGTGAGTAGATATTTTGTTAAAATGCAGTCTTCAGTTTATCTTATATAGAGGGCTCCGTTGTTTCTGTTCCTGCTTCAGACTCTGGTAAGCGGAGTTTTACCAAAAGTAGGTCTGCTCACCTCTGAAAAGACTCATGTGTATTCTGAAGCATCTGTCTCATTTTACACAGTAACAATCTAAGGAAGACACTGTACAGCGGAATGATTGGTTATTGTTCATCTCAATTTATGGATAGATTATATTCAAAATTTAAGGATAGATGAGGTTCGCTTCCCTGGTGGCTCAGCTGGTAAAGAATCCGCGTGCAATGCGGGAGACCTAGGTTCGATCCCTGGGTTGGGAAGATTCCCCTGAAGAAGAGAACAGCTACCCATGCCAGTATTCTTGCGTGGAGAATTCCATGGACTATATAGTCCATGGGGTCACAAAGATTCAGACACAACTGAGTGACTTTCACTTATGTTCAGAAAGTCACCAAAGAGCACAGAGGCCATTTCTTGGGCACAGTGAGTTTTGTATAAAATTTGGATTTATGGAGTGTTCATAATAGGTAGTGTGGGGAAATGTGTGTGTGTGTGTGTGTGTGTGTGTGTGTGTGTGTGTGTGTTAGGGAAGGAGGTGATAATGCTGGAATGCAAATTTATTACTCTTGGGTTATGTATGCTATGAGTTGTTCAAGTTATATTTTCCTGATTTAAGCAAAAGTATTCTGGAACTCTTTTCCCTGCAAGAAAAGTTTTTGAAAATCTCAGAGCATCATTATTCTGGTAATATATGTGGACCACTATCAATATTTTCTGCACATAAATAAAAAATGTCACTGGTAGACATTTTGTTACTTTCCTTTTTTTCTGAGGCATTTCAAATGCTTGAAACCCATGAAACTACTCTGGGTAGTAGGAAACTTAGATCTTCTGCAACATTCACCCCTAACTGCCCTCGCCCTTAGGCACATACACAAACACCTCCATTTTCTTAATGGTTAAAGTTTTCCTACTATTCCAAAACAAAGTTCCAGCTTTCTCATATTCTCATAGTCTTCAGTTGCTTTGAGATTAAACATTTCATTCATGTAATCCTATGGTGTAAACATTCCTTTAAATTGGTAGTGCCCACTTAAAAATAAGTTCAAAGCAGCAATAAATATTTTAGATATGTTTGGTCACTCCTGCCATGAGTTATTTTCCTACAAATTCTATTCTCACTATAGAAGTGTTTGTAAAATTTTACATACTATATTTTTGTCCTAAAATTTTCTGGAATGATATCCTTTTCCACTAAACATAAAGAATCTCACATTAGTTTTACTTCTTCTAAATAATGCAGGACTGTAAGTTTAGTAATTTTACAAAGATTAGTCAATGCTTATTATCCCCAAATAATGGTCTTTTATGTGTTCCAACAGCAAATTGAACATGTGGTTTCAGAGTAATTGAGGTTGGAGTAAATCCATATAGCTAATAAAACTTTTATTAATATTAAACTAAGTTTAGAAAATATTCAAGTGACTCTAAAATACATCTTAATTTCATGTATACTAAGTATATTTTTTGCCAACTAAAAGTCATCAAGTAATTGTAATGATGCCAATTTTAATTGAATTTCAAGCCCTTGTTCCTATATATATATATATTCTTTGTCTTGCTTTATATTGAAGCTTTGTAAGAATTTTAGCAGTTTGAGAATTTAATCACCATAATTGACTTTTAATAGCTGGAATGCTGCTGACCCCCTCCCTAAAAAAAGGAAAATGATTAATTCCTGAATCTAAGGAAGAGAAAAGCAGCCTCTGACCTCAGGAAACCGGCCTGGCCCTTACAAGGAGGCCTCAGGATCACTGGGAACTGGCCTGGGGCTCGCAGCTCCGTCATGGTGTTCCCCTGTTGGACATAAACAGCCTCACGGAACACCAGCATCAGACAAGTCCACATGATGATGTGAGGCAAAAAAACACTGTAATTTTGTCTAAGCACAGACAAAAGCAAACTTACCTGAACATTAACATCCTCCTTTCCTCCTTGTAGGAGTGACTGCTACTTCTCTATCAATTACAGTTTTAGTCTAGGTCTAGTCCCTAAGTTGTGTCTGACTCTGTGAACCCATGGACTGTAGCCCACCAGGCTCCTCTGTCCATGGACTTCTCCAGGTAAGAACACTGGAGTGGGTTGCCATTTCCCTCTCAAAGGGATCTTCCTGACCCAGGGATAGAAACCCAGTCTCCTACACTGCAAAGTATTTACCATCGAGCCACCAGGGAAGGTCTAGTCCTAGATAAGATTTATTAAGCTATCCAGTCACAGAATTATCACCAATCCCTGACAGAGCCCAATCCAGAGCAAAGTTCGGCCTCTTTGACCCCTTCCCCAAATCACTTAACCAGAGCTCTGATCCTGCAGCAAGTCCTTTCTGACACCCTCTTACCTAGTCATCTCATGGTTCCTTCCCATGTCTCCCTCACAGCAGTGAGCAGTTAGCACTGCCTTCTCAACTCCAGTTGTGTTCCTGCTGGTTTTTGGCAGGAGGGTATTGATACATACATAGCCCCCAAATTGTGACTGTTGAACTAGTAGTTAAGTTAAAATGTAAAAGATCTGTATAAACTGTAAAGTTCTGTTTAAAAGCTGATGTATCATGACTTCTAGGCTTAGAATTTTGTTCTCGGTGAAATCCTCCGAACCCACAAGTGGTTTTTAACATTCTACTTTTGAAAATATATTTGATGAATAGTTCCCTTCCTAAATATAAAACATATGTATTTTCTACTCTACTCTGCCCCTCCACTGAATAAAGATCCCATGGCTCTAAAGAGAAGTTAGTTCTTCTGAAGAGTTTCCATTATGCTTGGGTAATCTTTGTTCTAGTTCAGATTTTAAATTAGCATCTAAATTAATGGTAAGTCATATCCCTGTCCTCTCAAATAGTAATGGATCAATACTTCTTAGACATTATAGTGCCAATTCTAAAAGGTAAGTAACATTTATTTTTCCTTTAGTTAGCACTTTTGATGGTAGAATTTTAAACCATTGGATGTAGCAACACAAAGCCGGGTGGTTTGGTGCCATCCATTTGTTTCACTATCTTTTAATATCCATCACTTTACTTCTGTGTGCGCCTGAGGACCTTGATATAATGGATCCTTTTATTGCCATAGTAGTGATTAGCATGAATAGATCTACATCCAGTCCCCAGTTCCCTACACCAAACAGGAGATTAAATATGTATCTAGTTATCTTCTAGAACAGAATCTGCCACATCACTCTTGTCTCTGACGTCTAGACATGCTGCCCTTTCTAAACTATTTTTATTTGGAAAGGAATCCAAGGTTTCCAAATAACCAGATCTTGCATGTGGAAGATGCTGGGTGCTGGTTTGTGACCGTGCCTTATGTAAACATTTTAATATCGGATCCCTAAAATCCAGAGGCTCCCCCAAAGGGGATTAAAACTTAATCCCCTCTCTGTTACCGCGGTGGTGGATTAACTCTGTTCTCTCTGCGGCTGGTTTGCTCCCTGAAGGCTACAACAAAAAGACTCAGCGCTCCTTAAACATGCTATGGAATTGGAAGTTGTAATTGGAGATTTCCAAAGGACAGGGGTAAAAATGACACACTATTAAGGCTGAATATTTCATGAGTGCCTTTCTTAAAGAATGACCAGTTCGAAGCCCTTTTATAACCTCCCCCCATCCCCGAAAAAAAATACCAATTCATTAGAACGCGTTTGGAGTAAAATCAAAAGGAAACGCAGTCGCCTTTCAGAAAGGCAGAGAAACAGGTAGCCAAAACGTGTTCCCCGTTAAAAGTTAAAGGAATTGTGTACTTAAAATTCATAATACCGTATATTTCGGTCAGTCGGTTTCTGTGGTTTTAATAACGGGTATCATGATTTTTCTCTTTTTTCCAATTTAATTGTTTGGATATGTTAAACTTTTTTAAGAGAACGAAGCAGTTCGCCATTTTTAATGTTTTTGACCATTCATCGACTCCAAATACCAGAATATTCTATGAAACCAGAGATCAGTAGCTTTCCGTGTTTAGAATGAGGACTTTTCTGAGGGTTCATCAAGGCCCAAGGATGTGTAGGAAGACACTGTTTCCGATGTGAATCAGGTCACCTTCTTTCTTACCTCGCCCCAGTGAAGAGTAAACCTCCCGGATTTCTCCTGAAGAGAAGTACGAAGAGTGGCCTCCAGACGAGCGACACGGCGGCTTAAGGGTTAAGGGAGCGGTTCGAACCGGCCGGAGCGCGGGGGGCTTCGGAGGAGCGCGCGCGCAGACCCTCCAATAAACACAAAGGAGGGCCTGGGGAATAGAAACCCAAATCCACTTGTAATCGTACAAGAGATTCGGGCATAATTACTTGAGCAACCTAGATTAAGATTGATGAGCCTTTAAAGTGGCGCTTCAGATCGACCGCCTCGCCCTTTGGAAAGAAAAACCTTATGGAGCCAAGGCGGACCCCCGACTCCGCTCGGCCCCAGCGGAAGCTGCCCGCCCGAGACCCGCGCCGGGAGTCGGCGCGCCCCGGAGCCGGGCGGGCGCCCCGGGGACAGGCGGGCTCCCGGGTTGCGGCCTCGAAGGGGCTGGGAAGCGGCAGAGTGAAAGCGGGGACTCCGCGTGAGCCCGCCCCGAGCGGGCGGTCCCGACCGGGATGCAGGCTGACACCCAGTTTGCCCCACAGCCACCACCCCTCCCTTTAAGCGCGACGGCCGGCCGAGTCCTCCTTGGTCCTCCTGCAGCAGAAACGCCCGGCTTTGTGCAGGACGGTGGTGGACTCGGCGTGTGCCGCTCCCTGGAGTCGTGGGCCCCGCCGCCGTCCCCGCGCTCGGACGGGGACCAGGCCCGGCCTGCTCTCCGCGGTTCCGGCGGGGCGAACGGGTCTCCCCGCGAGGAGCCGCGGCGCGCGAGGGCCCTGGGCCTGAGCGGCCGCAGGGGACCTACCTTTTCATTGCTTCCCCCTACTGTTCCTGTGACTCATTTAAGTGTGTGCTGGAAAGGGTGGGTTGGGGGGTGAGGGGGGTGCGGGGATGGAAGGGAATATAATGAACGCTGGCTACAGAATAACGAATGCATTTTTTTTTTCTAAGTCTATATTTTAAGTACAGACTTGAAGGGAGGGAAGAATGTCCCCGCTCTACAGGCAATCTTAAAGGGGCAGTTAAGTAACCCCTCCCCCTTTGAATTAATAGTCTAATACGTGAGATTTTTAATTTTCGATTTTAACTCAGATGGAAGGAATTCGAAGTAAGCACCTTAGTAGGCACACTTCCTAAAAATCTCTTTACTGAAGCTCAGTTTTTCTAGTCCCCAAAGTTGAGAAAGGGCACTTTGCAGATGCTCTTCTGAGAATCGTTTTGTTCAGTCGTCTTACAATTTCATAGTGTTTGGCTTATTCCAGGTGAGAAAAAATCACTGCTACAATTTTCCTGCTCTTCTGCATAAACAATGTATAACGTCCGCGTTTTGCGAGTATATCGATGTGCTGTGCACGTGGGGATACCTTCCTGCAAGATGCAAACCCGTTAGTGCAGTGGGATTTATATATTAGACCCTATACCTCTTCACATCCTCCCGCCCATCCCGGGGGCCACTGCTGCCCAGTGGACGGGATTTACACGTTGGCTGGTCTTTGGGGACCGTGCTGACTGTCCAGAGCGTCCCTTCCGAAGGGAAAGCCTGTGCGTGCTCCATGGAAAATCAGGGCCTTAGAGAGTCATCCTGCACTTTTAAGTTGGTTAGTGTCAGCGCCCCACTAACCATGTAGGATTTCTAGGCAGAGGTTGCAAACTTGCTTACTGAGGGTCACTTATTCGATTTTGTGACCTCTTGGGTTTTTATAGAATTATTTATCTCCAGTCTGGTTATAAGGTAATGTGTAACAACTAAGCAGACCTAGCTCACATGAAAGGAGCTTGCCATAATAGAGACACTTTTTTTCAGTGAGTGTTTAAAAACCTGAGGTGCCCTTCCGGGAGGGAGCAGGCAAGGGGCAAAGAGGCACAGCCTGACTCCTCTGGTGCCCTCTTCTTTCAGGTCCAGTGGTTCTCAGCACTCCTGCCCAGCTCATTGCTCCTGTGGTGGTGGCCAAGGGGACTCTCTCCATCACCACGACTGAAATCTACTTCGAGGTAGATGAGGATGATCCTGCCTTCAAGAAGATCGACACAAAAGTGAGTGAAAATGATTCCGCGTGCGGTACTGGTGGCTTTGTGGCAGGCAGGAAGTGTTTTTCAATTTTGCTTGGTTTTAAATGACAGTGGGGGAGGGGAGCACATTCCCATCCTCATAGAAAATGAAATGAATGAAATAACACTTGCTCTATTTTATGGGATTGGAGAATATCTTAACCATCTTAAGTACTGTTATTACATTTTAACAGTCTCTCTGTGCTAGTGCCTTTGTGTGCACTTGGGCAGATTTGGTAGTGAAGCCAGTTGCTCCCAAGCCCCTGGGGTACAGCATCTCAGATTCTCTGGGAAGACTGGGAAAGGGCTCATGGAATTTCTTACTAAGGTCACTTTTAATTTCCAAAAGTATACATTGAAGTATGAACCACTGTTTGTTAAAAGATTGTAAGAAAACTATGGAGGGGCATTTAGATATAAATTCCTCTCCATTATTACATCCAGTTTTCATCTCCTGAAATAAGAATGAGTTTTATATGTGAATTTAAGGAGAGAAATCGATTCTCTGAGAAGCGTTGCTTTAAAATGTGTATACATAGTATGTATTGGTGCTCAGCTGTTTAAAGATGAGGTCTTCTGTGGTTGTAGTGCCAGACAATGTATATTTGGATGATTTGAAATGCATAAATATTTGTTTATTATTTTATTTTGTAAAACTTAAAACTTGAGTATTCAGCAGCTCTATACCTCTGAAGTTTCTTCTGAAATCAATCCCATTGTTGTTTTAACTTTTATGTTACTGTGCCATTTGTAAACATTTTTTTCCTGAGGCTTATCAATTCAAGAACATAAGTCATGCTAGATAAACAAGCACCATTTTACAAAAATCTGCCTTTAAATAAGTATTTTTCAGAGGCAATCGTTCTAAAATAGCAAAAGACAAATGCTACCAAAGATCCAGAACTTTATTATTTGTGTTTAATTTATATATAGAAGTAAAACATTATAAAATGCTATTTGTGGAATAGCAATTAAAAGTCTCAAATTTACCTCCACCTGAATTAACTAACCAAGGCCCATAGGTAATTAGCCCCTCCCAGACTTGTTGACTCTTAAAATACTCTGGAGGATAGTCACAGGACTTCTTTTATTTCTAGCTCCAAAAGAATAGAATTTTGAAAATGAGTTTGAATGTAGTACATTTGATTTTAAATCATTTAAAGTTTGTCTTTATGCTTTTATCATTGGCTTGCTCTATGAAGTAAACAGTAAATTTGGATTTCTGATTAATTTATCCTGCCAGTGGAACCCTTACTGCATAAAATAAGGTTTGACATATATTAGGTCAGAAATTACCTTCATTTTATTAGCATAGTTTTCATATACAAATTTCAAAAGTTTTATTAGGACTTTGTTAAGTTCATTTTTCTCGGAGTTTGTCTGATTTTTAACTCAGCAACAATGACTATCATGACATATTTCATTCTTATAGTGTCAAAAATTGTACATAAATAATTAACCCAAAAGAGCAGGCTTTCAAAGGTAGATTTAAATTGCTTCTGTTGTGGAATGGAATAGTCTTATAAGTAAGTCAGAAGCTAACAGTAGATCATTATATTGTGTAACTATACAAAAAGAGCTTTTTGCCAATATTTTAAGGTTTTAAGTTATTTCATTAGCATATTTCTCAAAATGTTTAAAATATTCAAGTGGTTCAGTTTTCAAATTGAAGCATTACATCTTTTGACAGGAAAACGATTTAGAGTGAGACACGACAAGTTTTATTTTACTTCATTTATTAGCTTCTAATTAAATAAAAACCAGCAACAGAAATTAAAATCTAAATCACAAAAGTAATTATCCAGTGTATTTCAAGTGCATTTTTCAAATATATAATTCAGATATTCAAGCGTTATTATATAAGCTGAATTCAAATTTCTTTGAATATATTTAAATAACATTTCAAGTATATTTATGGAATGTTAGAAATAGAACAAGCAATATATTTGAAACAAAATGTAAACTTTTTAAAGTTCAGACACTTTTAAAGACAGATAAAAGTACCAGGAGGAAATCTACCTTTAAATTATATCTTTGTTAGTGGAAAATGTTTGGAAGTATCCAAAATGCCAATTTAACTTTTGTTCACCAAATCACAAAACACCAACATCCACACTTTCAAAGACAATGTGAGATCACAATATTTGTTACAAATCAAAATATACATTACACTTTCCTTCAGATGGCATATCCAAATCTGTTTACTCACAGCCAAGATTGCTATAATCCTCTGATAGTTAGGCAGCGTTCACTGCGGTCTTGCGTTACAGCCAGGCTGTTTTCCGGGTGTTCCTGTGTACTTTTCAAGGGCGATAGGAAATCCTTTGTAAAGAAGTCTTCTAATACTTGTGGGTTTGGGGTGTTTTCCATCTGCTCTCCCTACTCCTTTTCTCCCCTTGGAGGGGTGGGTGAGATGATGCCTTAAGCGGTTGCATTAGCACTCCTTTTGAAGGAAGAGATTGTTTGCACTGCCGAGTGGAATATTAGGTAGGAATCGAACAGGAAGTTTACACTGCATGAGAACTTTTAAGGATGAATAGTATAATCACATTTCGGCTCTCGATTAAAATTGTCCTCTAAAGTTTCTCCAGACTTTTCGGGTTGGTCAGGATCTCCCTCGCCAGTCGCCACGTTTGTTTGGCAGCGTTCTCTAGAGCCGAGTGAGGTTTGCCCTGAAACAGATCTAAGTTCGGTAGGAAGTAGTGAGGACATCGCCGGCACTGCAGGCAGGAGATGAGTTGCAGCAAAATCCCGTTCAGCCTGTCACCCAGGCAGGACTCGTCCCAGTCCGACTCCCGGGGATGCTTCTCGCACTCGTAGGAAACCAGAGTCTTCATGTGGTAGTTGTTGAGGGGCTGGCCCGGCAGTTCCAGGTGACGATCGCGCAAGGTTTTGAGGATGGAGAGGCATTTCTTCCTGCAGCCCCCCATCTGCAGTCTGTTCTCCGCTTCCGCGAACTGCAGCACCCAGGCGTCGCTCTCGGCCGAGCTCTGCTTGCCGGCCAGGGAGTGGCACTCCTTGGACAAGAGATTGAACCCTTCCGCTTTGACCTCCGCCACCCGGTTGGGTCCCGGCCAGGGGATGTGGGGAAGTGGCCAGTGGGCAGCACTCCTGGGCCAGATCCCGGTGCATTTAAAAGCCGGGGTGATCTGCACCACGTACCTGTCTCGGATCCTCAGTTTCACTTCGCTCGTGTCCGCCACCATCTTTACCACATCCCTGTAACTACACTTGTCTACCGCCTGAGCCACCAGCGTCTGAAACCTGGACCGGATTTTGCGCGCCGAGAGGTAGCCGGAGGCAGTAATGAATTCCACCCAGAGGGACATGCTCCTCTTGCGGCCGTCGCTCAACTTGAGCACGGCGCAGCCGGGCAGCGAGCCGTCGTCCACAAAGTTGAACACCCCCATCTGGTTAAGGTAAAGCACCACTTCGAATTCGGTGGGGGAGATGACCTCAAGGCCCTCGTAGCGATTGTCCATCTCGTTGAGAGAGCTGATGAACCGAGGCTCCTGCACCTCCACCTCCTTCAGGACGTCGGAAACTACTTTGCAGACTTCCCGGATAGTTTTGGCAATGGCAGCTTTCCTGGCTTGGCATTTTTCGTTGTAGTATTTATTCAGATGGTAAACCAGCTTGGCCTGGGCCGCTATCATGTTGGGGCAGAGATCCGGGTTGTACACCGGAGTCTCGCAGTAAGCTGTGGGATCCAACGCGGCTGCTAGAGCTGGAGCCAACTTCGGTGGAGAAACGGGCCGCGGCGCTCGGAACTGTACCAGAAGCGTCTCTCCGAAGTGCGGCGGCGGCCGAGGAATCCCTCGCTCCTTTCTCCCCTGCTTTTTATCTTTGAGCCCAGCCGGCCTTAAAGTGAAAGATTGTTCTCCCCCCCACCCCTCCTCTCTCTCTCTCTCCGTCTCTCTTCCTCTTTTAAAGAATCCTTCCTTGCGTGAGAGAAACGCCGGCAGAGATCACCTCCTCAGTTATAAAAACAAAAGTTGCGGCGAGACCCAGCAAAGCTCTTCCAGTAGTCAAAATAATCAACCCTTTCCCTATTTATTTACGCTTGCCCGTGATCATGGTGTGTGCCGGGCTGGGAATCGGACGGAGGAAAAGTGTGCTGAGTGTGCGTCGGGGGTGAGTGTGCGTCTGTGTATATGTCAGAAGAAGCTGCTGTTGGTTTGTCTTAAGAGCCCAGATGCACTCGTGTGGAAATTATAAAGGCAGGGCCAGGCAGGCTGGCGGCCAATCGCCACTGGGCTCGTCACGACAGCCTCCGTCAGCTCCAGCCCGGCTAATTAATCCCCCCTCTTGGTTATAGGCACACAAACTAAAGGTAGGAGGCTGCTGCTGGGCAGAAAACCACCCAGGCCACCTAGACAGTTTTGGAAATCAGGAGGAATCTCTCAGCTTTGGTATTAATTGAAGCATATTGACGTCTTGAAAAGACTTGGCAAAGTGGTTCTCTTCTGTGCTGAAAAACCCTGCTTGTCTTTTTAACCTACGAAATGCAAATACAGGTGTACTAATGGTCATCCATCAATTGGTGAATTAGATGGGGTTTTCTAAAACAAAAGTCACTAACTTGCATTTAGAGTGAGATAATTAACGCCTGTTAATCCTGGAGGTCTTTTTGAATGCAGGCTGGGAGTTTGCTCTTCAGTGTATATGCAGGCTGGTTTTGGATGGACTGATACCAGTGTAATTTTCTGGATGTTCCCATAGTAGAATGATTTTTTTTAATGTTATGCAGTGTTTTACCTATGTTTTTCTCCTCATTTGCAGTTGTTGAAAGGAATCTGAAAATGATTGCTGTCAGATGTTGTCTACTCCAGTTTAAGCTGGGACGTTTAAAAAATGTTTAGTCCACCCCTCCCCCCATCTGCAGTCGTCTTTGTACTTTGGTAGACTTGCCCAACATTATAACCAAGACACTAACTTTTTGTATGCACTGGCAGACATATCTGTGAAATAAAACTCTCTCTGAGATTGAGAGATTATCTTAATGTGAGTTCATAATGAGCTGTGTTTGAATATATGACAGTTCAGGAGAGGTCATGGAGATGAGACCTAGGGGCAGATACCTATCCTGAAAATTTGCAGGTTTGGGCTTTCTGTCTTGTTTACAGATGTATAATTTAGGATATATCTTCTCTCCTAAGGGTCTTTAGTGGTCATCTGACAGTAGACTTCTAATTTTATAATACTGCATTGACTTAAGGGAAATGGTTAAGATTTTTAAAGAAAATTAAGTTGCAGTCACCTGGGATTTTAAAATTTACATATCATTAAAAAAAACTTTGAAAGAAATCAATATTTTTAAATTTGGGAATCTAAAAAAGGAGGGCAAAATGGATTTATCTAGAGCTTTTTTTTTTCCCCCTGCTGGTACCAACTGTGTTCTTGATGTACAGAAAGTGGAAGAAATGCTACTTAGGATTTCTGTAGTTGTTTTTAAACCTAGGCAGATTTTTAACACCCTACCTTGAATTTAGATGCTGTCTCTTTCAAATTAAGACTATTTCCAGGAAAATCCTATAATTCCTGGAACAGGTTTGTAGGCACTTTCGTTCAGAGCCACTTGTAACAAGATCTTCTTCAGGGCTCCCACTTTCTACTCAAGTGTTTGAATATTTTTTTTCCCCTTTCTTCTTTGCACAGGTACAGCATCATACTTTTTTGTTATCCAAGGGTGGTAGATTCCGATTTAGCTTAAAATAGTATATGAGATTCGGGGCCCACGGCATCCACCTACTCTGTTCCCCAAGAACCTTGCACCCCCTTAGGAGCGGGGATTGGGCGTAACCGCCAGCCCCTCCCTACTTTGGCAGCGATGCGGGTGAACGCACTGCTACCTTTTGGCAGTTGGAAGAGAAGGAAGAGGAGGCAAGTCACCGCCGGGGAACCTGCGGCCACGACGACGAAGATGTGCTGGTGGTCTCTGGGGGAAGCCACCTCTGTCCCCACCCAGTGCAGGTCCCGCGTGCTCCTGGCCGGTTCTGCGGCCCTGCGCTCCCTGACCATCCTTCTTTCCTCTGTCTGCTCCATGTCCGATAGGTTTTGTGTGTGCGCGCTTATTTGGTATGTTAAAACCTTACTAAGGGTCCAGGGTTTCTCTTACTAAGGGTCCAGGTCTGCTGCAGGCCAAGTTCTCTGCCCACGCGCCCCGCCGCCTCCCGGGAGCGCGTGTGGTCGCCGCCGAGCCCGCGCTTTCTGGTCCCGGGTCGCAGGGCCCCTGCGCCCAGCGCGCTCTCCCTTGGGTTCAGGTCAGAGTGGCCCTTGTTTTCTTGGGCCACCTGCAAATGCCCCCAGTTGTCGAAGACGTCAGGCAGCCTGGGATGCTGAGGCCCCGAGGCCGTTCGGGGGACCGCGGCGGCGGCGGCGGCCGTCCGGGTGGGTCGGACTCGAAGGACTCGAGGCGCGCCGGGCGGCAGCGCTGGAGCCAGGCGCGCAGGTGGCACATCTTCGGGGCTCACTGTGCGGCTTAATTGGGTTAAAGCGGAGCTAAACGCTAAAGCACTTTGTGCAAACTAATTGGTGTAAGCAAGGCCTTTTCAGTAACGATTTGCACTTTGAAGAAGAAAAATAGATGGTGAGAAAAGGACTAAGAAACTCGTTAGTCCTAGAGTGTTCCAGGGAAGTGAAGTCTTTGGGCTTCAAGGACGCTGGGACCGTGTTTTCTGAGCTGCTTCCTTCAGCACCCTTCACGCTGGGAGCTGACAGTGATTTACATAACATAGGATTCACCCACCCGCTCTCATCACCGTGGGTGAACTGGGCGCCCTGGAATAATACTCCCGCACAAGTACTGCTTGTTGCTGCAACACCGTGATTTTCTGTTACACTGAACACGTGAAATGAATTGCCTTCTGTAGCTGATCCTTCCAGTGATCTCAGACACCTCTCATTGTTGAAGGGAAAATTAAACTATTCTGAGGAGTGTGCTTTCTACCCCCCCCCCCTTTTTTTAATTGAAATGACCTATGGAGAGGAACTTAAAATATATAGTACGCTTTTGTGTAATTCTGCTGATTTTCAGCTAGGCTTTGGAGATAGATCTGTTTTGTGGGAGCGACGTATTTAACAATTTTAAAGTAATTTTATCATTTGACCTATGGAACTAGTTATTTTATATGGTTGTGTAATGCACGGAAATAGCTTAAAATCAATTTTATTTACTTGTGAAAAGTTCATAAAACAGCTCTAATAACACCAGTCTTACTTGTATAATTTTTTTTACTATAAACATAATCATAGTAGTTAGTATTAGAATGAAAGCTTGTGTGTGTCCAGTGCTTCAGGATATAAATACTTAATTGTTTTCATTGATACGCTGTGCAGACATCTTTGACAAGAGCTAATAATAGAATGATAATTGAAGAAAACTAACCTAATTGAAGAAAAGAACCCAAGAATCTCAGGATTTAATGACTGTTTAAGATGCTCATATTTGAATGGTATTTGGGATTTTAAGGTCTAACCAACTTGACTTTTCCATTTCACTTAGTTCACTAGATGGCTTTGATTTAAAATGTTCTGTTATTTTAAAAAATGGAGAAAATCACAAGCACACCATTATCAAAAATTTTAAGACTGTTAATGCATATAAAATAATTAAATATTGTGATCCTTCCGCTTCCAAGCATTCAAAATAACAATGGTGAAATAACTTTT
Source organism: Cervus canadensis (assembly GCF_019320065.1). NCBI lineage: Eukaryota > Metazoa > Chordata > Mammalia > Artiodactyla > Cervidae > Cervus > Cervus canadensis. Next base: position 73,884,769 of record NC_057394.1, on the reverse strand, counting down.
ATCTGAAGTGGTATTTCCTAGGTAACTTATTCTCCCTTCTGTAAACCTACATAATTTATATGGGACACACAAAATAATGAGCAAAGAGACACCCCATTAAAGAAAAACTCTGTTATGTTGAGAAATGTAAGAATGCAGGGTTTCTGTTTTTTTTTAAATCCTAATTTAAACATGAATTACATGTTCATAAATTTAAGCAATTGTGACCTTTCATCTGGAAAAATGTATCTGTTAGTTAGAGGATATGCACACACATGTTAAATGCACAGATAGATACTGTTCTGTTTTTTCATGATCTGCTGGCTGCTATTCTACTCACAAGTATTCATGAATATAAAGTTCTATTTTTTTAATATGTGCTTACTACACTGGGGAGATAAAAAGAATATGAAGTTGAGTTTATTAAATTATTTATCCCTACTGCTGGAGTGGTTTTGAAGGCTCATTGTACACATCTGATTTCTTCCCCTGCCCCCACCTCCCAACCCCAGAACCCACCTCCTCTTTTTTTAAAATGCACCTAGGCTATTTCATCTGTTTCATTCTGCCAGACACAATATATTTCTTTTTTTACACTGGAGAAATTAAAGACAGATATTTGTGCAGGGTTTTCTTTATGTGTCACATTAAATAAAAATAGAAGGAGTTTTTCTGGTGATGTAATTTGATGGTGCATCTATACCTTTCTTTCTGTTGTGACTCCTTGTATAATACTTGAAACAAAATAGCTTGAAAGCTTCAAAAGTTTCAGTGAGTTCTTAAAATAATTATTTCATATTTTAATATCGTCTATGGCAAAGGAGAGCAGAGCATTGAGATCATTGTTGGCACAATTTAGACCCTATTTTATTTCTTTAACCAGAGTATCCTTATAATTGTGGTTACGTTTAAAATTATTTTCTTAATTCTTCACTTGAATATTCTAGACTGTTGCCTCAATTTTCCTCATCCCCCTAGTACATGATCATACAGTCACAATGGTAGCAGGGAGTACTCTTTTTTTTTTTTTTTTTTTGCTACTTTGTTGCTTAGAAAATTTGTTATTGGTCTTAATAAATGTTGAAAGGAAAGTAATTTTGAGATTAAAAATTGAAGTTGGAAGTGTACTTTACCAGAATCATCACCACTGCTAGATTTGCAGGTTTGAGTGATTCTGGATAACTCTGGCCAAAACCTTTCTTTTGGTAGAAGAAATAAAATTAAGCCTTGATTATTCAGATCATTGTCTAAGTTTCCTCACTTATTTTGAATGTAGACACAGATGCAGGATATTTTAAGTTGTATCCATAAACTGACAAATTTAAGGGGCAGAGTTATCAACAAAAAGATTTTCTTATGGTTCACAATGAATTGTGATCTCTGTTTGTACACATTTAAGGCTAGTGAGGTTAATCAATCATTTATTGATGAGTATTGCGGAGTATTCCAACATTCCAGTTCCCCACTGACCCTTTAAAACGTCACCATTATCTTTATAAACTGTAAAATTTAAATTCATTTTACTAGATTTCAACTTATGTTTCTAATTTGGATATTATAAACATATTATGACATAAATGGGCTCAAGTGATTCCTCTCCATATGAATATATGAAAATTAGGTATTCCTTAAACCATCACTAACATGGATTTATAGACATTTGTGCATATGACTGTATCCTTAGTACTCTTAGTACGGTACGGTTTTATTGCACTTAGAGAAAACAATGGAATCAGATGTGATTGGCGTCTGTTAATCTGTCCATCTGTAGTGGGTCGTCCAGGATTGCATAGCTCTCATTACTGTCCCAGACTGTGTGTGATTAGCCACTGAAAACATTCTACGTAACATTGAGACTAGAATACAGAATGTAGATAACCAACTTACAGTGACTGCAGATCTGAAGTAACCTTTTCTATTACTAATTCACAATTTTGGAGCTTATTTCTTAATTAGCAGAGCAGTTCTTCTAAACTAGGATTTTTTTTTTAAATGATCAGTAACTGGAGTAACAATTTAAAAGAATAACTACATTAATAAAACCCATTACCTTTTGTCACATATATCCAATAAAATAAATACTTCATAGCAAAAAAAGGAAATCAGTTTATGAATAGCAATTTCTTGGATAATTTTACATACTGATATAGATTATAACCATTTTCTGAGAGTAGAGCACCTAAATAATATTTAATTTCTACTTCTGTATAATTGCTTTCATGATACTAGTAATATACATTTTACTATACCTATCTGTACTATTACTATTATTTAGTACTCTGTGTACTATTTTCATGAAAGCACAATTTTTCCATATGATTTGTCAAAAATGTCAAGTCAAAAGTACTAATAAGTGATTACTACTTTTTAATCTCAATATGTTTGTTTTATCTAAACATCTAGATCAAATAAAAAACATGAAGAGCATAAAGAGTTTGTAAGACATCATGTCTCTGATAAAAACTTGTGAACCTACTGGAAAAAGTTATAGCATTATTTTATTTTTATGGGAAATCATTTTTATTATGAAAGTCAGGTTTATTATGTGTATTTTGCATACATACTGTTCTAGTCTATGTTTTTTCAGTGTGAGTGTTCCAGTCTATGAGTTCTGACAAATGTATAGAGTTGTATAACATCTGGCACATAGAACATTTCCATGGACGCAAGAAGTTGCCTCATGCCCGTAATTTTTTTTTATTTGTAAATTTTATGATTCATTTATAAGTGTCTGGGTGTTTTAGTTTTATATCAAAAAACTTTAGACTATAAACACCTTTAGTTTTTCCTCTAGAACTTGTTATCTTAATCATGATTCTATTTTAAGACCAGTTTTAATCGGAAAGCCCCAAAATAGATGCAAAATATAAAATGCTGTTTCAGATACACAGGCAATAGGTTAACAGTTTTTATTTTACATGAAAGTTGTTTAATTTTACTATGTGACATTAAATGGTTAGTAAAGGATTCATTTTCAGAGATACTGGTAATATTTGTTATGCTCACATGAATATATATATTAGATTTAGGAGTATAGTTTACAGTTTACACATCAAAATGCATATTAAGTTCCTCATGTAAGTTAGCAATATTTGTAACATTACTAGCTTTATGTCTTTGGAGAAATAAATCTCTCAGCATTTGCATTGTATATTACCTTACATTTTCAGTAAATTAACCCTCCCTTGATGGTGGAGGATGATGCCAAAGAATTTATTAGAGCTAATATTAATTAATATATACATATTCTTGGAACATATGCTTCGAATCCTAATTTTGTGTAAATACACATTGTCATTTAACTAGTTATAAATATTCCAAACAAAGAATTCTTAAATTGTAGTAGTACCAAAATCTTCATTGGTACTGGTGCCCTCTCAAGTATTTTGCTCTTTTACAACTTGGAATAGTGCAACTAGTCTTCTCTTTCTACCCCCAAGATATAAAACTATTTAAATGGTTTCTGTTTTCTATTTTAATTTGGCAATTACAATAGGAATTTTAATGTTATGCATGCTTACAGGCCTATTAAGAAAGAACTTATTGCTTTCTTAATAATCTTAAACTATTTTTAGGAAGTATGCTCTTTTTATGGTTTGCAAAAAAGCCTATGCATTCAGGCTGTATGTACACACACACACACACACACACACACACACACACACACAGACACACACACACAGTGTTTCAGATAGTAAAAGATTGAATTGGCTTCTATACATTTTTATGTTAACCTGTTAAAAGGAAACAGCCACTAAATATAGGATTCTTGTCGCCACCAGGATTTAATATCACATCCGCAAGATTATTCTGTAATAACCCTTATAGTTTTCAATAATACTTTAGGAGATTGCAGCTAAATGGATTTTTAAAGTAATAATAACTAAAGGATCCAACAGTATTTATCCAGTCATATATACTGTGGCAGTTTTGAATGTCATATGCTTTTAATTGTGAAACTGAGAAGTTTAAACATTACTAGTGATCCTGTCCATATAAATAAAAATATATTGCTCAATCCCTTACATACAGTCCCTCATGTACATCATCTGCATGTGTATACAGAAAAACGCCTTCACTTACTTAAAACTGTTTTCAATTTTTTGCAACAGACCAAGGTCACATTTTTTTTTTTTTGCAACATGAACCTGTATTTGATAAACGAATAATTCACTGGGAAGAAAAATGTGGGATTTTTGATTTGGGGGTTTGGGGGATTTTTGTTGTTGTTTTGTTGTTGGTTTGTCTCCCCCATTTACTAGCAAATTCAGTTCTTCATTTGTTTTGCTCTCCACGCTGCATTACCACAGTTTTCCCCTGTGTGCATCTGCCAGTGTACAATTTAGCCACGGGCATCTGTAGACCTTGTGGTGATCAGTATTGCAGGCAAAAGCCATATGTGTTTAAATAAAAAAAAAATCTCTTTATTTCATTTGCTGTTTTAACTGGATGGATAACTTTTGTGCCTCAAGACAGAAGAAGAAAAAATACAGAAATAATTAATTGCCTCTATTCTTGAGGCAGTTTCATTTCCCCCTCCAATATGGAATGCTTGTCAGCTTTCCTGATAAATGACTGCATGTATTTGCATAGATTTTACATTAACACAAAAATTAGTTTTATTTGTAAGAAAACTAGTTTACATAATAATATAAAACCTAGTGTTATTGATTATGTTTCCAAGCATTGGTTATTTTTTAAAGGGATTGTAGACTTCTTATTTTTCAAAGATCTGATCAACCTATTTCTTAATATAAACTTTCTTTTGCTTTATATGTTTTGCACTGTATGAAGCAAACATGCTTATAAAATGTCAAAATTTGGAAACTATTTTCTAGGTATATTAATCACAACTGTTTCAGACCCGTGGCTAGTAACACTCATTTGGTAAAAAGATTCTGATTTTAAACTTTTGCTGAGGAATATTTTAAAATACATTTTATCAACTGTACGTACCTCCAACAGTTGGAGGATTTCATCTGTGCAAATGATTTTAGTTTTCATATTCATATCATCAAAAGGTTGTGTAGTATATTGAGTGTGTATACTTGAGCTCACTCCTAAGACATTATGCATTGTTTACAGTCAAATTTAAAACACGTCTGAGAAGTATCCTTTCTATCTTCAGTCTGTTTCCTTAAATATACTTAATCAACTGATCACCTTAATGTAGCCTTAAAAAAAAAAGCACTCTGCTGGAGCTATTTGGGTGCTGAAAACAATTCTCCCCCTCTAAGTGGCAGGCAGTAGATGTTTATTCATCCTGTAATCTGGCATCTTGTTGTCTAGAGGCAACCTGCTAATTATGTGCTATCATTGTATTATCCATGTTATGGAAAATCCAAATATGTTCACTGTTGTTAGTTACATCACAAAGCTTTTCATAAAATATACTTGATCCTCAAGAAACCTGCTATACTTAATGGCAACCTAAACCAAGAGTGTCTCTGCCACCCCTTGATTCTGGGACACCCTGGGTGCCAGCTGTCACAGCTCAGCTAATGATGACAAATGCCCCTCTCTATGCAGATTGCAGAGCTTGCAGGCTGCCGTGAAAGGCAACCAGATTACCTTTCTTCAGAGAGTAACTTAACCTTTTAAACTCATGTCAGAATGAAATTATCAGCTGGGATAGTTTCAATATCTGTATCTTTAAAACTAAAAAGTCAGAGCATTATCAAATTACATGAGCTCACTTTTTAAGAAAATGTTCCAATTTTTATATAATTTATGTTGCTTTACCCTTAAATGGCTCTGATATTCTTAAATCAGAAAGTCTAGGAAAGATATGCTTCACAACCACACTAGAGCGTCAACCCTGGATATAACTCAAGTAGTAATTATTGACAAAATTATCCAGATTGTTTGGACTAGAAAATAGGCTAGTGAATTTTGGGGGAAAATTTTTGTTTTCCTTTTCTTCACCTGCATGGTAAAGCCTCTGTTCTCCTGTTATATGTACAGGCCCAGCCCATTGCAGATAAATGATATATTATTTTTCTAAAATTCTATGGATTATTACAAAATGACATAGAGAATATTTGTTATTGATGATTGTTTTCTCTGTTTTCAAACTTGATCTTTTCTTCTAAGTTGCTGATATGTGCTACAGAGATTTGTTATTATATTACAATGCATCTAGTACATGCTGAAAACATTAATGAATACCATTAACCATAACGTAGTGCACGGGTAAGTTGCCTGTTAAATGCAATAATACTTTAACAGTTGCAACATTCTTTTCAATTTATAAAAGACTTTTATATGCATTTATTCATCTGATACTTAAAATAATTCAGTGATTTGAGAGATGGGTGATAAGGACTAGGGACTACTACTTAATGAACGTTTAATTTCCTTTAATCTTCACAACAAGTATTAGTTCCCATTTACAAATATAGAGACTGAAGTTTAGAAAGATTAAGTGTCTTACCAATAATAAAAGTAATTGTAGAACTAGGTCTGTCTGATTGTGACTGCTCTTGGCACTACAGTATCTAGACTGTATATTGTATATGTCTGTGTGTGTGTGTGTATATTTATATCCTTCCCAGGTGGCATTAGGGGTAAAGAATCCATTTGCCAATGCAGGAGGCTCAAGACATGGGTTCAATCCCTGAGTTGGGAAGATCCCCTGGAGTAGGAAATGGCAACCCACTCTAGTATTCTTGCCTGGGAGATCCCATAGACGGAGGAGCCTGGCAGGCCACAGTAGGATTGCACAGAGTCGGACACGACTGAAGCAGCTTAGCGCTTAGCATTTATATATGTGTGTGTATGTGTAACTGTGTATGCCGAATGCATACGTGTATGCCTGTCTACACCCAGAGATGATGTTAGATCCTAAGGGAGATCCGTCCTGAGTGTTCATTGGAAGGACTGATGTTGAAGCTGAAACTCCAGTACTTTGGCCACCTGATGCGAAGAGCTGACTCATTTGAAGAGACCTTGATGCTGGGAAAGATTGAGGACAGAAGGAGAAGGGGACGACAGAGGATGAGATGGTTGGATGGCATCACCAACTCAATGGACATGAGTTTGGGTAAACTCCGGGAGCTGGTGATAGACAGGGAGACCTGGCATGCTGTGGTCCATGGGATCGCAAAGCATCGGACACAACTGAGCGACTGAACTGAACTGAACTAGGATAGCATCACCAACTTAATGGATGTGAACTTGAGCAAACTCTGGGAGATGGTGGAGGACAGAGGAACCTGGAGTGGTGCTGTCCGTGGGGTCGCAAAAAAGTCAAGACATGACTTAGTGACTGAACATCAACAATAAGGATGTAAGGGGCTTCCCAGGTGGCTCAGTTGTAAAGACTCCTCCTGCCAATGCAGGAAACGCAGGTTCAGTCCCAGGGTCAGGAAGATCCCCTGGAGAAGGAAATGGCAACCCACTCCAGTATTCTTTCCTGGGAAATCCCATGGACAGAGGAGCCTGGTGGGCTACAGTCCATGGGGTCACAAAAGAGCTAGACTCAACTTAGCACTAAACAACAACGAGGATGTAAGTGTTATTCTGAAGAGAAACTGCAGACTTACATTTACGTTAAGAATATGATTGATGAATTTTAAAGATTGCGTTCTTTCTAGGAGGTTTTTAATTAAGTTAATATGGAGACACTTCTTATGTTACAGATTTTCATTTTATGATACTATATCAACCTATTCCATAGGGAGAAACTACTTAGGAAATATACATAGACTACCTAATAAATATCAAATTGGACTAATTCACCTAAGAACCACTCCATTGTCCAACCTAAGTTTAACGGAATATACGTTTATAAAAATGATGAGGAGAAATAAGTCTTCCACAATTACTTAGGTAAAATATCTGTATACTATTTTTATACATATGGTTTTACTCTGTGACATCAATGAGTTATATAAGCCACAATACTGTACATCTCTCAGTTCAAGACACATTGAAAAGTCCTTTTATCATGAATTTAAATGCAATCATTTCCAAGAAAGCTATCTGAATACAGACTGTTTTTATTCCTCAATAAAAGCTTTTCTTTAGTACAGATACTACAGGATTTTGATCAGTGATATATCTGATGTTATAAATGGTCTATCTGTATTTTAGTTATAGAATTACTTATAATTACTAGTCAGTATTAATGCTTAATACATTGTAAGTATTCCACTGTATATAAGAACTATATACACTAGTATATAGTAAATTTTAAATTTTACAGTGATCATTTTATTAAAATGTACCAAGCAACAACAGCTAAGATTTAAAGGGCTTGCCTGGTGGTTCAGACATGGCATTGCAGTAAAGAATCTGTCTGCAATGTAGGAGACCTGAGTTCAGTTCCTGGGTTGGGAAGATCCCCTGGAAAAGTGAATGGCAATCCACTCCAGAATAGAATCCTGGAGAATTCTATGGGCAGAGGAGCCCGGCGGCTACATGGGATCACAAAGAGTCAGACATGATGGAGCAACTAACACACACATAGACACACCAAGCAATTAGAGCTAGGAGTTAGAAACCAATTCCACCTTATAAGGAGGCATTTTATATGAGAGCAGGAGAGAACATTAGAGGAGAATATTATACAAGCCTTCTCATTAGCTGTCTGGATCTTCTCTGTGACGTTCCTACGAAATGCTCATCCAGCCTGTTTTTACCCCTGTTGATGAGAAATTCATTATCTACTCAGATGAATACTTGCACTTACATACAGTTCTGATTGTTAGAATGCTCTTCCTAATATTGAACCAAAAGTGTCTCTTTGACACTTTTACCTTTTGATGCCTTCTATATGGTCTTGCCCCTTTAATGGAAATAAGTCCATTAAACTCAGAATTTAGGGTATTAAATTGAATACACTCTGGCCTTTCAGGCATCACACCTACAGCACCTCATCACTCAGAAGCCATTCTTGCACATCAAGTGTGGAGCCTAGAATTCATTATGCCTGGAGTGGACTGGTGAATACAGAGTAGAGAAAGACCTCTGTTAAGTGAAACAGGGCCGTTATACCCTTTTGAGGGGAACCTCTATAACTCTGTTTCAGTTGCCAAGATGTGTGTCAACAAATATCTCATTTGTTTAAACTCAAGGTGGGGTCCTAAGTTCATGACTTCTTTTTATTTGTCCAGCTCATTTTATCTCACTATTTTTAGCTCTTTTTCCCATGGTTTGGCCTACAATAAATTTGTGTTATTATTTTAAATATGAATTAACAAGCATAACAGTTCTTTACTAAAATTTGTCCTAGGCTACATATAGAACATTCATAGCAAAACAGAATTTAGTTATAATGAACTTACTGTTTTTGCTCAGCCTAGGTATACTAAGATGCTTATCTCCTTAATAAGATTTGTAGATTAAATTAATAGATTACACAGGCCACAGCCTTTTGATAGTTTTTGTTTGCTTCTTTTGCCAGACATGTGAAATACTAATACTTGTTTTTCATGGCCTTGTCAAAATATATAGCCAATAACCCCCATTTATGTAAAATGTGTACTTTATATATTTTGACATATTTATCAATTTTACTTTGTCAACAGACTTTTTGTCTACAAATGGTATCTGCAAGTTCCCCATGTGTCTTTACTGTAAATTGTAAATATATATATATATATACATATATATATATATATATATACACACACATATATAAACTTTTTTGGTGACTGTGTTAAAGTCTTGAATTTCTCTAAGTGTAGGCAGAGATTTTTGTTTGCCAAATTTTTTTTTACCTAAATGAGAATATTTTATTAATACTTTACTTATTATTGCTGTGACATCTAGACAATAAAACGCAAAGCCATCCTGCCTCGGATTTAGCTTTCACAGTTCGTGTCTCAAATGGAGAATAAGGAAGTCCCATGCTTTTACAAAAGAGACATTCTAAAGTGCAGAGCTGCCCCATCTGTTTCATGTGGTGGCTTATGCAATAAGAGGTGTTATCACATGAATCTAAATGCACAAGCAGTTGTTTTATGAACTCTTTCATGCTTTGAGGAGTTTATAAGTTGCCTACTCTATTGTGTGTCAGTCCCAGCTGACCCAAGTGCATTCTGCTGAACATATTTGGGGGATAATTAGAACTAATGAAGCCCGGAACACAGCTAATTCTCTAAATGATTTATTCTCAGGCTCTTGTCTGATTCCAAAAAAATTCTCCAAGTCATAACCTATACCACTCATTTTTTCCTAGCTTTGTGTTGATACAGCTACTCTATTTTTGTTTATTTGACGGGCGTTAAAAATAAATCAGGTATTTTAAACGCTAAGAATCATGTTTCGGAGTAAAAGTTTATATTGTTAGTCCCCAGCGTTGAGCAGAATGCCATTTTTTGGCTGTCTTTTCTTTGTTTGAATCTCAATATATTTATGGTGCCCGTGAGTAGATAATAGGATTGAAAACATCAAGTGATAAGAGCCTCTTAATAAAATGTACCACTGGGAAATATAACCCACAAGTAAAATAATGGAAAATCGTTAATGGAAGATTCCTCTGTCTGGATTAAATTTCCCAAGGAAATCAGAAGATTGTGAAAAATCCTTATGAATAGCCTTCATGTTTCAAAACTGTTTCATTAATATGGCTTCACTGTACCAGCATTGTTGAGAGTGACATTTCTCTACATGCCCTCACCTAGTAGTCAGTGATTCAGTGGCCTGTAACACTTTAAATCCCATCAACTTGCTTTCCTTTCCTGTTATAACTGTTTCAATGAGTGGCACTTTTGTTGTGCAGGTTAAGTTCTGGTAGCTTACTGAGGGCATACTAGAATGAGGACAGACACAGTTGCCAACACAGGAAAGCTACAACTTTATTAAAGCTGTATACTCAGTAAATACGACACTGAAGTCTCTTCAGGTAGGTCATTTTTGTAGTTTATGTCCTATTCATTCTCCTGTTTTCTAGAAACAATAGCAGAATTTGCTGTTAAGAATTATTAGTTTTATCTATTGATCTCAGTATTTAATATTTGCTGTATTATAGAGCCCAGATAATAAATACCTTAAAAGCAAGTACCACTTGATTAGATGCACTGAAATACCTAAAATACCCACTCTACTACCTGAGTATTGACCTAGAAACCAGTTGGAGAGTCCCTGAATCATTACAAGATATTTAGTGCTGCCACTTATAAATGCTAGTCTTAACTGTATGCCTTGACCTTGGGCATTACGCATCCTCATTTCTAACTGTCTGCCAAAAAGTGAGTTAAACATTCAAGCAGCATGTTTTAGAACCTTGAAGGGCAAAGTTGTAGACCATTGTTACTTATTGGGCTTCGAGAACATCTTTTTTTTTTTTTTTTTTTAATACTTAAAAAGAGACAAAGTAGGAATTCCCTGGTATCCAGTGATTAGGACTCAGCGCTTTCACTGGGACCAGCTTTGATCCCTGGTCAGGAAACTAAGATCCCACAAGCCACACATCATGGCCAAAAATAAATAAATAAAACAGACAGATAAAGAATTAGTTGATAAACTTAGTTATTATTGAGTTTTTATTATACTTGAGTACTCATTATACTAAGACTATGCTAAGTTCTGCCTAGATCCTACTTTCTTAGTCATCCTTTTAACCCTTTAAATTTACCCTAAACTTGTTCTCTCACTGGTAAATAGGGATAATGATATCTTCATTATAGATTTGGGGCATAGATTAAAATAATTGATGCATATAAAAAGCTTAGACTGTTTTTAACCTTTTTACCCAAGTCCAAATAGTAACTGTAGAGCTAGGGTTCAAACCCAACTCATTTTGTCTCTAGATCCCTGAGCTTATCTAGCATACTGCTTGGGTGAATATTTGTTAAATGAATTATTAAATGAATAGCATCTGTCCTGTGCTTCTGATGGAATAATTGGTTGATTTCCATGGTTGTTTTGATAGCATACAGCACATACTCCATCATAGCTGAATGAGTGGGTGACTCAGTTCAGATTAGTCACTCAATTATGTCCAACTCTTTGTGATGCCATTGGTGTGTCCATCACCAACTCCTCGAGCTTGCTCAAACTCATATCCATTGAGTTGGTGATGCCATCCAACCATCTCATCCTCTGTCATCCCCTTCTCCCACCTTCAATCTTTCCCAGCATCAGGGTCTTTTCAAATGAGTCAGTTCTTCAAATCAAGTGGCCAAAGTATTGGAGTTTTGGCTTCAGCATCAGTCCTTCCAATGAATATTCAGGACTGATTTCCTTTAGGATGGACTGGTTGGATCTCCTTGCAGTCCAAGGGACTCTCAAAAGTCTTCTCCAACACCAGTTCAAAAGAATCGATTCTTCAGTGTTCAGCTTTCTTTATGGTCCAACTCTCACATCCATGCTTCCCTGGTGGCTTTTAAACTGTGGTGTTGGAGAAGACTCTTGAGAGTCCCTCGGACTGCAAGGAGATTCAAAGACTTTTGTTGGCAAAGTAATGTCTCTGCTTTTTATTACACTCTTCAGGTTTGTCACAGCTTTTCTTCCAAGGAAAAGTTATCTGGGTCATGAAGATCTTTTTTATATAGTTATTCTGTATATTCTTGCCACCGTTTCTTGATACCTTCTGCTTCTCTTAGGTCCATACCATTTCTGTCCTTTATTGCACCCATCTTTGCATGAAGTGTTCCTGTGGTATCTTTAATTATCTTGAAGGGATCTCTAGTCTTTCCCATTCTATTGTTTTCCCCTATTTCTTTGCATTGATCTTTTAGGAAGGCTTTCTTATCTCTCCTTGCTATTCTTTGGAACTCTGCATTCAGACAGATAGATCTTTCCTTTTGTCCTTGCCTTTAGCTTCTCTTCTTTTCTCAGCTATTTATAAGGCCTCCTCAGACAACCATTTTGCCTTTTTGCATTTCTTCTACTTGGGAATGGTTTTTATCACCACCTGCTGTACAATGTTACGAACCTCTGTCCATAGTTCTTCAGGCACTCTATCTATCAAGTCTAATCCCTTGAATCTATTTGTCACTTCTCCACTGTATAATTCTAAGGGATTTAGGTCATACCTGAATGGTCTAGCAGTTTTGCTTACTTTCTTCAAGCTAAGTCTGAATTTCTCAATAAGGAGTTCATGATCTGAGCCACAGTTTGTACCTGGTCTTGTTTTTGCTGACTGTACAGAGCTTCTCCATCTTTGGCTGCAAAGAATATAATCAGTCTGATTTCGGTATTGACCATCTGGTGATGTCCATGTGTAGAATCTTCTCTTGTGTTGTTGGAAGAGGGTGTTTGCTATGATCAGTGCATTCTCTTGGCAAAACTCTTAGCCTTTGCCCTGCTTCATTTTGTAGTCCAAGGCCAAACTTCCCTGTTACTCCAGGTATCTCTTGAGTTCCTACTTTTGCATTCCAGTCCCTGTGAAGAAAAGGACATCTTTTTTTTTTTTTTTTTGGTGTTAGTTCTAGAAGGTCTTGTAGGTCTTCATAGAACCATTTGACTTCAGCTTGTTCAGCATGCTGGTTGGGGCATAGACTTGGATTACTATGATACTGAATGGTTTGCCTTGGAAAAGAACAGAGATCATTCTGTTGTTTTTGAGATTATACCCAAGTACTGCATTTTTGGACTCTTTTGTTGACTCTGAGGGCTACTCCATTTCTTCTAAGGAATTCTTGCCCACAGTAGTAGATATAATGGTCATCTGATGATTACTTATGCTGTATTCCCCTGTAAAATACATTGATGACTTCCAAACGTATAGCTTCAGCCAAGATCTCTCCCCTCAACTTCAAACCCATTCATCCAGCTGTTTCCACCACATCTTCTCACACTTGCAGGATACGTTTCAAACATAACAGAGCCAAACTGAGCCACTGTTCATCAGCTCCATCCTGCCCCTCCTGCCGTCATCTGTGCCCAGTGCTGCCCTGTGCTTAGTCGGTCAGTTGTGTCCGACTCTTTGGGACCCCATGGACTATAGCCGCCAAGCCCCTCTGTCCATGGGGATTCTCCAGGCAGGAATACTGGAGTGGGTTGCCTCCAGGGGATCTTCCCAACCTAGGGATCAAACCCAGGTCTCCCGCTTTACAGGTGGATTCTTCACTGTCTGAGCCACCAGGGAAGCCCCATCTGTGCCCTGCTAAGTGTTACTCCTTTTTCCCAGTTAGTTAGGCCAACATCTTAGCTGCCATCTTGACTGCTGTCACGCTTTTGTATCCCACACCCAGTGGCATCAGCAAATCTTACCAGAACCAGTCTTCTCACCAGCTTTATAGCTTCAGCCTGCTCAGTCACCATCATCTCTGAGGTGTACTGTTAGTTACACCAAAGGCATCCTGGCTTCCTTCCTTATCCCAGTCCTACTATCCCCTTCCACTCTTTTATCGACATGGCCGAAAGATCCATGAAAAATAAAGTCAGCTCATGATATCCTTAAGTGCAGAATTCCCTAATGGCTTCCCATTTTAGAGTAAAAGGCAAAATCCTTAAAATGACCTACCCGTCCTTCAGTCAGCTCCTTTCTACCCTGTTTCACCCACTTCTTTTTCTGATGTTATCACCTGCTAATGTCACCAAGCACCCTGGCAGCCACTCACGTGGGAGCCAGGCATGTGCTGGCTCCTCTGTGGAACTTGTCTCCTGGGATCTATATGCCTTTTTCCCTCAGGCCATTCAGATATTTAACCTAAAATGGCAGCATACTCCCCCCCAGACTCTGTTCCCTTCTGTGCCTTCTTTTTCCTACTACTTACCACTAACATAAGCTTTTACTTATTTATCTTGATTAATATCTCTCCCCAACCGGATTTAAATCTAAACTCTAATGAGGGTAAGGATTTTGTCTCTTCATTGCTTTGTCTCTTCATTCATACCCAGAGTCTAAAACAGTGCCTGTCTAATAATGAGTGCTCAATAAATATCTGATTAAATAAAGTAAGGGAAGAAGGAAAGAAGGGATCAATCAAGGGGAGAAAAATGGAAAGAGGGATAGAATCATCAGAGACGATCATTTAATTCTGCTGAATGTTATGTTTGTAATAATGCTAAGGGGGGAAAAAAAAGTATCGCAACCTGTTAATTCACAAATCTGACCAACTTCTTGACACCGTTCACCTCCTCCTCCTTTTGGAAATTTTCTTCTCTTGACAAAAATAATAATGTCAGGTATTGAATGCTTATTCTGTGCAAGTCCCTGCTAAAAACTTGATGTGTGCAGCACATGGTTGAGTAGGATTTCTCCTGTGGCCCCAAGTAGCATGTCTCACCTTCTAAAGAGCTGAAAGCAATCAAGACTGGACAATGGAGCTTGCAGTTCTAGTGGGGAGACACCAAGTTAACAAACTCGTAAGCAAGGAAACAAATCTATAACATGTCAGGTGGTAATAAATGCTCTGAGGGGTAGGTTCTGCAGTCTTATTTTGAAGATAAGAAAAGTAAAGCCTAGAATAATTATTTGAGGTCCTCTGGGCTGGGTCATGAAACCATTCCTTGTGACTTCAGTATCCATGCACATAACTGTTCTGCTCTGTCCACTACCTACATTCATATCCTGTCTTGCTTCTTATCCCACTGATTTTTTCACCATTGGCTCCCATCTGTCTTTCTTCTCTAACTTCCAAATATGAGTATAAGATTTAACTGCTTCTCCTGTCAAGATTATGTTGCCAAATATGAGTATAGTTCACCCTTGAACAACACAGATTTGAGGTATGTTGGTCCAATTATACATGGATTTTTTTTCCAATTAATACATTTATATACTATAAGTTGTTTCATCTTCCTTATGATCCTCTTAATAACAATTTCTTTTTTCTTATTTTATATTAAGAATGTAATATATAAAACATAGGTCATACAGAATATGTGTTAATTGACTGTTTATGTTATTAGTAAGGCTTCTGGACAGCAGCAGGCTACTAGTTGTTAAGTTTGTGAAGAGTCAAAACATGGTTGTTTGACTGTGCTGAGGGTTGGCACGCCTCACCTCCACATTGCTCAGGGGTCAGTTGTATGCTGTTTCACTTCATCTCGCCTTACGGTTATCGAGCTTGAACCATCATCTCTGTGGCGATGCGTCACAAATCTGTACCTCCAGTCCTGACTTCTGTTAATTCATCATTGTCATTTTCTACATCTTGGGAGGTATTTTCCAAATTGATGCCCCGGTCTTCCCCGTGTTATTGGACCATCTTCCTCTCAAGTTGAAGTCAAAAACTTTTTTTGAGGATTACTGTCTCTCATTTCTTCCTTTGTTTCTGTCATTGACTTGAGTCACATATAATTTCAAGGACTTGACATCCTGGTGGCTGGCTCCTCTCTTGCCCATTGTGTCTTCTCTACCATAATGATGCTCTGTTAATCACCAAGTCCTGTGGATTCTCGTTCTCACCTAGTGTCTTTCACATGTCTTGTCATCCACACCACCATCACTCTGGTTCAAGGTCTTTATCACTTGGTCAGTGGACTGTGGATCCCTCTTTCTGTCTTTCCTTTCTCTAGGCCATCATAAAGAATGCTGCTGGGTTGAATTTCTTACGGACCAACTTCTATCATATTACATCCCTATTCAAAAACCTTAGATTGACTCCCAGTCCTCATGAAGGGAAGAGAGGGAGGAAGTGAGGGAGCAAAGAAAAAATGCCTCTATCGGACCACAGCAGTGTTCTAATATTAACTTCTTGACACCTGTCCTTGCTTTTCATACTATATACTATTTTCTAAATATAGTTCTTCCATTTTTTCTCTGCCTTTTTACCTCTTTCTCTTCAACCTATCAGAATTTCATTCCTTCCTTCCTTCCTTAAAACAAAATGTATCCTTTCTGTGATTTTCCTAAGTAAAAGTGGTCTTTTCCATCTCAGTAGTGTTGTTTATCAACCTTTCTACCATTGGCAGTATAAAGTAAAGAGTTAGTCACTCAGTCGTATCTGACACTTTGCAGCCTCCATGGACTGTAACCTGCCAACCTCCTCTGTCCATAGGATTTTCCATGCAAGAATACTGGAGTGGGTTGCCATTTCCTTCTCCAGGGTATCTTCCCAACCCTGGGATCGAACCTGGGTCTCCTGCATTGCAGACAGATTCTTCACTGCCTGAGCCACCAGGGAAGCCCTTTGGTATAGTACAGATGAGTGCTATTTTTAAAAAGTAATTTAAATTTGTAGATGTTTTTTGTCCCCAAAATGAGTTCAGAGTTCCTGGATGACAAGCAAAAATTCACCCTTCTTCTTACCTTTACCTCACAATGCCTAGAAAAAGGACTGTTGCATAGTAGATGATCAGTATATATTGTTGAGTAATAAGACATTTCTTAATCTTACAGTATAAAAATTATAAGAAGAAATAAGATTAGGGCGGGTTTAGTGATTATAAGCAAGACTGATGACAGTGATCTTAGTAGCCATTTCATCTATAGACAGATTACAAGTAAACTGGACAAACTTTCATACTTTGCATTTTATCCATGATGTATGTAACAAACATATTTGGCATATTGAACAAACAGTCTGGCTTCTGTTTTTTTTCCTGATAATTATTAAAAACCAAAATTTGGTTAGTAGGTTGATACTCTGCATAGCCATCTCATGCTGCCACTGTTATCTTGGTGTCATAAGACAACAAGGAAGCAATTCCTGGGTTTCTTTCCTGCCTTATGTTGCCACAAGTGGTAGTTCTGAACTTTTTTTTTTTTAATCGTTAGTCTTTCCTGAAGACACTCATTCCAACTAAGGATCTTCATTCAGGAGAATTTAGAGAGATTTTAAATAAATATCTTCAGTATTCATGAATCATGATAGCTCTAGTATTAAACACATGTGTAAGCAGTATTTGAAAATTTTAAAGTTTATCATCTGGCTGCTGAGTGCAAGGGAGGAAAATGCTTTCTAAACATTAGATCAGGAATGTGGAAAACATTCTTTTGAAATTGCTTGCAGAAGACTCATGCAAAGAACTTCTTAAGTCATTCAACTATCAGATATTTATTATCTTCTGAGCCCTCTACTGTGCCCTGATGATACTATTCTTGCCTTCACAGGGCTTTCAGGCCAAAGGAGATTATAAAAAACTGAGCACATGGTAACAATTCAGAGGGAAATACTAGGTGATTAGAAGAGGAGGAGTTACTAGGGATCATAAAGGAGGGGCATGGAAACACAAGCTAAGAAAGCTTTCTGTGGGAAAACTGAAGGATGGAATTGATCCTGTCAGCAAACATTTATTGAGCATAATTTTTTTCTCTTTCTATCCTGTTCTCAAGCATCGTGCTAACTAATGTAGTGCATATGTAGCTCATCCCTCCACTGTGAAAAGTATTTACATGAGGAAGGCAGAGAAATCATGAAAGAGTATTTGAATACACCTGAGATAATTCTCAAGTTCCTACCTTGAGTGACTGGAGTACAGAAACCCTACCAACTGAGATACAGAAATACAGAGCAAGAGCAGGTTTTCTGGGAAGATCATGAGTTCAGGTTTAACCATGGATCTGTGGGTTTATCCAGGTGGAAGAGTCAAGAGGGCAGATTTTATATACACACACCCATAAACTTTCTCTAAAGCATATGAGAAAGATCTTGGATTCATTATACTATTTTCTGTAGTTAGAATCATATTTTTCGTACTTAGAGACATGCTTGCTTCAAAGTGGCCAGGAGACAGTATAGAGTGAGCTCAGCCCAGGGACGTTATCCTGAGCATCACCAACAGAAGAAGATGCCCCAGGAGAGGTGAATGAAAAGTGATGTTCAGAGAAGTAAAGAAGAAGACAAAGAGATGGGACTGTCCTAAGAGCCAAAAACAAGGGACTTTTAATAGAAAGGGAGCAGACAACAGTTAAGCTACCATACAGAGGTCAAGTAAAAAGAAAAGTTTTTGGTCTGTCCACATCACTTTCAGCAGAATCACAGAGAGAGAAGGCAGATTACAGTGGGGTTGAAGAGTAAATTGGAGTAGGCGAAGTGTAAAATACGCTTTCAAGGGGACTGGATATACATCAGATGTAAGAGATATGGTGGCAATTGTGGAGTGATACAGAATAAAATTTAAAAGAGATCTTCACATATTTATGGCTTAGAGAGAGGAGCAATAGAAGAGAAGTTAAAATTTGAAAACAAGGGGGCTCATCCTTGGAGGCTCATCTCTAAAACCAGAGAAGTAAATGGTATCATTCTCTTGAGCCTACAGTTGTGAGATGGCTCAGTTTTTCTTGAAGGTAAACTCCACACAGTTGTTAGTATTGCATTTCATTTCCTGCATGCCATATGTATTGGTAACAATAGAGAGTGAGGACATTGGCTTAAAACAGACAGGTAAGTCTAGCAATATATGAGGAGCAGCCTGCTGCATTATGGGAGGTAGCTACGGATAGAGATAAGTTTATAGATAGTGGTTTAAACAGTTGATGGAGTATATAAACAAGGCCTCAATTTTCTCTTGGCAACAGAAAACACTGGACCTTAGGTAAGGGTTAAGAAGGGACTTGGATGTTTAAATCATCACTAGGAAGAATGGAGGTAATACACTGGTCAAGAAGTAAAAGATCGAGGAGGAAGAGGAAAGAACCACCATGATGGAAATCATAAATTTGTGATGGTGTCAATTTGCACAAAGTCAACATAATCCATATCACTCAGCCATACCTAGAAGGGAAAGAGGGGAGAAGCTAAATAACAGAATATATCTTGGATAAGAATTTGGGGAGAGCTTATGGCTGAAGGATACGGATGAGAAAAAATTTAAGATACATGATTAAACTGATAGACTACTGGTTCTAGACTAGAGGGGAGAAAAGTATAGTCAGATTGATAAATTGAAAGAAAATGGGGTGATGAAGAAACTGGACATCTTATGGGGTATAACATGTGGAAATGCAGGACTCCTCCCTTCTTTCCATCTCTATCCAAAATCTTAGCATATGAGAATGCAGCATCTCCAGTTAAATGTATTTTTCAGATAAACATTTCACTGTTTGTCTGAACAAGCATCCCGTACTTTATCTGGCAGCCCCAGATAAGAGTGAAGGAAAGATGAATTAATATTTCTGAATAGATGAGTTAATGAAGTAATTTAAAGGTAGGAGGCAGAGTAGAACTTGAAACAGAATATGGCCATAGAAAGAGACAGAATTCAAAGAAATCAAATAATTTCAAATTAAACTTAGAATAGGTTGAATATTGAAAATAATGAATCTTGAATTCTTGAAAAGTGATGACAAGATTTTGGAAAGAGAGAGAAAGAAGAACCTTTGGGGAAGAAAACCCACAAGGGAGAGAATGAGCGAATAGAGAGGAAAACAAGCTGAGTCCCCACAAGTTGCACAGAAGGAAACAAATGAGTCTGAGAGCAGTTGCTGAAATATTGGAAGCCAAAGACAACCTCACAAAATCATTTTTAGTTTGATGCTTTGAATATTTTTAAGATATTCAATTTAAAAAATTTTATCATCAACAATTGAGATACTAGAGTGTATTTAAATATAATCATGTAGCTAGGGAATTCATAAGTTTTAAAAGACCTTGATATGTGAAAGTCTATTTAGAGGTCAATTCAGTTCAGTCGCCCAGTCGTGTCTGACTCTTTGCGACCCCATGGACTGGAACACACCAGGCTTTCCCATCTGGCCTACTCAAACTCATGTTTGAGACTCCTGGAGCGTACTCAAACTCATGTCCATTGAGTTGGTGATGCCATCCAACCATCTCATCCTCTGTTGTCCCCTTCTCCTTCTGCCTTCAATCTTTCCCAGCATCAGGGTCTTTTCAGATGAGTGGTTCTTTGCATAAGGTGGCCAAAGTATTGGAGTTTCAGCTTCAGCATCAATCCTTCTAATGAATATTCAGGACTGATTTCCTTTAGGATGGACTGATTGGATCTCCCTGCAGTCCAAGGGACTCTCAAGAGTCTTCTCCAACACCACATTTCAAAAGCATCAATTCTTCGGTGCTCAGTTTTCCTTACAGTCCAACTCTCACATCCATACAAGACTCCTGAAAAACCATACCTTTGACTAGATGGACCTTTGTTGGCAAAGTAATGTCTCTGCTGTTAATATGCTGTCTAGGTTGCTCATAGCTTTTCTTCCAAGGAGCAAGCATCTTTTAATTTCATGACTGCAGTCACCATCTGCAGTGATTTTGGAGCCCCCCAAAAATAAAATCTGTCACTATTTGAATTGTGTTCCCGTCTGTTTACCATGAAGTGATGGGATCAGATGCCATAATCTTAGTTTTCTAAATGTTGACTTTTAAGCCAACTTCTTCACTCTCCTCTTTCACTTTCATCACGAGGCTCTTTAGTGCTTCTTCACTTTCTGCCATAATGGTGGTGTCATCTGCATATCTGAGGTTACTGAAATTTCTCCCAGCAAACTTTATTCCAGCTTGTGCTTCCTCCAGCCCAGCATTTCTCATGATATACTCTGCATAGAAGTTAAATAAGCAAGGTGACAATATACAGCCGTGATGTACTCCTTTCCCAATTTGGAACCAGTCTGTTTTTCCATGTCCAGTTCTAACTGTTGCTTCTTGACCTATGTAGAGGTTTCTCAGGAGGCAGGTCAGGTGGTCTGGTATTCCCATCTCTTTGAGAATTTTCCACAGTTTGCTGTGATCCACATAGTCAAAGGCTTTGGCTCAATAAAGCAAATGTAGATGTTTTTCTAGACCTCTTTTGCTTTTCTAATGATCCAGCGGATGTTGGCAATTTGATCTCTGGTTCCTCTGCCTTTTCTAAAACCAGCTAGGACATCTGAAAGTTCACAGTTCACGTACTGTTGAAGCCTGGCTTGGAGAATTTTGAGCATTACTTTGCTAGCATGTGAGATGAGTGCAATCGTGCAGTAGTTTGAACATTGTTTGGCATTGCCTTTGTTTGGGATTGGAATGAAAACTGACCTTTTCCAGTTCTGTGGCCACTGCTGAGTTTTCCAGATTTGCTGGCATACTGAGTGCAGCACTTTCACAGCATCAGCTTTTAGGATTTGAAATAGCTCAACTGGAATTCCAACATTTCCATTAGCTTTGTTCCTAGTGATGCTTCCTAAGGCCCACTTGACATCACACTCCACAACATCTGGCACTAGGTGAGTGATCACACCATTGTGACCTGGGTCATGAAGATCTTTTTGTATAGTTCTTCTGTGTATTCTTGCTGCCTCCTCTTAATATGTTCTGCTTCTGTTAGGTCCATACCATTTCTGTCTATTGTGCTCATCTTTGCATGAAATGTTCCCTCGGTAACTAATTTTCTTGAAAAGATCTCTAGTCTTTCCCATTCTATTGTTTTCCTCTATTTCTTTGCACTGATCACTGAGGAAGGCTTTCTTATCTCTCCTTACTATTCTTTGGAACTCTGCATTCAAATCAGTATATCTTTCCTTTTCCCGTTTGCCTTTAGCTTTTCTTCTTTTCTCAGCTATTTGCAAGGCCTCGTCAGACAACATTTTTGCCTATTTGCATTTCTTTTTGTGGGGGATGGTCTTGATCCCTGCCTCCTGTACAGTGTAACAAACCTCCTTCCATGGTTCTTCAGGCACCCTGTCTATGAGATCTAACCCCTTGATTCTACTTGGCACTTCCACTGTATAATCATAAGTGATTTGATTTAGGTCATACCTGAATGGTCTAGTGGTTTTCCCTGTTTTCTTCAATTTAAGTGTGAATTTGGCAATAAGGAGTTCATGATCTGAGCCACAGTCAGCTCCCAGTCTTATTTTTGCTGACTGTATAGAGCTTCTCCATCTTTGGCTGCAAATAATGTAATCAGTCTGATTTCGATATTGACCATCTGGTGATGTCCATGTGTAGAATCTTCTCTTGTATTGTTGGAAGAGGGTGTTTGCTATGACCAGCACATTCTCTTGGCAAAACTGTGTTAGCCTTTGACCACTTCGTTTTGTACTCCAAGGCCAAACTTCCCTGTTACTCCAGGTAGCTCTTGACTTCCTACTTTTGCATTCCAGTCCCCTATAATGAAGAGGACATCTTTTTTGTCTTCAACCAGTAGTTTTATCTGTATCTGATGCTGCCAAAGTATGTCTCAGGATATTTCTGTATAAACCAATTATATCTGGTTCATTTTAGGTTTGTAAAACTGCCCCAAATATTTTTCCTTTAAGTCTTTGGTTATAACATACATAGCTTCCTTTAGTTTCACAGTAGAGTGAGTAAAGACCTTGACTAGGAAGAACACTTGGGTTCCAGGAGTTGATCTTTTACAAATGAACTATCTGACCTTTATTAATGGATTTCATTAATCTCTCTGTCCAGTTTCTTGCCCCATATGATGAGAGCATTAGAATAGATCTTTAAAGCTTCTTATACCCATCCACATCTGAAGTCATTCAGTTCTCTGTACTTTGTTCAATTTTTGAGGTCAGCACAAAACATCAGCAGATTTATCTTTGAAGGTATAGTTTATCATATGCAGCGTATATATATTCCTGAAAATTTAGCAGTAAATTTTTTTTATCATTTGGATTATAGTCAAACCTATTTGAGTTTGTTCTGCCAAGGATGCTTATAATAATTCTTTTACAAAAAAACTTTTTTATTTTGTACTGGTGTATAGTCAGTTAACAAGCAATGCTGTGAAAGTATCAGGTGGACAACAAAGGGACTGAGCCATACATGTACAAGTATCCATTCTCCCCCAAACTCCCCTCCCATCCAGGCTGCCACACAACATTGAGGAGTTCCCTGTGCTATTATATAGCAGGTCTATTTTAGATACAGTAGTGTGTACATGTCCATCCCAAACTCCCTAACTATCCCTTCCCCCATAATAATTCTTTTAGAAACAATCTGTTTTATACTTTTAAAGATTTCTTTATGATACATCATTTTAAAAATAACCCTTTGGCTATTAAATATTTTTCAACACAACTGTATGTATTTGGCTTTATATCTTTAGGAGGAATATAATGAATACAATTAAGAGTAAAAACAAAATTGATGCTAAATAAGAAAATGGTAAGAAAGTAATGATCACTTGAAATGAATTCATGATTTCAGGATACTAAAAGAACTTTTAAGTTTGGCTGAAAAACCAATCATTGTTGAGAAATTACGGAGAATGTGAGATGTGTCAGAAGAGCAGTTAAGAGCAAAATATTAGGAATTTTGTACTTTGCAGTTTCTTATTCAACATTGTTAACAGAGAAGTGTTAAACACTTAGGGAGAAAACTTAAAAGTGCCTGAAATCCTTCTGGTAAGCAAGTAGCATCTAAATTTTAAAAAAAATAAATTTGTATTCTGATAAGTTAAGGTGTATATTGTAAGGTCTGAAGCTCTCAAATATATATAGTTTTAAAAATCATTTAAAGCAATTACAGTGTTGATCTAGAAACTGTT
This sequence comes from Cervus canadensis, assembly GCF_019320065.1. Lineage (NCBI taxonomy): Eukaryota > Metazoa > Chordata > Mammalia > Artiodactyla > Cervidae > Cervus > Cervus canadensis. The sequence continues at coordinate 73,860,523 of NC_057394.1, read as the reverse complement.
TACTTAATGTGAGTAAAGGCACTAAAGGAGAAACAGATGAAGAAAAATAGACATGAGCCATAGAGAAGACAGTTGCAAATCCAGTTATGTCAGCCATAACATTAAATGTGAATGGGTTAATCAGTCCAATCAAAAATAAACCATTAGACTGATTTTTTTGCAAAGCAACAAGATCCAACTATGTGCTATCTGCATACAACTCAACTATGTGCTTTGTCCCAGTTTAGACTCAAAGGTACAAATAGGATGAAAATTTTTTTAAAAGGTGGAAAAAAGGTATACCATGCAAACAGCAACCATAAAAGAGTTGGAATGACTGTGCTGATATCAGAAGAAATAGACTTTTAACTAAAAAAATATTACTAGGGGGTACAGAGAAACATTTTATAAAGATAAAAGTTAATGCCTCAAGAAGGTATAACAATCATAAATGTGCCTAACACAAAGCCGTAAATACGTGAAGCAAAACCTGACAGCAGTGAAGGGAGAAACAGACAGTTCTCCAATAATAGTTGGAGACTTCAGTATTGCACTGTTAATAATGAGTCAGCTAACTAGACAGTAGATTAGCAAGCACAGAGAAGACTTGAGTAACACTATCAACTGACCAGACCTAATGGTTTTCTGTAGAACACTCCATCCAACAACAGAATTGTTTTCCACTGTTCCAGTGTAACATTCTCCAGGCTAAACCATATGTTAGGCCGTAAGAATAGACTCAGTCTAGAAGGATATAAATAATACAGAGAATATTCTCAGACATAGTGGAATTAAATTTAAACACAATCTACAAGTGACACAAACCTGATTTAATGGATACTTTGGCAGAAAAATTCATAAGTGATTAGGAAATCATGTCATGTGACTTGAAAGAACTGAAGCTTGTTTAGCCTATCTGAGAAACTAACTTATATGGTAAAGAGAAGACCAAAGTAGTTTTCTCTACAAAGTCTGTCAGTTATAATAGGGAGTATAATTATATTTGATCTTCCAGATGATACAAGTAAAACCAAAGGATGGAAGTTATAGCACAGAGTAAGGAAGACTTCTAATAGTACTTTCCAGTAAGATATAGGCAGTCTTGTACTTCCATATATTGTGTCCCTTCAAATGTGTTTTTAGAATCCTATATCAGAAAATTAAGCAATAATCTATAATAATGCTTTTAAAAAGCTTCCGTTCCCAGAAAGGTTAAAAGATGTATATGGCTCTTATAAAGCATCTTTTCTCAAAAAATCAAGAAAAATCCCTAGGAGCAGCCCCAGCTTGGTGTGCAGGCAGCCCGTGCCCCGCCCCTGGTCAGGTCTAGAGCTTAGACCCCCAAGTCAGTCTACTGAACTTCTCAAAATAATGTCCCCCCAAAAATAAATTTACTAATTTAAAAATAAAGTCTTATATACTTTCCTTATGTTTGGGATCTTTTCCTTACCTTTATCAAGCCCAGTCCTTAATTGCCTGAATTTCTAGAGAGAATCTATGTTCTAATCATTCAAACTGTGAACTCCTTAAATAACAGTTGACTTGTTTAGGGGTGTCCATGTAAAATCTTCAAAAATTCTGACTGTACAGAAATTAACAGTATGAAAGACCACAGTCACTTCCTGTAGATTTTCTTGTAAGTAGTGAACTTTATTTCTCAGAGTTACTCAGTCAGAATTCTGTGGGGGAATTGAGGAATGCCCCTGCTGTGCATGCATGTGTGGACACATACACGTGAATGGACTGAAAAATGTAGATCAATTTTGCCATTCTTATATTTCTCTTCATTAAGACATTGAGGGTAGAATTTTCAAAAATATTTTAATCAGAAAAACTGTTTCACTTACAACATTCTCCTAAAACATAAGTTTAACTACTAGCATAAGTTAGGCATATTCTCTTATACTGTGGGGTTCCTTTAGCGTTGTATTCTTCCAGTGAATGATTTAATGTCCTTTGAGTGCTGAAGAAGTTAGCTCCCAAATTGTCTGGTGTACCCGTGAGGTTAATTTCCATATCAGGAAGATTGGTGTAAGTCTGGGTACAACAGCTTTTAGTCATTTCTCTTTTCTCACTATTGACCCATCAATTTAGGTAGCACCCTGAACCTCGTAAATGAAGAGTATAGTGGTTTATTGTTGCTTTTAATGATGGGCAATGAGATTTCTCTTTAGAGAAATCTAAAGTCTTAAGTATATCTAGGAGACTTCAGATTATCTATGGTCTTATCTGGCATTATATAAATAAGTATACTTAGGCTTTTCCATTAATTTTCTACCAAATGTTTAAAGAGAAGTCTATTTAAAATAAAATTCACTCAAAATGAATATTTGTTTATGGCTTACTAAACCTTCTATGTAAGAGTGGCTCTTATTTTTTACCTTGAATATGTTGTTTTATTTACTTGTACTTCTTTTCCTGCACACTGTTGTTATTTCAGGAGCCACTTTATTTAATGATAGATTTATAACATTGTAGATATTAGCATATTTTGTTTTGTGCAAAAACTCTGTTCTTTAAGTGTCGTATAAATAAAAGTTCATGCAGGAAATTCATTGGGGATATTAAGCAGACATTTTCCTGGGTGTTAAGAATTACTTGCTTATGTGGATATTTACTCTTGAGGTAGGAGATAGATACTTGTAACAGTCCATCCTTCCTGGGTTGAAAACCTTTCATTGCACATCTTGTCTTTTATGTATTCAGTAAGAATTACCAAAATATCTTCCATGAGGTGTGGCAAATAACTGCTTATCACTATTCAGTTTTTTCCGCGCTCAGGCAAGTTGGTTCCTACCTAATACCCAGAGCAGTGGGGCCAAATTTGGGCAGGAGTCTCTGGTGCCAATGCCTGGTAAAATAAGCCACCTTGACACATCACTACTGCCACGTGAAGACATCATGGTTCATTTATCTTAGCAATGGTTCTAACAATGTTAGATGATGAAATACTTTTCTTAAAACACTGGGAGAGACAGAATTACTTAGCATTTTTTAAAAATGTCCTTCCAGATAATTTGAAGAAAAGAAGTTCAAAAACAAAGTGTTCCCATCTCTTTAATAAATTATACTTTCTCCTTGACTATTTACCTTATCCAAATGTGCCCTGAAAGTATTTTTCATCAAATCTGAATTTTCCTAAGAATATTTATATAAAAATACTAGAAATATATTTGTCAATAAGCTACATTAAATGTTTAATTTCTGTTGTCATTTAAATGATAATCTGTCTTCACTAATGAACACATAGCATACCAAATGGTCCAGTAATGTTTTTCCTCTAGTATCTTATGGTCAACCATGCCTGGTACAAGAGGCATATAGACATACTTTTCTGATACTACGAATCACTTGTTCATGACCTTGTAGTTGAGACTCATGTGCTGTTTTGTTGTTAAAGATAGTGTTTAGTAGAACTGATGTAACCACACCAAGCAGTTTAAGATGAGGTATTATCTCTGGTTTGAATCTGTATCCCAAGTTAATCACTCGTTTTTAAAAAAAAAAAAGAAGCCTTGCCATAAGCAAACAATTTTGTTTCGGTTTTGTTTTTTTCCCAAATGAGAGAAAATTGCTGTAGTGCTCTTTCCATTGCTCTTTACAGAAGAAGCATAAGATCTGTTTACCTGGTTGAAATTCGAATTGTTTTATTATGGTGTCAATTCTGGGGTTTTGGCAGCACTTCTAAAGTGTCTATTCACAAAAAGACAACTGTCGTGAATGAATGCTAGTGTTGACACCACCTAACAAGCGGGGATTATGTGTTTACAGAAGAAGTAATATGATAGGTCAAGTATAAGAGGCACTTCTCAAGAGCACTTCAGCACATAATGAGTGACTGACGAGAGAGCGCGGAGCTGCCACTCTCTGGCTCGCGTCCGTGGTGATGCCTGCCTCTCTCCTCCAAAGCTCTCTTGATCACGTTCAGCTGCTCTGTTCTCATGTGGGGAATAATAGTAGAGTAAAGCTGCTTTTCTGTCTCATTTTTCTTGCTAATTTACACATTCAAGCCATTTTTTGTTTGCTACCCTTATTTGCTATTCCCTTTTGTCAAGGCGCTGTTCTCTTTTTTGCCTCAGGCCTAAGAACTAATTTGAGCTTCTATAATTACTTCATGTTTTACACCTGTCTGCATATCCTGCGCCCCCTTGTCTCTGTACTTCAGCTGTATATTTCCTTGCAGAAAAGTGAGGTTTCATACACAAGGACGCCTAAGTTTCTTCACCCAGACTTCCCCCAGAAGAAACACAATTAAACTGTTGAGATACCTCGGCCAGGCGGCTGACCTCGGGGGTGCAGGGAGGACAAATGAAGGCTGTCTGCTCAGACAGTTTGTGTTAAGACGTTGTGAGCAGAGAGCCCGAGCTTTGTTCCTCATGAATGAAGCTATGGTTGTAGTCATTTTAAAATCATTAAGGCTCTGAATGCACAGTATCACTCGACAGTGTTTGCGCTACAGCTGCTCTTCTGCTGTAATAGCAGCTTATTAAATTTGGGTCAAGCGTCCTCTGAAGAGTATCACAATGAAGAAACTGTTCTAAAAGTTACCTGCTTAAAAAAAAAAAAGGCAATTGATTAGATTTTTAAGTTAAGTGACAGCTGCAGTTCATTGCCTATTCTTTGTGATGTCTTGCAGCCAAAGCAGCCTTTTGTAATTTGGGCTTCATTTTGTATGAGTTTCCCTGAATAATCCAGGGTTGCTTTCCACCCAGAGCCTGCTTCAATCCAATTAGGAGTTTAACAAGGGTCAAATTAAGGAGACTTTACACTTCATGTTTGCATCATTAGCCAAGACTGTTGTGTGAGGGCATGCCTGTGTGTCAGGGTGGAGCAGAAAAGGCTGCAGTGGGGCAGACGCAGCACCCTCACCCCACCCTGGGCTGCACCCAAGGGAGGCTCAGCGGGTGAGCAGAGACATTTCCAGTTGTCTCTTGGGGTTGTCGCCTTGTCAGGTCCTCTGGTCGATAGCTGTTTGGTGGTTACAGGTGCTGGCTGGGGCTGATGGAGAAGACGGTTTCCTCACCTGCTAATCTCTCTTTGGTAGTCTGCTGTGATTGGACCAATGGCTGGGAGACAGGAAGTTGCAGCCTCTTGAGCATTCATTATTTTTGATGAGATGACAACTATCTAGGTTCGTGTTCTCACTCCGCAAAGCTGTTTCCTACTTCTTCTTTTGAAAACGTAATTGTTCATTCTGTAAAATACTGTCAGAGAGGGTGGAAACTCCTTTTTTTAAGGGAGTTGTTTGTTAGGGTCCTTGCAAAGATCAGTTCCTCCTAAGTCAAGAAAACAAAGAGTCCTGAGGGTCTCCTCAGACTGAAATACTTAGAATAAAATTTTGTTTGGGTTTGTCCATACCAAGTTACGTGTATATTAGTTAATGTGCTCTACCTCTAACGCAGCGATGTAAAGAAAATGACCTATTTCTAAAAAGAAAAGGCAACAGAATTCCACTAATCAGCATCTCCATGCGTGGGATATTGCTAGAGAACTATTGCAGAGCCCTTCTGCAAAGCTTTGTGCTGCTACACAAAAAGTAAAGATTTATCTAAAAATAACACTTTCATTGTTCCTTTCTTACCTCTTCAACCCATTAATAGGTACTTTAGTATCATGAGAGTTTTCATAGTTTAATCCCCTTTCAAAAGCTTTTCAGAATAAAAGCTCTAAATGGTCCTCAGTATTAATTTGATGTGACTTCTGTACAATATGGTTTAAAACTCTCAGAAGCACATTTTTACCGCTTACCCTTTTTCATTGGACCACTGTGTGGAAAATACCAGCTAAATGTTTAGTGGAGGGTCTAATATAAAACATTTTGCTGCTTTCTAATAACATAGTTTTCAAACTTAAAAAAAAATTGGCAGGATGATATAATTCTTAATCCTTCAGAATATTATTTTGGATTCTCCATTAATTTTTTTTACATGCTTTGTCTCTGACTTGCTAAGAATTAAGAGCCAGCCTGGCAAATAGCAATCAGGCTAGATTATATGCAGTCGATTACATCTTTGTTTGTGTTTGGACCACAGTGGCCGCAAACACAGAGCTTCCAGCACTAATGACCCACTTTACCATTTGTGTGTGTTTTGTGGCTTTTGAATACACATCTCCCTTTCTTGAAAAGTAGTAGATGGTGGATGTAATTCTTGCTGTCCACAAATCATTCAATTCTGAACCCATGTACTCCATGTCAAGTTCCATTTCCTCAACTTCTCGTTCATCACCAGAGCCTCAAACATGAGAAAGAAAACCTGTTAATTCCTTTAAATTTCAGATTCCTTCACTGAATTTTAATGTTCACATTTCCGAAGTGCCCTATGTATCCATGTGTATATACTCACACATACGAGTGTATGCCTGTAAAGGTTTATCTTAAAATAACACTTTCATAAAAATTTCACACAGTAAAAACTTATTTATGTATTTAATTTAAAATATTTTGAATCCCCTACTGGTGCAGAGACTGGGCTAGTTAATAGTAGAGAGCTAAAACAATGCCAGTGTGCTCTTTGGAGCTTTACTGCAGTGGGAAGACAGGAATAAATCAAATAAGCACCCAAATATATGTAAATTTATGACCATTGAACATACACTTGTTGGGGAATGTGATCCAGTTAGCAAGTTCAGGGAAGATCTTCCTGAGAAAGTGACTTTGAGTTGACTTGTTGAAGACACCTTGCTATACAGAAATCATTTTTATTTACTTTCATTACAAAGAGCTGAAGACATTTGCACATACACTTTCAATTCAGAATTTACAACCATAGTGAAACTTTCTATTTGATACTACATTAAATGAGAGAACATGTAGAAAAAAATATCTGAAAAGGGTTATAAATAATCATAATATCAAAGGGAAATGTTAGGGTTCTTTTAGGCTGTGTTCACAGATGAGAAAAGAGCAAGTGACTTCTCCTGAAGTATGTCTTTCTTGGTCACATATTCTCTAGCATTTTGTTTGTTTGTTTCTTCTTTCCATGAGGTTTACTTCATGATTTATTTTCTAACCATGGAGAAACAGATTGGAAATCTCCAGTGTGAAACCGGCCGTGTGCTGGAGGCAAGTGCTATACTCTTGTGTCGCATGTGCTCTTTTTTTCTGAGCTGCATAGCCAGTGACCACACCTGAGGGACTTGAAATCCACGGTGGTGGAATGGCATGCCCTGCAGATGAGCCTGGCCACCCCGCTGGTCATATCTGCACCCTCTTGGTCATATTTGATACCTTACACGGGGTCTGGGCCTACCGATAGACTTGGGAAGGGTCCGTAAATTCTCACAGCTTGCCTCCATTCCCCTCTGAGAGCTGGAAATGTAAACTAGAAAATATAAAGTCAAGTTTTGGGTTATTTTAAGTTTTATGAGCATATAAAACTTGCAGTTAACAAAATTCCATTTCTCGGTGTATAAAAGTTTAGCTAATGATTTTGTTTAACTTTCAAGGAAACAATCAATAACAACTCTTCCCCATGGATTCAGTGATGATTCCCTTTTTAAAATAATTATCTTCTTCATGTAAATATTTACTAGTTCCCAGTGTAGTTGCAGACTACATAAATTTAAATGTATATTATTAGCCTACATACTGCATTTATTGCTTTTAATGCACATAATATAATAATACTTGCTAAATGTTAAAATGTAAGTAGTATAGAATAGCATAAAAAATAAAATTAACAGTGCCCATAATCTAACAGTCCAGAGATAAAACCTGGCATTTATAATACCATACTTTTTTAGGATATATATTCACATATCCATCTATATACCTATGGATGTATTTTGACAAATGATAGTATACAAATAATTTTGTGACTTATTCATGAAGCCATATCACATGGGCACATTTCAATAAGTATAAATTTTTATCATTCCTTTTAGGAAAAATATAATTGATATTCATTGTATGAATATGTAATAAACAAACACCTAAAAATAAACATTTTAATTTTTCTCTATTTTAAGTAGTGAATAATTTTGTGAATACCTCTTTGTACACTTGTTCACTTGTTTCTTTAGGATAAGTGCCTAGAAGTAGACTTGCTGGTATGGAGAATTGGTTTCGCCTTTGTTTTTGAAGCTTTCACATGTATTGTTTTCAAGCCTCAGCTCCAAAAAGTTTATACTAATATATAAAATACCATGTACAACAGCTAGGTCATTGATCCCCTGTCAACATCAGATATTACCATTTTTACTTAATGTTTGTTAACCTGGTTCATTGTCAAATTCATTTTAATGATATACTTTAAAATCTTTAAAATTTCTTAATTTATAGATTTAACCTTGAAATTGTCCAGTAGAATATTAACACCTTGCCCAATTATAGTTATTCCCTCAGAGAAAGGAACAAGACCAATTTGGAATGTGAAAATTTGAAGTAAAGAAGTAAGACTACTTTCGGTTAAAAGGCAGGCAAGATGTATATTATAATTATACTATGTAGGAGGAAAGCAGCAGATATGGATATTCAGTTGGATATTGGGATATGTCACATTCTTTACACACAATCCTGAATGAGTATTCATTTTAGAGGAAGTATTTTGGATTAAACTGTGGAACATCTCAGCTATACAATGTTGCTAGCTCATTGAAGTTAAAATCAACAAAACAGCCAAAAGTACTGTGCAAGCCAAGCAAAACTTTATCTGTAGCAAAATTTGACCAACAAACCACCAGTTTACAAACTGCCAAAGGTTTTGTGGCCTTCTTCCCTGAAAAGTAGTATGCAAACCAGTTCTTAACTGAAACTGTTTTCTCATTCTTTTACCCTAAACTTTATAAAGCTTCAGATATACATACACACACATTTTCCCCCCAAAATATAACCATTATCCCCCACAATGCTGCAACTGAATAGTACCTACCTCCTATACACTGGGTTTGCCCAAGGTGGAGACTGATGCAGTTCAGAACCCTGTCTGTCACTTGATGACTTGACTTGAAATTTATATTTTTGAGTGTAAAAATAAAATATAGAAATTCTTTAATTGGTATGTTTTTTTCCTAAATGGAATGTTGCATATTTTTCTGATAGTGAATACAAATATTACTATTCAAAGCATCATTGTTATCTCAGTAAATTACTGACTTGTATTAATTGAGGTTTTCTTTTTATATTTCCAAATACATATATTTAACGAAGAGCTCATATCCTTGGAATAAAAACAACTTACAAATTAGTAAGAAAATGATGGGCAACCCAATTAAAAATGTGCACAGATTAAACATACGTTTGAGGGAGGTGGGAGGGGGATCGGGATGGGGAACACATGTAAATCCATGGCTGATTCATGTCAATGTATGGCAAAAACCACTACAATATTGTAAAGTAATTAGCCTCCAACTAATAAAAATAAATGAAAAATAAATAAATAAACATACATTTGACAGAAGAGGATATCCAGATGGCCAGTTAACAATAGAAAAATAAATTGTAGAATTTAATTGACTTTTAATAGTAAATACATATATATGTATGTATATTATTGTAAAGAATATAAATAGGAAAAAAAATCAGAATTCAAAATAACATTTCTAAAAGTTACTTTTGCAATGAGACTGTATTCTATTACCCTGCATATCAAAATATATATGTAAATAAAATATATATATTCTTATTTGAAACCATGATAAATTCACATGGAATCCAAACATTTGGGTGGAAACAATTTTTACAAGATTTCGTATGTACAGATACATAGTATTTGAATTTAGGCTTAGAAATGACAAACTGTTATTTCAGGGATAGATATTTGGCCTTTGACCTTTGTTGCTTTAAGATTAACTTACTATGCTCTGTGGTTCCTCTGAAATTTTAGATACAACAATTCATCTGGAATTTGAGAATTGGGAGTGAAAAACGGAAGTAAGAGTTCTTAACTAAAAGTATAGTCACTTAGTTTTTATTGTTTAAATAATCCATTTTTAATTATTAGCTTTTCAACTCCTCCTTTATATTTAGTGCTAGTGTTAGTTGCTCAGTCGTGTTGGAGTTTTTGCGACCACATGAAGTATCGTCCACCTGACTCCTCACTCCTTGAGATTCTCCAGGAAAGAATACTGGAATGGGTTGTCATTCCCTTTTCCAGGGTATCTTCCTGACCCAGGGATTGAACCCAGGTCTCCTGCACTTCAGGCAAATTTTTTTACTGTCTGAGCTACCAGGGTTTATGTAGTGTGCATGAAAAAAAATTTTTCTTGTTTTATCAGGAATACATTTAGACCTAAACTGGGGTTGAAGCTATATTCTGAATTTGTGATTGCATCTTAGAAGGGATAGCCAGAGTACAAGGTGGAAGAAATAGAATGTTGTTAAAAATATGTGGCTTTCAATTTCCATTACGTCTTGGGGAAGTTTCCTTAATAAATACATTTTCCTCATCTAAGTGGTAATATAATACAATAATCTTAGAGATACTAGTGAGTTTTAGTATCTGGGAAATCTTTTGTGCATGAGAGAACTTTAAAAATTATTTGTTTTAATTATTATTCAGTTAAGTGATTTTAAATTAATTAGTTTTAATGATAGAAAACTTTCTACTTTATTCTTTAAGTTTGATTTACAGATTTTATTTTATTCATAAATGTTTTAACTTGTATATACAAATAACATTTACTGTAAGTTGATCTTTAATTCAAATTTAAATAACTGGTAGTTGAGAAGGTAAATGCCTATAATCATTTAAACCAGGTTCATATTCTTTAGAATATCTTAGATATCTCCAGTTTTATTTATTAAATGTGTCTGATTTATTATTATTTATGACAGTTTTAAAATGTTTAGAAAAATTTATGGGCTTCCCAGGTAGCTCAGTTGGTAAAGAATCTGCCCACAATGCAGGAGACCCTGCTTTGATTCCAGGGTTGGGAAGATCTGCTGGAGAAAGGGATAGGCTACCCGCACCTATCCTAGAAAGATTTAGAGGTCTGTCTTATTAGGTTTTGGAAGTGTTTGAAAAATCATTTATATTAATTTAGCAGTACTAATTTGAAATATTTCACAGAATTGTGACATCAAGATGTTATGTTTAAAACAACTCAGGCTGTACAATTAGCCAAACTTAGATATAAAGCCTCTTAACTTTTCTTGTCTTCAGTTTCCTCATCTAAAAATTGGAACCATTAAAATCTACCTCATAGATCTTGTGAAGGTATGAATAGTGTGTAAGGACTAACCAATGTCTAATGCTCAACCCATTAGTGTTCAGCTACTCTCTCACTCATTCCCTGCAACATAGTCAAAAGATAAATTCTTAGTACATTACCTCTTAAATGTTTAGAGTTAGAGTTTGCAATGTATTATTTCATTATTCCAATTTTTCAGTACAAATAAAGCCCCCAAATAACTTGTTGATGATCATACAGCTAGTTAGAAGAACTAGAACAGTCCATTCTTTTGATTCCTAGTTAAAAGTGCTTAACTTCAAACCATTTCTCAATTATAGAGCTATTACCATAGAGGTAAAAAGGACTTTTAAGTCATCTGGTCTAAATTCACATTGCAGGACATTTTCTTACTATCCACCCACCATCTTGGATGTATATAGCAATACGGATCTCCTTTTTATTTTTTTGTCTTCTAGCTACTATACACTTTCTTCCTGTAAAGCTGTTCCCAATGATTTCTTCCTTTCTCTTTTAAATCCACTCAAAAAAGACTTTTGCTTTCACTACTTCACTGAACGTTCTTTTGTCACCAGTGATCTCCATTTTGCCAAATCTGGAGACCAACATCAGTTCTGTTCAACATAATTTATCCCATTCTCATCCTTGACTCACTCTCTTACTTTGGCTTTCAGAAACCCTGGTTATCCTCCTTCCTCACTCATTTCTCCTTTTCAGTCTCCTTTGTTGAATCTTCTTTTCTCCTTACCCACCCTACCTTGGAGATCCCGAATGCTTAGTTCCTGGACTTCTTTTCCTTTTTACAGTTACACCCTTGGTAATATCATTCGGTCATATGACTTTAAATATCATTAGTATTCTGAAAAATCCACAATGTATATTTGTGTCCTGGATCTCTGTGTTGCCCTCCAGGCTATTACACTCAACTGTCTACTAGGCATTTCTACTTAGATATCTGTTTTAATAGATAAATCGAGCTTGCCTTATCTAGTTCTGAGCTCCTGTTTTCCTTTCCTTCTGCACCTGATCCAAAAAAAATTGTTTTACCTACAGTCTTTCTCATCTAACCTTTTTTTGTAACCTTAGCAACCCAGTTCTTCAAGCCATAGCCTTGAAGTTATGCTTAGCTCTTGTTTCTCTCTCTCATGTCTCACATACACAGTCTCTTAGCAAATAATTATCACTACCTCAAAATACTTTATCACTTCTCACCTGCACAGCTACCACATGGGCCAGCCTCTTCTGGGCATTCTTTTAATTTTAAGTGTACTTCTTATATTATAATACTCAGAAATGGCCTGATTCAACATGCTACAGTTATATCCCTTTCCATCATAATAATTTATTCTAGGTTTGCAAAGACCATTTTAGTACTTCTGTTACAGTGTTGACTGTAATATAATCAAAAATCCCTGATGTTTGACCCAAACTCACTGATGTTGATATTAATTGCTGATAGATTGGTGCCCTGATCTAAAGTAATTACAGTGACTTATCATTTGTTGCATACTTACTTACACAACTTTATCCCCACAGTCTCTTACAGATAGATATTATAATCCAAATTGGCAGATGAGGAAATAGAGATTCAGAAAAGCTAAGCAATTTGCCCAAAATCACAGACCTAAACATTAGTAGAACTGGCAATAGAATTGAGATCTGTATGACTTCCACGCTCATTCTTGGACCACTGCATATGAAGGCCTGGCCATGAAACAGAACATGATACATTCAAGGATTTGAAAGAAGCTGTATAGTGGGAGACTGTAAGGGATAGGATGCTGGCAAGAATTAGACTAGAAAGGATTGTGCCAAATTTTGAGGGAGAATATAGACCGTACTGAGAAGTTTATACTATCAAGTGTTGGGAAGGGAAAGCTGGTAAAATATTTTAAGCAGATTTACTTTTCTCAATAATTACTCTAACTTTAGTATGAGAGTGAATTGAAAGAGTTTTTGATGGTCTAACCCAGAATGTGAGTGAAAGTCTGTCAGTCATGTCCGACTCTTTGTGACCCCATGGACTATAAGTCCATGGAATTTTCCAAGCCAGAATAATGGAGTGGGTAGACATTCCCTTCTCCATGGGATCTTCCCAACCCAGGGATCAAACCCAGGTCTCCCACATTACAGGCGGATTCTTTACCAGCTGAGCCACAAGGGAAGCCCAAAAATACTGGAGTGGGTAGTAGTGGTAGTGAAAATGAATTACCTAAAGAGTAGTGTCTGTGAATCGCTGCTATAGTCAAGTAACTAAAAAACAGGGTTTGAAATTGCACTGACTTTGGAGACCTTTGCTGAAAAGTGACCTTAATGCCCAACATAAACATTTTTATTTTTATCTCTGCCTCTAATTTATTACTTGTTTTAAGCAAATAATTTTATGACTATTAGTTGTGGAGCTTCCCTGGAATTCTCAGTGGTAAAGAATCCACTTGCCAATGCAGGAGATGCAGATTTGATCCTTGGGTGAGGAAGATCCCCTGGAGAAGGAAATGGCAACCCACTGCAGTGTTCTTGCCTGGGAAATCCCATGGACAGAGAAGCCTTGTGGGCTACAGTCCACAGGGTCACAAAAGAGTTGGACACAACTTAGCAACTATACAACAACAAAAATTTGAGGATGAGATTTTTCTCTGTTCCTTGAGGGATCTCAGACTTCTTTTCTCAAATCTGTCTTAGCCCCCGCTCCTGGTTACCCATAGCAGAAATAGGATAGTCTTCTATTCAGGCAGGCATTAAAAAAAAGAAGAAAGAAAGAAAGAAACACTGTATATCCAAAGGAGCTTGTCCAACTTACCTGTGTCTTGCACTGTCAGTGAAAGCATATGGGGTTGCTTTCAATTTCTATAGGTACATGGCAGGAAGCAAAATCTTCACACATTGCCCAACATCTGTTAAAATTTTGGCTGAGTGAAAGAGCATTTATAGAAGCTTGCTTGAATGTTAAGAAGTTTGTGTGCATGCATGCTCAGTCACTCCGGTCATATCCAACTCTTTGTGACCCCATGGCCTGTAGCCCACCAGGCTCCTCTATCCATGGGATTCTCCAGGCAAGAACACTGGAGTGGGTTGCCATGCCCTCCTCCAGGGGATCTTCCTGACCCAGGAATCAAACCCTAGTCTCCTGCTTCTCCTGAATTGCAGGCGGATTCTTTACCCACTAACCCACCTGGGAAGCCCATTGAGGAGTCTGTTCATTCCTAAATATTCTGTACTCCTGGTGAAACCTGGTTAGCAGAAATTACTTGGCTCATTGGGTTGACCTCTTTTTTTGGTTAGATCCTTTGGTTGCATGGACTAGACTTTGTTCTAAGTTACCTCCAGAAACAGGAACTTTATTGTAAAGATATATGTTTTTTTATAGTCTGGAATATTAAAAGTCAAGTAGTAAGTCAGCTCCAAGGACTGCTCTGTCTGTTCTCTTTCCTAAAGCACTTGGTCTGCTCATCTCTAGACATCCTCGTTTCTCCTTCAACACATCAGCTTCCTGTACTTGATCATAGCTTTGGTTCACTTGAATTTCAGACTTGCCCCTGTCCCATCTTGGCTCCCGTGTCCTCTCACTACATCATGACACATTTCAGCTGCAGTTCCTACTGCCAATTATACAGTGCATTCTACGTTTCCTATTTCCAGTTCTCTACAGGAATCTGATTCCCTGCGCTCATATTCATGAGCCAGGCCAAACCACAGAGTATTGGCAAACCCATGGATTAGCTGCCATTGATTCTGCCTGGGGGAGACACCTCCTGGCCCTTGTAAGTCAGCCCCTTGCACAGAAACTCTGGATGAGCCCCTTTCTCTCAGAAGGCAAGAGTGGCCTCTGTCCTCCTGGCTCTCTGTAGGATTCATTTTTCTAAGTTGTGCTTTGGGAAATGCTAGAAGCCTTGAAATTCAGTGTGTTGATATTGTTGAAACGTTATTTATTATACTAAACAGTGCCCTTTTTTGTGAAAACCCTTGACTTAAATTTATTTCGAGCTTTAGGATTAGAAATAACTGCAATTATTGCTGAACTGGTTTTTGTCTTATTAACGTTATGGTGAATTTATTACCTCTTTTGTTTTCCCTTGGTTTTTGGGAGTTCATGAATTTGTGGCCCAAACAATGAAAGCTTAAATGACTCTGCTGTGCTTTTTTGTTTTTATTATTAATCCTACATCTAGATTCATTTTCTGTTTTTGATCTTGTTTTTCATATATTTCCAATTCAAATACCTTATATATTCCCATAAGTCACTTTTTATCTTTTCAGAAGCAAAATTTATATATATAAATTATATAAATGTTAACATTCAGGGACATGTTAAAGTTCCTAGCTAGTTTTGACTTAAGTGTGACTTAATTTTAAAGAAATGGACAAATAATTTAAAAATATTAATATCTTACATTTTCCTACATTTATGTAATTATTAAATTATCCAGCTACTTTTTTAAAACTTAAAAATCCCTTTGGAAAGGAAATATCTTTCAGATAAAATTAGGGATAGAAAAGATTTTATTACACATTCATCTTTTTTTGGCATTCATCATTATTTGTTACATATTCTTGTGACGGGGAACATAGATGTGTAATGAAATCATTGTCCACTTTAAATTTTTTTCACATAAACCCTGTTTCAAAACAACAGCCTCTATGCCTCCAACAATAACATATTCTCCATATTACTTCTTTATTCTCCCAGATTTTACTTCCTGGCTACTCCTTTTTCAAAAAGAAAAAACTGACATCAAATTTATATAAAAGAAGCCCATGAGGTGGAAAGTTGGGGAAGGCTGCAGGAGTTTCGAGCAGACAAATGTCGCTTACATTTTGCTGCTCCATCGTTTGATATACTCATTTGCTGATGTGAAATGACGAGGGCTTACAAAACAGGGTTTTGTTTTTTAGCTGCCTGTAGACCTAGTGGGGCCTAACAGAACCCAGTCAGCAGGTCATTAACTCTGGAGAAAACAGCTTGCATTAATATGCTCTAATCCGGTATAATTAGTCAAATTACTGCACGCCGACCAGCTTGTCATGTGTTGTCAGACTTGGCACGCACACTGGATTGCCTGGGTCCCTCTGGAATGCCACCCTCAATCAGGGAAAACTGCTCATTTGTAGTGGTCTTGAACTCTTGATAGAAAAGCTAACTAAAACACCATTTGTGGAGGAACTTTTACAAATTCTTTTGGTTAAAATATTTTTTTTCATCAAAAATAGTTGAGTACTAGGGATTGAAATGGAATCTTTTCATTTCTACTATTTTCCATAACATGTCTATATAATATTCCAAGTGAAAGGAACACAAATATGAAAAAAATATTGAAAATCAGTAATTACCCATTGACCAGCTATCTTCCCAGTACACGGGAGTGTGAGTTCGTATGTGTTTGTGTATGTGTAAGTCTTTTTCTAGTAGGGTAAGAGGTTATTAAACTCTAAAAGGACCATATTAGCATAAATTTACAAGAGCTCTTATTCTGGAGGCAGGATAAAAACCCATGTTACCTTTGCGTTAACACTGAATTGCTTGTTGTGCTTTTGGCAATGACAGATAAGTCAGTGTAATTCCCCATCGCAACGGAAATGATGCTCCAGATTCCAAACGCATCCTGAAGATGTCACTGACAATAATCTTCAAAGAACGGCCAGTGAAAGTGGGCTGTATGTTTGTAGGATGATATACTGCAAATGACAGGAAGAATTATGTGAGTGAAGACGAATCTGTAACATATTATTAAGCAATTTCACGAGAATAACAGGGATAAAAGGATAATGGATGAGGGTGTCATTATTACCTTCATGTAGAGGGAAAGCAAAAGCAAAGGTAGAGAGACAAGATTAATTGAGGAAGGGTGAAGCATTCATTGCTCATCAGCTCTTTTGTACTCTTTGCTTCTGAAATTCCAGGCTGAGGGGGAAGAAAGGTGCTCAGAGCTGCATTTTAATGCAGCTGGCAAGGAATGGAAAACTGACAAGGCACTTTTTAGTCACCTTCCTTATCAAAAACCACATAATCACTATTGTCTTTCGGACATTCTGAAGCCACAACAAAAAGCAACCAGGATATTTGTTGTTTTATTTTGTAGCAAATTTTGTTATTGGCCATACCTTTAAAAAACAAAAATTATAAAATTTTTAAATGCATTTTTCTATTCACTGCCCCCAAGATTGCTCCTTTAAATTTAGAGATTCACAGTCAGTGATGGAACACTTCAAAACCCATTAGATTATTATCTTAATCATCCTGAGAACATTAGGTTAAGGAAACAGTATATTTTATAATCAATTTTGACTGTTACTTTCATTTTCTAAGCACACTTCCCATTCACATAATACATGTCTTTCTTAAATAATAGTAAATACATTCCTTTTCTCAAATAATGGTATGAGTAATCAAAACTTTAAAACACTCCAGTCTTTGTTTTCCTCTTTTACCTGTTTCTTATAACTTTGCGTTTGGCCAATTATTCCAAAGGACACATTATATCACACACAGTAAGATGCAATTATAATGTAAAAACCACTATTCTGTTTGCAAAATAGTAACACAGGTGTTTTGCTGGAATCTAAGAAATCTTTTGGGGTATTGAATTCCCTTCTGATTGTAATTTACTCCTGTTAATCTTAATGCTCCAGAAATGTTAAAAATATACTCTATTTCTTTGTACTGAGCCTGCAGGAAATTCAGATGACCAAATTACAAGCTTAAATATATGCTCAATGGAGATACTCAAAAGTTGGAGATTAATTTATGAACCTGAACCTAAAACCTAAATTTCATCCTTCTCTACATAGTGGGTTTATATATTCAGGAAAAGTAACAAATGGTTGGGATTCAGGTGTCAGTGAGCGGTGAGAATCATTCAAGGTTAATATCCAGCTAGCAACTGACAGTTTAATCTGTGCATGCACATGCAGACATGGATAGCCGTAACGTTATCAAATGTTAGATGTGTATACCTTCCAGTAATACTTTTTTGTTGTGTAAGTTTGTAAACTGTTTTCTTATACATCTTATATTTGATCCTGAAAATAGTCATTCTTGTTCAGCAGAACTAGAATTTCTATTTCAGTTCTATAAATGAGAAAGCTGAGTTCTGAGTAGAAGCTTAATGAGTTTATTAAAGAATTCCATGGTAAATGATGTTTCTGGGAATAAAACCAACATCTGGTCCAAAGACCAAGACCAAAACACCTGGTCCAGTGATTTTTGCTTTTTGCTTTTTATTTTTTTAATATTTATTTTTATTTACTTATTTGGCTGTCAGGTCTTGGTTGCAGCACACAGGATCTCTTTAGTTGCAGCATGAAAATTCTTTAGTTATGGAGCCTAGTTCCCCGATGAGGGATTGAACCCGAGCCCTCTGCATCGGGAGCACAAAATCTTAGCCACTGGGCCACCAGCAAGTCCTTATTTGATTTTTAAATGTATTATTCATGCCACACCCTGATTCTTGCTGTTTTACTACTTTTCACATCTGTCTTTCTGATTATCTTAAATGTCCCTTCACTGAAGGGTTATCTTTTGCCTGATGTTCTCCATGGAGCAAGTGGAAAGAAACTAACATTCATCAAGCACATAATGTGAGCAGACACTGTACTAGGCACTTTACATACGATATCCAAATTTAATATTCACAACAACTAAGGAAGTTAGACATCATTATCACCACTTTGCAAAAGAAAAAGCTTGACATTAAAGATGTCACAACTTTGAAACGTCAAAGATTCACACCCAAGTTTTCCTGGCTCTGAAGCTCGTATTTGTTCAAACACCACATAGCCCTTTTCCTTTGTCTTTACGGCATCTTACATGGGCTTCCTAGGTGGCGCAAGTGGTAGAGAACGTGCCTGCCAACCCAGGAAATGGAACAGACCCAGGTTTGATCCCTGGGTTGGGAAGATACTCTGGAGGAGAGCATGACAACCCACTCCAGTATTCTTGCCTGGAGAATCCCATGGACTGAGGAACCATGGAATCACAGAGAGACACAACTGAAGCAACACTTATCTTATATATTCAGTCAAAATCCTGTTACCTTTTTACATCTCTCCTGTATTTTTAGATCCATCAGGGTCTAAATTCAGTGGCTTTTTTATGTCTTGGTATTCTCCAGTTTCTATACAGCATTTCACACTGAGCTTCCCAAATCCTCAAGCACTTTTTTAGTAACTCACTGGCCCTTAAGTCTTTTCCACTGGCTGCTCTTCTTTCCGCTGCGACCTTAGTATAGACTGTCTCATCTCCAGAGGTGCATCCTTTCAGTCCCCTTCATCCTTTAGCCTAGAGACCGAATCCCTTTCTGTACTTTCAGCTCTTTTTGTGTAGATAATGCCAAACATCTCCTCGTCTTGTCTTCTTGCTGTTGCTCCAAGTCTTAGCTGCCTGCTCTCCTAGGGAGTCCTCTCAGGATGCCTTGCTTACCCCAAACCAAATGCATCATTTTCTTTTTCTTCCTAAATTTTCTTTTCACTTCCTATCTTAAAAGAAACCGTTCTTCTAATCACCAAGGCCTTGTTGCCAATTTTAATTAGTTTGACATTTTTCAACCTGACATTAGAAGCCTCTCCTACCTTTATAGGCTGCTGAATTCCATCCTCCATCCCTTTTCCACATTTTAAAAAGCCCATATCAAATACCATCTTTAATAAGAAGTTTTCCCCCAAACCATTAAATGTATCTGTTTCTCTCTGAAATCCCCATACACTTAATTTGTATCCAAGTTTTCCTGGCTCCAGAACAGATGAAATCTAACAAGAATCCAAATAAGTATTTGTTGAATTTGAATGAAATCAAATTCTCAAACAATCGCAATCAAGTTCTTTTATTTATTTATTTAGGCCACACTGCACAGCTTGGGGAACTTTAGTTCCCTGACCAGGAATTGAACCCGGGCCGCAGCAGTGAAAGTACTGAGTCCTAACCACTGGACCGCTAGGGAATTCCTCCAGTACTTTTATGCTATTTATACTATTATACTTTTTATTATACTATATCATAATATGATCATATTATAATTATATTACATATATATATTATATTTATACATACTATATATATTGTATATATATGAATATTATATTATACTTTTATACTATTTTTCCTTATACATGGCTGAGCTTTGACTTTCTTATGTCAAAATTTAATCTTAACCTTTTGATTACTTAACATTTAACATTAACATTAGAATGCTGATTTATACATCCCGATTTATTATCTAAGAGTTACCTTTATTCAGTCCTGGATGTAAAGAATCTGCCTTCATGAAGTGGCCTGCTTGGTTGGGAAGATAGTGCTCTTTTCATGTGGCATATGAATCAAATTTATTAAACACAACACCATTCCCTTACTTATATTGATGGTACATGGAGATAAGGAAAGAGCGAAATATAGGGCACTTTATTATATTTATTTATTTCTTATACAGTCCTAAAATATCAGTATTTTTTTATCCCTGTTTTACAGATGTGGAAATAGACCCTGAGAGTCCAAATTACTTTCTGCAAAGCACAAAAGCAGTGACATGACAGAATCACAAGTGGAACTGAAGTTTATTTAATGCCCAAGTCCATGCTTTTCCACCACACCACTAGGCTCTACGCGTCCTTGTCTTAGTGAGAGAGATGCTATACGACAGGCATTCTTAACTCTGACTCCTGTGTTGATTCAAGTTCCTCAATTTAGGGAAGACAGGAAGCATTAGTCATGATTATGTCAGATGATGGGTAGAATGGTTATTACTTATTAAACGTAGAGAAAAACACACCCCTGCAGCTTTTTGAGAAGCATAAAAAACAGCATAGTATTTTTCATGAACAAATGCCCACTCGGTGTGAGTACACATGGTTTCCCTGCCAGTCAGCACTAGTCACATGATTCCAGTTATTGATAGAGTTTGGGTCAGGGAGAATGTCGCCTGGAACCTACCATTGGGAGAGGAGTTTTGTGGGCTAGTTCATAGCGCCTGACCCTTTCCACTGTACATGCTGCCCCTCAGATGACTGTAAGAGACAAACCATTGGCCCAAATCAAGCAGAGAGAATGGCAAAAGAAGTAGACTTAGCTCCTCTCCCACCCTTAGCACATTTTGATGCTCAGTTATGGAGACAAGAAGTAAACATCTACAAATTACCAGGACAACTCTACTTAGCCTTTCAAATTGCCTGCCAAGCTGTTATGCCTAAATGTCTTTTTCTTTCTTTCTTTTAGAATTCAAACTTCCCTTATTTATTAAGGCCTCTTTTTTCCTTCTTTTATAAACTGTTTCTGAATCCAGTCTTTTGGGGAGGGAAATGTAGACATTTTCTCATGGTCTCACATTACCCAGATTTCAAAATTTTAGACTGCTTCCTAGTGCACAAAATGACACTCCTTACTGTCAGAGAAGTTAGGACTTTCGTTGCAGTCAGTTGTTTGCACCTATGAGTTCATTCTAATTTTATATTTCAACTGATAGTCTTTTAAAGGAAAGATCTTTCAAGTCTCTAATTGGCTTTATATAGTGCTTATCACATTGGCGTCCCCAAATAGTTATATAGAAATGCTTTTGATAATAATGTTATCTCATTTACCTTTTGATTTCCTAGGCATCCATGAATAAGATGTTAGTTTCATGTATTTTTAAAGATAATGTGAGCAAAAGTCTGAAAATAGCACTCAGTATAATGTAGACAAGAGTCAGTATACTTTAGGAAGCCTAATGTTATCTGTTGATTTGTTTAGGTAAGAAGGCAAGCCTAAAGTGCCTCATGGTGATGCAGTTGCCATGTACAACTATGCCTCAGTGATAAAGTCACCAAGTGAACCAATACTCCAGTGGTAAGAATGCGTCAGGCAGCATGTCTGTCCCTGTGCCAGTCAGACTGAAATGTTTCTTCCGCTTAGCTCTGGTGGCACTGAGGACAGGGGCATTTAATAGAATAAGGGCCCGAGAGGAGGGAATCTGCTAGTGGTGACAGTAACGAGGAGCAGGTAAGACTATCTGGGGTTACAGGAGCACAGATGCAGATAAACCTGGGACATCCTGACCACCAGACTCTAAGGGACACCACCCAAGTGACCACCATCCTTTTCCCCAGTAGCTCCAGGAATTGGTCTTCCCCCTTTCCACTATGGTTGTTTGTTACTTTCATCCTGACTGTCTTTCCTTCTTGACCCTGCAGGGGAAAATAACACAGTCTTCACACTTCTCACAAGTCTCCTCTCTCTTAAATCAGAATAAAATCCATTGGAGGTTTCAGCGTGTTTTTATTGCCTCAGTTGGAGAGGTTGCTCTTGAAACTCACGATTTATTTATGACATACCATAGCCCAACTTTTTCTGTCTGGACAATTTTTACTGCTGAGACTTCTGTTGAGGTGAGATCCTTTTATTTCCTCACATCTCTGCTTTGTCCATAGAGAAGAAACTACTGCTTGGTTCTGTTCCCACAGGAAAGAAATTTCTACTCTGATTTTCCAGAATTCGCAGTATTCAGTGACCCGTAAAAATTCACTACTGGTAGGATCAGTATAATGTTAAATTGTCAGGGCTCCCATGAGGTAAACACATCTGGACAGAACTGATCTCTCAAGATAGGCTAGCCAGCCTGCTTTCTTCTACCTTGTTCTGTAGAATCATCAAGTTGAGATAGGTCTCTTTTGAAGCCCAGCCATTTTTCCCCACAGAGCTATCCAGGTCTCTATACCCCCAAATTTCTTTTCATGATGGGTGGTGGAAGCCTTGCTTTGGATTCAGATCAATAGTAAATTCTTCAATCCAACTCTTGCCAGAATAGCCATGCAGTGACAGAGGGTAGTGTCAGCTATTAATTATTTTAAAGTTCTTAGCTTTGTACCTGATTAGTATTATTTTTGTGTGTTTTCTTAGTCAAGAACCCTACAGGAGAAAATAGAATCTGATAGGATTTAAGCAGCCAAGTGCCAGGCACAAGTTCTAATCTTGATTCCATTATTATCACAAGTATGAACTTTCAGGAATCATTTGACTGCAGGAAATAGAACTCAAACCAGCTTATATTAAAAGAGCACTTATTTTAAGCAGTTAGGGGTGATTTATTACATCCAATGACAAGTACAGCTGGAGCTTGATGGGAGACTGGAACTGAGTGTTGGAAAACCTAAATTTCTAGATTTGGAGAGTCTAGATTTCTCCCTTTTTTGGCCATGTGGTCTCTTGTCTCTGCTTCTGCTCTGTTGTTATTTCTCTCCACTGATAAATTTCCCTAAATCTCCCTGCTCAAAACCCCAAAGAAGCCTCACTGGCTCCCTACAATTTATTTCTGCTCCAATACAAACTAAAATTCCAGTTTCAAATTTCAAGGAGAGGGAATCTGATTGTCTAGTGTCTGAAACAGGTGTTCACCCTGGTCTCAATCAGCTGTGACTGGGGAAAAGTGAGTACACCATACATATAATTTACAGGGTATCCCATGGATCAAAACAGATTACAGATCCAGTTAAGAGACTTGCTGTAGGCCAAGTGAGGGCTTTAGACATGGAAATGGAGAGGAAAGGGCAGATTTGTGAACTGTTTGGAGGGCTTCCCTGGTGGCTCAGATGTTAAAGAATAAGCCTGCAATGTGGGAGACCTGGGTTCAATCCCTAGGTTGGGAAGATATCCTGGAGAAGGGAATGGCTACCCACTTGAGTATTCTTGCCTGGAGAATTACATGGAAAGAGGAATCTGGCAGGGTATAGTCCATGGGGTGGCAAAGAGTCTGACACCACTGAGTGACTTTCACTTGAAGCTAGAATCAACATTGTTTAGTCATCAGTTGGGAGATAGGGATTAAAGTAACAAAAACATTTACAGATAAGTTCCAGATTTTCAGCTTTGATTATTTCATGAATGATAGTGCCATCCATTGACATAATAACGGGAACTTTACTACTGTAATAATTACCGCTTTTTCTGAGCAATAATGTCGCACAAAAGCACCATGCTAGAGATTTTCCTAGTCATTGTTTTATTTACTCATCATAATGTCTCTGTGAATTTTTATCTTATTTTCACTATTTGATAGATAAGAAATATAAGCCTTCAAGAATTTAGGTACTTTGAATGTAATCACCTAACTCATAAAGTACAAAGTTAATTTTCACAGAATTTCATTCTTGACTTCAGAATGATCAATCATTTAAGCTTACTTTTCTTAAGAAAGACGAGCAAGTTTTAAGGAAAATAGGTTTCCCTGGTAGCTCAGATGGTAAAGAATCTGCTTGCAGTGCAGGAGACCCAAGTTTGATCCCTGGGTCAAGAAGATCCCCTGGAGCAAGGAAATAGCAAGCCACTCCAATATTCTTACCTGGGCAATCCCATGGACAGAGGAGCCTGGCAGGCTACAGTCCATGGGGTCGCAAAGAGTCGGACACAACTGAGTAACTAACACCTTCAGTTTTCACTTTCACTAAGTTTCATGTGGGACATATTGCATTGAGTTTCCTGTGAGACACTCCGCTGAAGGGGACACCGGGCGATGGCTCTGTGCCTCGGGGAAGGTCTGGGCTGGACCCTCAGGCTTGAGAGACAGTAACTTGAAGTGGAAACTCACGGTGGAAGAAACCCCTCCAGATGTGGACACCGTTAGTTACTATCCAAGCAATATTTACCTCTCCTGGGAGTTGCTCAACATTGTAAAATAGAAATTATTTTAAAATATAGTTTTTCAGAGTATTCATTTTCAATTGTAAGCATCTTCCTATATCCATTGTTACAACCCTGCTTTTTAGATTTGTGTACTCTTTTCTCCCTCTATTTTAAAGATACGTACCAAGTGCTGTGTCTTTTCACTTTTTTTTCCAAAGAACCATTTTTAGACTTTCAAGATTTTTACCTCTTTATATTGATTTTATTTTTATTTTAACTTTATTTCTTTCTGTTTTTTCCTTTGATATGTTCTTTATTTGAAATTAAAATGAATCCTTGATTCGTGTATTTTCTTTTCCTGTTAGATGAAAACATTTAAAACTAAGAACTTATATTGCCAGCCTCTTTTCATCACATTCCATGGTAATGTTTTAATATTCATTGTTTCCTCAGTACTCTTTTGCTGTATTAATTCCTAGAAGATTGATAATCACCCCTATGAAGCTAATTGGTAGGATGTCTTTAATAAGAGCTCTTTCCTTGAGGCATGGCAGAGAGGAGACTCCAGCGCTTCAGGTGCTCCCTCTAGGTCTATACCACAGTTGGAGCTGACTCGGTCCATCAGGAAGAACTGTGCTAGAGGTTAAAAGAGAGAAAGATCCTTCTCTTTTTGACTGTGCTCCAAAGGAACAAATCAAATCCTTCAGTTATGTTCCAAACAGCCAATCAGCATTGAGCAATGTCATGTGAATGAGGAAAGGGGTACAGAGAGTGCCCCCAAAGCTCCTCCCTCCTCCCATCTCCTATGACTCATTTCCTCCGCTCCCACAAGTGCCTATCAGTGTTTCCTATGAGCTCCCTTTACAGGGCCATCCTCAACACATTCATAGATTATTTATTCCAGTTAGAGTAAATTCTGTATTAAGGTCTATGTCATTGAATCATATTGTCATTTTTAAATTCCTTTATTTCAACCTTGAGTTTGTCTTTCTTAGCAAACCCAGTTAAGCCAAACATTTTCCAAGGAAAACATAAATGCCATAGTATATCACTTGGATTCTATTTCACATTATTAAAAATAGCATTAATTAGTGTATATAATGTGAATTTTATAATTGAACATATTGGTTTATATATCATGGAAAAGTAGAAAACAACTGCCTTCCCAATAAAGGCTTGTTTACACAATGTTGAAGAGGTACAATTGCAAGCACTTATCTGGATGTTCCTGATCAGCAGGCAAGGTACTGTTTTGAGAACAGACCACCTGGATGAATGATTAGAAGGTCTTTATTCAGACAGCATTACGAAGGAAGGGCACAGTGTATTCTGATCCTTGACATGGATCCATTTTTTAAATTTTCATGTATATAACTAAAATTGACATGATTTGTTTAGTATTATGCTGAATCACAACATTTATTACTTTTTGTTTTTTTGTGTCCTACCATGTTTCAGAAAAAAATTTAAGACAAATTAATGCTTGTCAGTGAGCTACTATCAAAGTCTATTAAATTTTATTGCTTTTAATATAGTTGCTTTGCTTTAGTGCCTTGTATAGCATATCATTGAAAGTTTACCAGGATATACATTAAATGATTATAGAAATAACTGAAAACATTATTAATGAAATACATTTGAGAAAACCTGCCCATATTTTTGGGAGAATGTGCTCTATATGGAAACTCTGAGGCTGTAGTCTCAGCTTCACCAGCATTCGGGCCTTTCTGACCTTGTTGGAAGTAGGCTAACGTCATTAAGTCTTTTCCGTCTCACTGATAAAATGGAAGTAGAAATTCTGTCCCTACCCATCACACAGTGACTTTATGATGATTAAATAAAGTTGAACATGTGAAAATGTTTGGCACATCTTTAGAGAGATAGATATAAAAGCATATTCTCAGTATTTTTCATTTTGTTAATATTTTAAATTATCTTACTGTGAAATACATCAACAGAAAAAAAAAATAAGAGTAATATAATCAATGCCATGTATCTGATGTCTACCTTTAACATACTGTAAAATTGTGCCATATTTGCTTTTGATCATTTTTATGAAACAAAACATTACAGATACGAGTTGTACTCCACCATGGTTCTGTTCTCTTCCTTTTTTCCTAGGAATTCCACATTATTTTATGGATGCATTATAGTAATTTAATCATGTTCAATTTAGACTTCCTATCAAATTTTCAGTATTTCATATATCCAGTAATTTTACTCCAAGAATAAGTGCATCCATTATGATGGCTTTTAACAGAAGGGCAGGCCATAGATTTCCAGAAAGAGTGTATCTAGTCATCATCAAGAAAACCTATAATCATATTCTATTTGTCTTGTTTTGCTGTCTTTCTTGATGTTAGTTGATGCCAAGCAAAAATAAAAAAGACATTTTTTAAGCACATTTACCCGGTAGCAAAGATAATTCATTGAAAATGTTTATTTTTCATCTTTTCTCTGGGATAGGTAAAGTAAGAGCAGGAGCAATATTTTATAACTTGATAAAGTTGCAATTGTAAGCAAACCTGGATGACAAATATGAATATTTACTATAATGGGAATAAGGTTAATATTTTAAAACAAGGTTGACAGGAGAAAAATTGTCTTAGTTTGCAAAAAGGAAATTTGTTTCTTTAAGTGAAAATTGAGGTCATTAGGCCATAGCTCTCCTTACTCCTCCATGACTGAAATGAATTAAATAATGCACCAGGAACGCAGCACTGAGCAAACTAACGACAAAATTATACACAAAAGCTTGAGTGAAGTCATTATATGTTAGAAACATATATTTTGTATAAGAAAATGTGACATTTTAAATGCATGCCCACATCACCTCAGTTATCTTAGAACAGGGTAGCTTAGTCCTATTCTCTTGTATTCATTCAGATTCTCATGGTTGTTTGCAGGCAGTAGCAGTGATAACCATAGTTTAGGCATATTCCTGTCTCAGTTGCTGCATTCTGTTTACTTACTGTGATTTCAGTGTAATTGGGCTTCCCTGGTAGCTCAGCTGGTAAAGAATCTGCCTGCAATGCAGGAGACATGGGTTCAATCCCTGGGTCAGGAAGATCCCCTGGAGAAAGAAATGGCAATCCACTCCAGTATTCTTGCCTGGGAAATCCCATGCAGAGAGGAGCCTAGTGAGCTACTGTTCAAGGGGATGCAAAGTGTCAGACATGACTGAGCAACTAACACTTGGGTGGTAACCATAGTTTAGGCATATTCCTGTCTCAGTTGCTGCATTCTGTTT
Source organism: Cervus canadensis (assembly GCF_019320065.1). Taxonomy (NCBI): domain Eukaryota; kingdom Metazoa; phylum Chordata; class Mammalia; order Artiodactyla; family Cervidae; genus Cervus; species Cervus canadensis. Next base: position 73,832,585 of record NC_057394.1, on the reverse strand, counting down.
ACTTACTGTGATTTCAGTGTGACTGGGCTATTGGGAAAAACTTGTCTTTTATACGGTAAAATCAATATCCAGCCCCATATTTGCTCTCCATAGGGAGTATTATTTTTAGACAGTCAAATCTAATTTTGTATTGTTTGCTCTTTGGATTCTCTTAAGTAAAATGTGGTAGCAACTTTGTTAGTCATGCACTGTGTTCCAGACGTTGTGCTAGATACCCTATGCCCACTGTCTAATCCCCAACAATCCCATGAGGCAGACGTTATTTTCACCATTTTATAGATGAGGAAACTGGCTCACAGAGGTCACTTAAGTTGACTGAATCAGCCAAACTAGTACATGGCAGTTATTAGATTCTAACTTTGTATTTTCAATAGTGACATTTTCAGTAACATATCTCAAACATATTAATATTTAATGTAATATTATGACCATTAAATTGAATGTTGTGACTCATGACTTCAAAAATAAGTGGGAGTGTACTTTTAGCAATCAGAATGAATAGCACTTTCAGCCTGTTCTGTGCATTTACAGGCCATAAATACACACAGAGCCTTTTTTGTTTTGATGCGAATGCTTGCAGTTACCCTATGGAAATGTGACTGAAAAACACTACTGAGTGTAAAGTGTATTTTATTATATAATCATTTATTTATATGGGGTCATAGCATGAACCAAGGGTTGACCTATACATATTACATGTAACTTTACTTTCAATAGTTATGTGTAAAATGAACACACTTAAGTGATGATCTACCTGATGCTAAAATGACCATCTGATTCACAGAAATTAATCAGACTGTGATTTTTACCACAACTCTACTTTTTAGCCCCTGTGTCAAGTTGTGCAATATAAACACAAGCCAAGTCATAATGTCCTCACTGGGCCGTGTTTATTCATAATGACACTTTCAACACTTTCACAAATGCAGTAAATATGCCGATGGAACATAGTTTTATCCTGTTACTCTCTTCATACATTGGGCTTCCCTGGTGGCTCAGTTGATAAAGAATTTGCCTGCGATGCAGGAGACCCAGGTTCATACATACTGGTTTTCAAAACGCAATAAATAAAATCAGCACCAGTGCTCCCCAGTGATCTCTACAAGAAAACTCTTTGAAGATAACTGATTATGATATCAATAAACCAAGTTGAAAACAATGTTAAATTTCTGATACAATATAGCCTAGGTATGGCAAGAGATGGAGGTGCTCTCACTTTCTTTTTCTGTGTCCATATTAGCAAAGTAACCTTTATATCCATTTCTAATAATGACATTTACATTTTGTTGCATTAATACAAAGTAACATGCATTGTGTGTGTTAGGAAATTTCCTTTTAATTACTGCATAAAAATGATATGTAATTGAAACAAAAAGCATTGTTTCCAGCCCTAATTTTTTTTTTTTTTCCTCGAGTCCATCCTGTCAGGCTGAAAGCGTGAAAGTTATTTTCTGGTGGTGTGATTAGATTGGGGCTGAACTCCCCAGCTGGCAGGCCTGTCTATGACTGGCGGCGGCCTGTCCCCAGTGCTTGTCATTTCCTGACATGCCTGACAGGATGGGGACAGCCGCCCCAGACAGGTTCATTAGATGGTGTTTTCTACAGCTGGGCTAAAAATAAATAAATAAATAAATAAATAAATAAAAAGTCTGTGCTTTGTCAAGGCCCAAGCTGTAGGGGCCCTCCTTGTTGGTTTAAACCAGGGCCTTGTTTTGACAAATTTTGATCTGCGCGGTTTTTAGATTTTCTGACACATTTTTGTTTCCTTCCCTCTTGGCCTGCTCTTTGTGCACTCTGCCTTGTTGCTGCTTCAAAATCCTAACAGAGTCTTCCCAAGAGAAAAAGAATCCCAGGTATTGAGATCTTAAAAGAAAAAAAACAAAACACAGTACTCTCTAAAATCGCAATAGTCGGTTTATTTCCATGGTGATCCGCACAGTGGTTGGAAAACAACCTTGGGACTTGCGATAAGCCAATTACAAGAAAGGTTAAGAGTTTTCCTAGTGCCAGAGACATGCCATCTACATGAGAACATAGTGTCATTAGTAGCAGCCTACACTCTCAAATACACTGCTCTTTAGAACTGCCAGAAATTTAAGCTATCTTCATTCTTGGGCTTTTAGGGAGCTGACAGAATTTTCCACCCGTGTTGATAAACTCTGATGCCAGGAAGAGAAATTATAGAAGATTATAGAATACCTGCTAATTAAAACCAGAAATAAGTTACAGAATCAAATTTAGAAATTTTTTTTTGTCAGTATTAGGACCCCTTTTAAAGTTAACTGGATTTGTTAAAAATTAGTATATGTTTGAAACATGCATGCATGCAAGTCATGCTTTATCATTTTTAACCCCAAATTTAAACTTTTAAAACTGTATTGTTGAAAACAAATCTTTAGCTAGGAAATAATTCTTTCTGGATTTTACCTGCAATTAAGAAGTAGATATTGGCATCTTTATAGGCTTGATAGCCGTAGTCTCTTTACTCTCACAGTATCTGATAGCTGCTTTCCACTGGGAAAAACAGTTGATTTTAATTTCTAGTAGAAGCAGAACACGCCCAAATAGAAAACACTTGGCTATGTGTGTTGACATAATCTTAGTGCTACCATTAGTTATCATCCATTCACATTCAAGACACAAAATGGAACACTGTTTGTGTCTCTTGTACTTGGTCCTCGGTATAATAAACAGCGTTGCTGAAAAAAGCAAGCTCCTCATTCACAGAAGTCTTAGCCCTTACCTTTCCTTTGTGTTAGTTTCTGCGGCTTTAGTTCCCTGTCTCTATGACAACTGTTTAAATTGGGATGGGCAACTGTCATCTGGAGTATTACTGAGAGAAAAGTGTTAGTGAGCACACAGTTCCCATAGATCGAGCATTTCAATATAATCCAATTTTAATTGAGCTCCTGAGACTTTGATGTGCTGCAGAAGGTTGGGAGAGAGCTATTCCAGGGAGAAATTAAAGCAGCCCAGCAAGGCTTCACCACTCCAGACTGTCACCATTTTAAGTAAGCATTAGCATCAGACTTAACCTGCCCCTACGGAACATCTCACTTCTTTTTTTCAGCTTTTCACCGATTTATTTTGCCATATGTAAAAGCAGAGCACTTTCATCTTTTTATGTATCTTTTTACACCCATTTGATTAGGCTTGAAAAGCTTGTACTGGACCTGAGATTCATCTTCTGCTGTCTATTGGACTTTGCTTTAGCGGTTCAGAAAAGAAAAAGCAAGTAGAGTTAGGGATTAGTTTGAATTGTCAGCTATCATATATTAAACTTCCTTTTTAATATTACTTTGTAAAACCTTACCTTGGAGCTAAAAAGTTTGAGGAAATGCAATTTTTGTTTAGCTTTGATTTACCATTGAATTTCATTTTAATGCCTAGATGCCTAGGTTTTTATTTCAAAATGCATTAAAGTATCTTTTCCTCATCACATGAGAAATGCTTTTCAGGCAAAGCTAGTTTAAAGTAACTGAACACAGGCGTATCAGTCCTTGAGCAAGAAAGCATTGATCTTTTTTTTGTTTTGTTTTTTTTAATGGGCAGGAAAATAGTATTTTTCCATGATTATCCAATATCTTTTAAATACTTTGAAATATAATGTTGAACGTGCATTAGGTATTTTACTATTAATAAAAATGACATAAAAACACAATGTTAATTAAAATTACATAATATTAATATTGTGCTTAATATTAATACTAAATATATTGCTTGTGATGTCAAAAAGATTTCTTATAGATATGGCAAACTTAAGGAATTATTACCTGTTTAAGGCATACCTGACAGTTCTGATCTACATTGGCACATTTTTAAAAATAAATTAAAATGTATATTGAGAAATTAAGTAAATTTATGGCAACTAGAAATTATTTTGAGTGTATGCATCATCGAGATACCCAGATTTACTTGTAGATTTCCTGTAAACTGCAAGCTAATGAAGCTTTTACGTCAGTCCCCCTTACTCCACAGGGCCTTACGAGAGATCAGGGTTACCAAGGATTGTATTGTGATCTCACTTTACTCAATTGCCTTAAGATGCCTCAGGGAAAAGAAATAAACAAAAACCTACATTTCTAAGCCTCCAGTATTTGTTGTAATTGTTCTATTCTCATTCTAAATAATTATTCACTTACATAGCTAATTTTTATTTGTAACTTTGTATTTTTTTCTTTAAAAAGGCATTTCAAATAATGTAAGCTTATTTGATACTTTTTAAAGATTTTTATTCAGTGTATATTTTTTTATTTAGTGTCCTCCTCCTTCCCACCCATGGTCACTTCTTTCCATTCTTTTTTAATTATAACAATTCTGCAATGAAAAATCTGTTGCATATTTCATCTTGCTTTCTTGAGCATATATCCACAGGATAAATCCCTAGAAATTAAACTGCTGCATCAAAGGGCATATGTATTTGACACTTTTGATAGGCAATGACAGAATGTTCTTAATATGTTATACTAACCTGGACTTTACCCAGCAATATGATTGCCTGTTTTCCTTACAATCAAAGTTTTAGATTTTTGCCAGTCTTATAGATAAAAATAGTATCTCCATATTGTTTCAGCTGTACTCTGGGGGAGATTAATCATGTTTTTAATCAAGAAAGAGCAATTTGTGCTGTTTTCTGGTTTTTTTTTTTAAGCAGCATTTTACTGTATCTCAGTGTTTATAGAAGGAGATTATTGGTATATTATGGTTTGTCTCCTGTATCTGTTTCTGTGTACTAGATATCATATAGAAATATATTATTAAAATTATATACATATGTGTATATATACATGTCTTTTTCTCCCTACTTCTCATCTAGATTAATTTGTTATTCCTCTATGGAATACCCCCACCCAAATCTTAATGGCATTAATTATGAGGAGAAGGATCTGTTTTAATCTACCTACCTACCCAGTAAGAATGTTTCCCCTCTGACCAAAAAAAAAAAAAAATTGCTAACTGCGTGACATAATTTATAATTAGCTAAATATATTAACACTCTTTATGAATTAGTTTATGTGGACATCTCTAGTGTATATTTTTATTTGTTTAGTAAAGCATGAGTATTGGAGAAACATGCAGCGGAGCTCCATGCAGCTGCCCCCACTCCTGTGTGCCAGACACCATGGCGAGCACCAGGGGAAGCAGCGTTAAGACGGGGTTAGGCCTGAGACCTGTAAATAACCTCCGTATCTAGAGGAAATAACATCATTTGGTTTCTTTATATTATTACTGGAGAGCAAAACCTTAATAGCAGATTAAATGCTTTAGTGTATTAATATTTTATTCACTGGTTATTTCTTTAAAGTAGCCAAGTGTGGTTTTTGTGGTTCACACATTTTCTTTGCAAAAGTTCATGATTTATATGGCTGGTAACGAGCAGGCTGATCATCACATCTGAAGCCTGGCCTGAATCTCTTATCTTTTTCACGACGCTTGTCATCCACTCATAACCCTAAACCCAGAACATGGTGGAGAGCATCGCTCACCTAGTCACTGGAGCCATAAACTCCTACAACAGTTTTCATGTCTTTCATTTCTTTACCTCAACATAAAAAAAAAAAGAAAAACACTGAAGTCCTCTTGCTGCTGCTAAAGTCACGTCAGTTGTGTCCGACTCTGTGCGATCCCATAGACGGCAGCCCACCAGGCTCCTCCATCCATGGGATTTCCCAGGCAAGAGTACTGGAGTGGGTTGCCATTGCCTTCCCCGGAAGTCCTCTTATTTCTGTCTTATAAATATCTTTGAACCCTTCTCCTTTCTCTTTCTACCTATGGCAGTTTTCTTGGTTTAGACTCCCTTCACTTCCTACTGGCACAGTGCAGACTTCCAGTTTTGCATCCTTCCCAGTCCTTCCCCTCACTGCTTCCAGAGTGGTCCTCCTAAAATGCATATTTAATCACGTAAACTACTCTCCTTCCAGTGGTCTCAGTGGCATCCTGGTCACTGGGGCTACGTTCACTGAGAGAGATGTTTGCAGTCACTCTCAGTTAATCCTTTCTTTAGGGGGTGCTCTGGGAAGCCTCTTGCCTCGAGTAAGGTACCCCTGGCACTTACAGTGGAGACACTTGTTAAATACAGTAACTTACTTAACTTTTTCATCATCCCAGTAAAATAGAATTTTTGTATCAATTCATTATAAAGGCATAAATAGTATAAGCTTTGTAAAAGGAGGGACCATCATTGTCTTAGTCACCACTGTATTCCCATCACCCAGAACAATATCTCAGAGAAGGCAATGGCACCCCACTCCAGTACTCTTGCCTGAAAAATCCCATGGATGGAGGAGCCTGGTGGGCTGCAGTCCGTGGGGTCACTAAGAGTCGGACACGACTGAGAAACTTCACTTTCACGCGCTGGAGAAGGAAATGGCAACCCACACCAGTGTTCTTGCCTGGAGAATCCCAGGGACAGGGGAGCCTGGTGGGCTGCCGTCTGTGGGGTTGGACACATGTCTATGGACACGATTGAAGTGACTTAGCAGCAGTAGCAGCAGCACAGTATCTGGAAACCTAGTAGGTGCTAAATTTCTGTTTGGTGAACAAATGATATATTCTGTCACCCTTTGCCTGGAGACAAGTTTTGACCATGATACTCAGGTAAAAGAGATACATGGCAAATTCTTAGCAAAGCAGTATTTTGCTGCAGATTGACAGCTTTCCAATCAAGGACTATCAAATAAACCGAAGAAACAAAAGTAGTCTTGGGGCACCACGGTGATGTCGAAGAGTCTTCCGAGGATACCTAACCCTGGAAATACTATTTTCATTGCCAACAAAAGGCAAAGATCTCTAAACCTCCTTTTTGCCTCCAATTACAGATACTTGTGGTAGACTTTCATGTAAAAGCAAGGTGTGTTTACTGAGCTTTTTACCTTTAAACTGAGTTGCATTTTTTGAAGAGCTGTTTATTATCTTCTGATATTGATATCTGACCTTTAAACTGAGTTGCATTTTTTGAAGAGCTGTTTATTATCTTCTGATATTGATATCTGAGAGAAGTAAAAATAACACCAGGGATTCCAGTACCTGAGTTCTCTCTAGCTGAAGCAGTAGGAATTTTTTTTTTTTTTTAGATTAAAACTTCAAACACAGCAGACAGAACACCCAAAGCCATCTAAGAAGTAGGGTATGAGAACAAATTCTTACAAATAACCAGGCAGTTGAGCCAATGTGAACTGCAGAAGCTGAGTTTGGTCAGAGAACAGTGCACACTGGGAAAGGCTCTGGGCTGAGACCACAGCAGTGTCTGCTGCATCGCTCCTGGCTGTGGGCTTCACTAGCATCCTACTGGGGAGGTTGTGGGTTCATTTGTTCAACACACTTATGTAGCACTCCCTTTGTGCCAGCCTCTCTGCTCAATACTTTCTGTCTTATTTCATTGAATACAACAGCTGTGTACAGTGAATATGATCATTCTCATTTCATGTGAGTGGAAACTGTGTCCCAGTTATGTTAGGGAACATTCCCAGAGTTACACAGCTCAGAAGGAATTGAGTCAGACTTCATCCTCTAAAGTCTAAGTTCTTCCTCCTTCAGCACAACATACAGGTCCATGAAAAATGACCATAGTTCAGCAAACTGAGTGCTAACAATGTGCATGCTTATTGGTACAAACTGGCAGTATGAAGAAATGTGTCAGGGATAACCTCATCCTGTGGTGAGCAGACGCACATTAAAATAAGGCCCCATCTAAAGAGTTCCCACATGCAAATTCCCTGCATGAAGATTGGATTTCATTTTATGGCTGCTCTTTGGGAGACAGTAATTGGAGAAAAGCTCTTACTGTGAGAGAAAAGAAAAACAAACTCTTAGGAACCCCGAGGATGCACCTGTGAGTGCCCAGGAACACTCTGGTTTTCAAGTAAAAACACACTATGAACTGGTATTGTATGGAAATAGCCTTCAATTGCTAATTTTTCACTGAAAAAGTAGAAGTCTTTAAAACTTGGGGAAAAAAATTATTCACATTCATATTGTCTTCCTGGTTCTTGATGAACCTAGCACCTACCTGGCAGATACTTGATACATAGTAAGTATCTTTTTGAGGAAATGTCTTTTGAACAGTCAGCTTCTATTATGTGGCAGAACTTTGTCAGGCAGACAAAGAGTGAAAACTATTCTAGAATGTATACAATGTATGAAAATGTGTAATTTCTGAGTATTTTTTAAAATGTTAATAGACCTTAGTTTTTTAGTTTTAGTTTAGGTTCACAGGAACATGAGCAAACAGTACAGAAAGCTCCTATTTTGGAGGGTATGTGGATGTTTGTGTATTAATCAGGCATTTTCCTTCTTCAAATAACAAAGACATGAAAGTTGTATCAGGTAATTAGTTTGTGTCAGCTGCAAGTAATGGATACCTTAACTCTAATGACTTTTATGTATATGTGTATGTAGTATGTGTGTATGTGTCACAAAATGGTAAGTCCTGACTTACAGATACCCTAACTCAAATGGCTTTATGTTTATGTAGATATCATGTATCATAAAATTGTAAGTCCTGAATTACATATGTCTCTCGGGTCGATTGATTCAGCTGCTTCTGCATGTTTTCAGGAAGACAGGTCCGTTCCCCATCTCCACTCTGTCATCCTTGTGTGTCCTTATTCTCACACCAGTAGCAGTATGGCTTCATCACTCCCCCAAATCAGCGTAAATACAAGAATGTCCAGAGGAAGGAGGGAGCATATCTTTCATTGATTCCCTCTTATGAATGGGGACATTGTTCCAACCTGATCAGCTCTGGGACTGGCCACGGGGTCAGTATACCCAGGCTCAGAAGTGCATGGAAGAGGCCAGTAACAGAACGCCGTCAGGGTTCTGTTCTTTGGGACCCCATGGACTGTATGGACTGTAACCTGCCAGACTCCTCTGTCCATGGAATTCTCCAGGCAAGAATACTGGAGTAGATTGCCATTTCCTTCTCCAGGGGATCTTCCTGACCCAGGAATCGAACCCCGGTCTCCTGCATTGTAGGCAGATTCTTTACCATCTGAGCGACCAGGGAAATCCCATGGTAAAGTACAAATGGGAATGTCTCATCAAGCCCTGTGCAAAACTGAAATTCCATCTGAGTTCCAGTGCCTGGGTCTTTTAAATGTCCCTTCAATCCCAGCCATCCATTAACATAATGGTGCCGATTGTTATATTTTTGCTACTACAGACTGCCTGACTTTAAATATACCTAACATTTAATCACTGGGCCGAGTACTTATTGAGTTTGTGCAGTGTGCTAGGCACTGTGCTAAGCAATAGGAGATACAGTAGTAAGAGAAGCAAATGATTAAGGTGGAGGGAGGCAGGCAATTATATTAATAAATTACATAATAGATTTGCGAAATGACACTTTGAAGAGAATGTCTCTCACATGCAGTGCTATGAGAGTGTGTGATGGGTGATTCTGCCCAGCAGGAGAGGTCAGTTGAGAAAATAAGAAGTCAAGAGAGTTCAAGGGTGAGTAGAACTAAAGTAGGCAGATGCGGGAGGGGAGCTGTTTCCAGACAGGGAAGAATATGTGCGTTGGCCCTGTGACAGGAAACGACACGGTGTGGACCCAGGACTGGGGAACAGTCAGTGGGACTGGAGCCAGGAGAGCAAAGTGGTCCCAGCTGTGTTTGGAGCAGGAGATGGTTGCATCCACCACTAGGCTCATCTCTTCATGTCTTGGCTTCTGCTTCTTCAGAATTCCTGCCGCCTTACGATTTCTGATGACTGCCTTCTCCATCTTTTGGCTTCTTCCTACCCTCCTGCTAGAGTTATCCCTGAGTATCTCACATTGAAATCATTAAAAAGGATTATCTGATGGGTCAGCCAGCCAGCATTCATGCATGCACACTGGGTCTTAGTCGCCACACACAGGACCTTTGATCTTGGTTGCAGGATGCAGGTTCTTTAGTTGCAGCGTGAAGTATCTAGTTCCCTGACCAGCAATCAAACCCGGGCCCCCTGCATTGGGAGCTCAAGAGTTTTAGCCACTGGACCACCAGGGAAGTCATGGTATCTACTTTAATATTAGGTGACAATCCTGGTTCAGTTCACCAAGGCCAGAGTGGTAGGGTCAGGTAACCAACATGGTGAAAAGGAACTTATCAGGAGAGGATACCTTTCATGCTCTGTCTGGTACATAATAAATTGGGAATCAACTCTGAACTATCTTAATGTGATAACTTTTAATTAATATAGGCCAAATAAATTAGTAACTTTTCTGTGTATGAGTATTACTAAATGTAGATCAATAAAGGCATTCATAACTAATCACCACTATTAAGTGAGTGCTCCGTGCTGAGCCTTGAGCTACATGTGAAAATCGCACAAATGCATTGAGAATTCCGGCCATCAGTGGGTTTACAGGTTTGCAAGAGACACCAGCGAGTAAACCAACCATGATAATGATGGTTTGGTGAATGTCACAGTTGGGTAGAGGGCTCTCAGAGGGAACAGCGGGCTCTTCGAGCTCAGGCATCAATAGGAGTTCATCAGAAGAACAGACTAGGGAGGGATCTGCCAGGCTGAAGAAACACCATGTGCAAGGGTGCAGAAGCGTGACCGGAGATGGCACATTTGGGAGCGGAAAGTGATCAAGGTGGTTAGTAAGAGCTCGGTGTAATGCCCCTTGTAGCTTACTATGGGGTTTTATACAACTATCAGTACAAGCAGTTACCACTTCTTAAATACCTGCTTATGTACCATACGCACATACACTTTTTTTTCTTCCCCATACGCACATATGCTTTTTAAACTCTGTTAGGATTTTCATGATGTGCTGGGATCCAGATTTCTTTTCCAGTGTTTGAAGATCTCATGGTATGAACTGAAAAGTACACGAGTATCTGTATTGCATGCAGTTTTGTTTTGTTTTCAGGATAACATAAATAAACATCAACTAGAGAAAAAGGAATGGTTTTACCTTTAAACTTAAAAAAAAACACCTCTTTTCATTATGCATTTCTCACTAAATGAGAAATATATAATTAAATTTTTGTTTTAAATTTGTAAAAGAAAAAGTGGAAAATAAAAAAATGTTAAAATGTTTTCAAATAGTTCTCTCTTTACCCTGATTAGATCTTTAAGTCAAAAGCAGTTTCTCCTTAATTACGTCTACAACAATAATTACTGCAGCTCTCCCATCTAATCTTGTATCATTTCTGACTATATCTAAAAACTTTAATAAGAAATATTTCCAAAAAGAGAAAAACAGTTTGTGCTGACAGTTTATAGTATATACAGAATCATACCCTGTTAACAGTTTGATTCAAAGGAAACCCACTAACCCAGAAACCCCAATAACCCGATAGGATTATTTGGAGATATATAAGCATGAATGCTTTAAAAATTGTCACTATGCAGAATAACACCAGGGAAGTTAATATGCTCAGTGTAGAAATGAAAGTGAGTACTAGAAACTAGAAAATAGTTTCCTTCTAATACTGTAGAGTTCTCCATCTCCTGGCCCTTCCCTTTGTAAAATTACAGCAGAGGGACAAATACAAGATTTCAGAGTTTGCAAATTTGAGAAAATGAAACACAGCCAAATATACAATACTTACATATGGGGACATTCATGAGTAGGACAAAAATGAAGCAACCTTGCCAATATAATTTTTTTTAATTTTGAGAGTTTTACCCTAATTTTGAGAGTTACATGCCTTTGAAGATGAAGGAGGCACAGTGGACTCCAACTGCAAATCAGAGTTTGTTTGTAAATTAAATTTTACAATATTTTATTCAACAAAATTGATTGAGTTCCTTTCAAGTACTGATTCTATAGGGAATACAACCTAGTCTCTACTCTTAAGAACTCTGCAGTTGCAGGGGTGTATGTTACAGAACAGATCATTTTAAAAGCACTTCGCATAGTGTGAGGGAGATGATTGGAGTGGTACAAATCTACCTTTTGGAAAGAGTGGCCTTCTACTAATGAGTATAAAATAATGTTTGCATAGTTTATTAGAATAGCATTGTCCTTCACCAGTCAAAACAGCCTCTAAACTGTAGTCACAGCAGTGATTTCTAAAGTTTGAATTTAATCATCTCACCTCTGTTTAACAAAGGGGGCTTATCATTGCTCTCAGATCAAAAGTCCAAACTCTTTAACATGAGTTACGTGATCTAGCCCCCACATCCTGGTTCCCTACACACCTTTCATCATTTTTACATTATTTTTCACCTCTCTCCTCTTGACATATGTATTTCAGACTGCCTGAACCCATTCCCCAAGGCACTGTATTTACCTGTTCCTTCTCCTTGAGACCCTCTTCCTTCCCTGCTTCCGCTCACACCTTCCCCATTGTTGGAGAGTCCCCATGAGTCTATGACCTCTTTGAACAGGGACTCTGCCTCTCATTCGCTATCGGCTGGTGATGGTCAATCAATAAATATTTGTTAAATAAGAGTCACTAAAAAATCAATTGATAAATCATGAAAAGAGCAAGAGCTGGCTTAATTAGAGAAGACACTATAGCTCTGTTGGTAAAGAATACGCCTGCAATGTGGGAGACCCGGCTTCAATTCCTGGGTCAGGGGAAGATCCCCTGGAGAAGGGATAGGCTACCCACTCCAGTGTTCTTGGGTTTCCCTGGAACTGATAAAGAATCCCCCTGCAATGTGGAGGCCCTGGGTTCGATCCCTGGGTTGGGAAGATCCCCTGGAGAAGGGAAAGGCTACTCACTTCAGTATTCTGGCCTGGAGAATTCCATGGACAGTCCATGGGATCACAAAGAGTCAGGCACTACTGAGCGACTTTCACTTTCACTTCCTAGAGTTATCACTGCTAACGATGTGGTAGCTCAGGTCCCAAATAGTTGTGATTTTGGAAAACTTCTAGAATGCAAACTGCCACTAAGGAAACAATAGTTACGGCTGTTAGTTTTAAAGGTCATATACTATGGTCCAAGTTTTCTACTCTCTCACTTGCAGTGTCATTATTGAAGGTTAAACCAGAGATGTGCTCAGTGCATGTGTGTGTGTGTGTCTGTACACATACACATAATGCACATGCATTAGAGTAGAAGGCGAACATTTGTTAAGCACTTCCTGTGTGCTGGGAACTGTACTAAGCGTTTTTTAAAAAGAACTAATTCAGAATTCATTCAGCTACCCTATGAGTTTAGGTACTGTCATTTCCTCCATCTTATGATATGGAAGCTGAAGAATTAAAAATGAACTAACTTGCCTGAGGTCTCACAGCTTGTAAGAGAGTGGACCCTAGGAAGGCTTTAAATGTAGGAGATGCAGGTACATAAAGTGATGAATTAGAGCAAAATGCTAAATAAAAAGCCCTCTAGAGATTTCCCTGCCTTCCAGTGATCCAGTGGTTGGGACTACACTTCCACTGTGAGGGGCATGGGTTCCATCCCTGGTTGGGGAAGTAGGATCCCGCATGTTGCACTGCATAGCCAAATAAAACTAAAGAAAAAACTCAGTATAGATGAGCTGCCTAAATTTTTCTCAGGTATATGATATTTTGATCCTGTAATTTTAACCCATATAGGGATAATGACTGTGCTTATGAATATTTAACTTCAGAAGTATAACAATATAGTATAATAAAATTTTCATTGAAAATGTGTTTCCTGGAAACTGTCTTTTTGCTAGCCTAATTTCTTGATCATTTTCATTTACTTCACAGTTAAACCATTTTCAGCTTTTTCCATTTTCAACTTTATATTACATGAATTATTTATTTTCATTCGGACTAATTATTTTCCATCTAAATTTTAATGAAAAGATTTGACTCAGTGATCATTTTTTGGTCCTATTAGATTTTACTGATTACAGTGCCTACCCCTGACAGTTTTATTTTGATGACTTTATTCATTATTAATTGGATAAAAGGGTGAAGTGAGACTTTTCCATGAGATATTTGAGGTTTTCATTATTGTATAGTGTGGGTCCATTGTAATTGTCCTCTAACATTTTTTTAACCCACCCTGTAAAAGACTTTTATACCACGTTACACATGTATAAAACAATTTACATATTACACATGTTAACATTTCATACTTTTCATAAGTTTAACCTTTTTTAAAGATGTGGTATCCAGCATGTTCTACATATTGATATTTTATTAAAAAAATTCTTAATCACTTTTCAGATATGCCCAATAGAATCAAATATATCCAAAGAAATAATGATTTGGTTATCATCAACATCCATTTTAAAATGTACAAATAATCTTTTTTCAAGTGGGCATTTTATGTAACTCCTCTTTCTTACTTAACAAATATTTCCATTTGATCCCTCCTCCATACTTAGCTATTCTAAAACTATTTTGTGCTTGAAAGTCATATATTGATCATTATATTCTACTAATCTACAGAAAGCATATTCACCAATGAATTAAAATTTTAATGTTTTAAATTCCTAAGACCATAAAATTTTAAGTGTTTAACACTTTTATTCTGAAACAAATTGTTTTTAGAAATATTATCAGCTTATAACCATAGAGCATAAATATATTGTGAGCTTTGAAAAATAATTATAAAACATAAAAAGTTAAAATGCTACTGGAAATTCATCTCAATGAGATGGTTAGTATATCTACATAGGAATATTATTTATTGCTAGAACAATACAGGGATCAATATTAAAGCTACTCCTAACTTTAAAAATTGAAATATAGTCAATTTATAATATTGTGGTAGTTTCAGATATACAGCAAAGTGATTCAGATGTATATTGTTTTTCAGACTCTTTTCCATTATAGGTTATTACAACTATATTGAGTATAGTTCCCTGTGCTATACAGTAGGTCCTTGTTGGTTATCTATTTTATATATAGCAGTGTACAAGTGTTCATCCTAAACTCCTAATTTATCCCTTCCCGCCCTTTCCCCTTTGGTAATCATGTTTGTTTTCTATGTCTGAGTCTATTTCTGTTTGAAAATGAGTTCATTTTTATCATTCT